>NC_058135.1:42454893-42562905 GCF_016433145.1 Gracilinanus agilis | reverse complement strand
AAGGAAAGGAAAGGAAAGGAAAGGAAAGGAAAGGAAAGGAAGAAAGAAAGAAAAGAAAAAAAAGGAAAGGAAAAGAAAGAAAAAAAAGCCCATCAATTGGGAAATGGCTAAGCAAATTTTGATACAATAATATACTGTAAAGGAATATTATTGTGCTCTAAGAAATGAAAAATAAGATGAATATAGAGGATAGAAAGTTCTACATGAGTTGTATAGTTGTAAAACCAAGAAAACAATATATACAGTAATAACAAAAATCTAAATGGAAAGACCAAACATACTTGCTAAAAAACATGTGCATACATACAGCCCAAAATTAAATGATGCCAAATTATATAGAAGAAGCATAGCTCAAAAGAAGATATGAGAAAACACTCTAATCTCAACCCTTTGCAGAAGTGGAAAATCAAAAAGGTTGTATATTACACAAATTTTCAGAATCTCAACATATTAATCAATTATGCTGAATTTTCTCCCTTTTATTTTTATGGCTTTAAGAAGAAAGGGAAGGAAATAAGCTTTTGTTAAGCACCTACTATGTGCCAAGCATTATTCTAAGCATTTATAAATACTATCTCACTTTTTTTAAATGACACATCAAAATTGGACATTAATGCATTGCTAGTGGAGTTATGGATTGATCCAACCATTCTGGAAAGCAATTTGGAATTATGTCCAAAGGGCTTTAAAAGATTGCATGTCCTTTGATCCAACAATACTACTACTAGGTTTGTATCCCCAGAGAGATAAAAAAGAAATGTTTGTACAAAAATATTTATAGCTGCTCTTTCTGTGGTGGCAAAAAATTGGAAAATGAGGGGATGTCACTCAATCCAGAAACAGCTGAAGAAATTGTAGTTATTTGAGGGTGATGGAATACTATTGTGCTATAAGAAATGATGAACTGAAAAGGAAATAGTGCAAGAAGAAAGGGCAGAAATAGGAGAGGATATCAAAATGTTGGGGAATACACAGCTGATAATTATAACTGAATGTGAATGGGATGAACTCACCTGTAAAACAGAAGGAAATAGCAGAGTGGATTAAAAACCAAAATCCTACCATATGTTGTCAACAAGAAATACACATGAGGCAGGTAGACATACATAGAGTAAAAATAAAAGGCTGGAGCAAAATCTATTGGGCTTCAACTGTTTGTTTTGAATTCAGGGAAGTGCTATTTGGAAGTGTCTAGCAGACTCCCTATGGATACCTGGGGACTTTGAGACTACATTTCCCGTGATTCCTATGGGTTTTCGGTTTCCGGTTTCCGGTTTAAGGCGTGGGGACGTCCAGAGTCCCCAAGAATGGGGCAATTTAAATTTGGAGGAGGGCCTAGAGAAAGTTCTTTCTGGGTTTTGCAGAGTGGCTGGCTGGCGTACAAGAGGGACAAGATGGGCTCTGGCGGTAAATTTAAAAGATAGTCAGGCGCGGTCATATATATTTTACCAACATGGCCATGGCTTTAATTAAACTACTAATTTCTCTTATTATATCAGTCTTTGTCATTTTTTTTAAAATTTTTTAAACCCTTAACTTCTGTGTATTGGCTCCTAGGTGGAAGAGTAGTAAGGGTGGGCAGTGGGAGTCAAGTGACTTGCCCAGGGTCACACAGCTGGGAAGTGTCTGAGGCCAGATTTGAACCTAGGACCTCCCGTCTCTAGGCCTGAGTCTTTATCATTTTTAATCTTAAAACAACTGAGAAAAAGAAGGCAGGAGTTGCAATTATGATTTCTGACAAAGCCAAAGTAAAAATAGACCTGATGAAAAGAGACAGGGAAGGTAATTACATCTTGATAAAAGGCACTATAGACAATGAGGAAATAACAGTACTCAACATGTATGCAACAAATGGTATAGCATCCAAATTTCTAAAGGAGAAACTGGCAAAGCTCAAGGAAGAAATAGATAGTAAAACTTTACTAGTGGGAGACCTAAATCTACTTCTATCAGATCTAGATAAATCAAATCAAAAAATAAATAAGAAAGAGATAAGAGAGGTGAATGAAATCCTAGAAAAATTAGAGTTAATAGATAATGTGGAGAAAAATAAATGGGGTCAAAAAGAATACACCTTCTTCTTTTCAGCTGTACATGGTACATTCACAAAGATTGACCATGTAATAAGGCATTGAAACATGGCAAACAAATGCAAAAGAGCAGAAATAATAAATGTAACCTTTTCAGATCATAATGCAATAAAAATAATTAGTAAGGCACATGGACAGGTAAATCAAAAATTGGAAATTAAATAATATGATTCTCCAAGATCAGTTAAAGAACAAATCATAGAAATAATTAATAATTCCATTGAAGAGAATGACAATGATGAGACAACCTACCAAAATCTGTGGGATGCAGCTAAAGCAGTATTCAGGGGGAAATTTATATCCTTGAGTGCATATATTAACAAACTAAAATTAATTAAAATTAATAGCCATGTTCTTTGTGGTGGCAAAAAATTGGAAAATGAGGGAATGTTCTTTGATTGAGGAATGGCTGAACAAATTGTGGTATCTGCTGGTGATGGAATACTATTGTGCTCAAAGGAATAATTAAATGGAGGAAGTCCATGGGAACTGGAATGACCTTCAGGAATTGATGCAAAGTGAAAGGAACAGATCCACGAGAACATTGTACACAGAGTCTGATACACTGTGGTACAATTGAACATAATGGACTTCTCTACTAGCAGCAATGCAAGGATCCAGAGCAAGGCTGAGGGACTTATGAGAAAGAAAACTAGCCACATTCAGAGGAAGAACTGTGGGAGGAGAAACAGAAGAAAAACAACTGCTTGAACACATGGGCTGATGGGGATATTATTAGGGAGGCAGACGCTAAACAATAACTCTAGTCCAACTATCAATAATATGGATAATGATGATAATAGTTAAGTCATTCCCAGCTGATCATTGTATATTATGGCTCTGCTAGCTTCACTGTGCATCACTTCATAAAAATCTTTGCAGCTTTTTATGTGATCATCTTGTTTGTCATATAAGCATTCCATTATGATCATAAACTAAAAGTTGTTCATTTTCTAATTGATGGAGATCCCTTCAGTTTCCAGTTCTTTGTCATCATAAAAAATATAACTATTTTTGTATGGATAGGTTATTTTCCTCTATCTTTAATTTAACTGGTATACAGACCTAGGAGTGGTACTGCTGGACCAAAGGATATGAAGTTATATGGTTCTTTGGCATTTATTCTTTTTTTTTTCTTTAGTCCACCAGAGAAGCAAATAGCAAAACCACTCCAGTATCTTTACCAAGAAAACCCTACCAAAAGTATGGTCCACAGGGTCATGAAGAGTTCAAATGGACAGAACAACAACACCAGTGACTAGATCATATGCTGAAAATGGATGAAACAATAAATTTCCCAACAAATTTTTAAATATAATTTAACAGTTATTAAGTGCTTAAAATTTCCAGGGCTCTATGCTAGGCATTGGCTATATACAGACAAAAAAGCAGAAAGATTTGTGAAAATTGAAGAAGAGAAGAACTAAACTGGTGAGAGGAAGAAGGATTTCTTGTAGGTGGCAACATGTGATCTGTACTTTGAAAAAAGAAGTTGGTATTGTGAAAACAAAGAACAGGATTGATATTCAAGGCCCTCTAACATCGGGCTCCATCTTAACTCCTGAAGGTAGCGCCTTGGTGAAATGCTCACCTGAGCAGAGATGGGTGGCCAGGGCTTTTCAAGAGTTAGGATAGCCCTTCTTTCCTGGCAATACCCATCAGACCCAGACTGGAAAAGCAAGTATTTCCCAAAAAGGAAAACCATTTACAGCCATTCCTCCCTTCTGCTTCAGATACTTAGGTTCAAACTTACAGCTGTAAGTTCTTGAATTCCATACTGCTTACAGATAGTATTTGTTGTGCCAAGTGGTGCTAACCTACAGGCAAAGAATGGTCAGTTATGTAACAGAGGACTGGCAAAAGAACAGGTTGATGATGCAATTACCTGTGTGATGCCATGCAAGTGTCTGAGAGACCAAAAGCACATGGAGACATTTTGCAATTATTTCCAGCTTGCTGACCAGGTACTGAATATGAGACACTTGATTGGCTATGGCTACAAAGCCAGAACAGGGGCACATTCACGAGGATCCAGATGGCTTCAGACTCCTCTCTTGGTTGGCATCTTTCTTTCACTCACTTCCTACTAGCTGATGGTATCTGTCAAGTACAATGATGCCCAAGGAGTCTTCTCCCCATGAACACTGACCTAGGTTCTTTGCCCACTGGTATTTGTTCTTTTGTTTTAAATGGAGCAAGTTGGATGCTATAATCTTGTGAGTTTCTAAAGATGTACTGAGAGTTTAGGAATGGAGTACATTAATGGATTTTGCAGTCAATCAGTATCAATGCCCTGAGGAAAGGGGAGCTACTTTTGAGGCTCAGCCCAGCCTTCAGGACCGGGTCCAGTTTTAACAAAGATAAGAATTCATCCAGCAAGATGCCACATTTGGGTGTGTACTGGCAGGTAGGAAGGCTAATGTGAAACTATGTTAAATCTAAGTCCACTCTCTCAGAAAAAAGTGGGAAATATTTGAGCATCTGTCCTTGCTGTATCTTTGAAATAAACACCATCATAATAACTATTAATGTAATATTATATATATAACTATATAATATATAATTATTGTAATAAAAAACATTAAATAGTATTCATAGTAATAGCATTTTATACCACTTTAAGGTTTGCAAAACTCCTTACAAATTATCTCATTTGATCTTCACAGCTACCCTAGTAAGTAGTTGCCATTATTATCCCCATTTTATAAATGAGGAAACTGAGGCAACCAGAGGTTAATTGACTTGCTCACAATAGGTCACAAAGGCAGAAAGTATTAGAAATAGGATTTGGACTTAGGTTGTCTTGATTCCAGGTTCAGTGTTCTATCAACTGTGCCATCTGGCTGCCTGTAAATATACTTTTTTGATATTGCTGACTAAACTGGTACTATTCTTCATGGGCTATTAGTGGAGGAAACATACAAGGAGCAGGAGCTTGAGCTAAGGTCATCAGAGAGAGGACTCTCTAACCACTGAGTGGTATTCCTAGAACCCTGGGACAAGAACTCCCTGAGGGGAAAGATTATAGCTTGCTTCAGTGAGAGCTAGGCCAGAGAAATGCTTCTCTCTACAGAGGGTGAACTGGAGAAGGAACCCAACTTACATAAAATGGCAATGCAGAACACTGGAACATCTACCCCCTTTTCGGTGTTCTAGTGGGATTTCCCTTTGTCCATAGGAAAACTGAACTTCCCTAATCATTTTTCAGACCTTATCATTTTTCAGTAAGTAGTTAACTACTACTTTAATTGAATGAAATGTTAATAGTAAATGGTCCTTGGGAAAATCAAGATTCTAAATAAAAAAATGTCAGAGCTAAAAATATAAACTATTTTTATGTACATAACTTGAAAATGCATTTGACTGAATTAATATCACCTGATTGGCAATAAGTTTTAAATACATGATACCATTTAAGTTACTATTGTGTTTCTCAAATCTTCTTTATGTTGTGAAATTTGAGAAACCATTGTATCAGAAATGCCATTAGAAAGTTAACTTCCCTTTTTCTCTGGAAACTGTTATGAGTTGAACTTAAAAGAATGGGGCAAAAATTATTTGAAAACAAATCTTTAATGAGGAGATTTTGTTTTAAATTAGAAAATAATCATAATAATGACTCCCCAACAGGGAGAGAAAAGTAGCAAATCCTTTTCAGAGATCCTAGTCTGTGAGTCTCTGCAAAACTTCCTACTTGGATTGGATCTGACCATCCCTATTGACATTATAAAATTTGTTGTGCTGATGTTTGAGGAACTAAGACCTCTATCAGAAAAAATGGAAAACTACAATTTTATTTTAAATATAAAGAGTTTCATTTAAGGTGATTTGGAAAATAGTAATATAGCTTAATTATTATATAAGGAAGTTACATTTTGAACCAATCTAGTTCTCAAAATAGATTTGAGATTCAGAGATGCCTTAGGAGTTAACAGCAATAAAAATGTTATTTTGGAAACTTATAATCGCTAGGAATTTGGTGGGGAGGAGAGAGGGAGTATTAAACTGCTTATTCGCTATAAGTATGAATTAGTATTCAGTCTCTATGTATAATATTCCAGAATATGATTATTCTGAATTTATTAATGTGCTCATCATTAACCTTTGCTGGAACATGAGAGAAATAATCTAGCTCTATTCTATGAATAGTGAATTGCTACTATTTGAGGTAAAAATTTCATGAGACTGTATTTCCATATTGTTTTCACAACAATATCCTACATTCCAATCCTATAGTTCTTGGAGCCAGAGTTGAGAGTTGGGTGAAAAATGGGCAGGGGGGCAGTGAGGTGGTTCAGTGGATTGAGATCCAGGTCTAGAGATGGCAGGTCCTGGGTTCAAATCTGATCGACTCAGGGCAAGTTACTCACCCTCTTGGCCTAGCCTTTATTGCTCTTCTGCCTTGGCACCAATACATAGTATTGATTCTAAGATAGAAGGTATGGGTTAAAAAAAAAGAAAAGATGAGTAGCCCAAGCTCTCACAGCAGGAGTGTGAATACCCCACTTTACCTCTGTTTCTATATTAGTCAATTAGGAGAGATTATAATAAGGCTGCACAAAATTCAACAGATTGGGGCAGAAATACAACTGTCTAAGCAAAATGTAAATACCTCATGGTAAATGCCTGGCTTTACTATTATAATCAAAGGTCAAGAGCTATAGTTTTAGGCCTTCTGCTCAATACTTTATTAATTGTCACTCTAAAGTTTGCTTAAAGCTAATTCCTAGGAAACTTATGTCCAAGATAATAACCAAGAAAATACTTACATAGATTTGGATTCTAGATAATAAATCTTTAAGATAAGTGATCCTTTAGGAATAGATTCCCCAAGGATCAAAGGGGGAATGTAAAACTCAAATCAAACTTCATTCTCTGATTATTCTCCATTTTGTGGGCTAAGTTTTGCTTTACCATAAAATGTGAACACAGGTAATTAAGTTTTTATTATAAAAACATGTGATCATGTGAAAATTAAGAAGTTCAAGCAAATCTAAGAAATTGAGCAGTAGGTGCCAGAATGTACCACCTGCAAGATGTTCTAGGATATATATACATGTGTGTATATATATAAATATAATATCTTCCAGGATTTTCTGCTCATAATCAAAAGATTTTTAAAATTCTGACCAAACAGAAAATTTTGTAAACACATTTCTTGAGATCGTATAAGTTTATTTGCTCATTATTGACTATAAAAACTAGTGTGTAAACTCTCAAATGGTATCCTGGGGTCCTGAGAAGCATTGGATCACATTTACTGGCAATCACTAGCTTTGCTAATACATTGATAATGCTCAAGAACTTTGTTGCCTCAGCTTATTTTTTTCATAGATTTTAATTGTGACACTTCTCAGCATCTATGTTAAAAAAAAAAACAAAACAACAAACAAAACACTAGGAGATGCTCACTTTCAAATCCTGTCCAGACTCAATTCAGTATTCCCCCTTAGCACCTTATCAGAGATCATGCAGTAATTTGTTTATTACTTCAAGCCTATTTCCTTTACTGCTAATAGTTTTTTGTTGTTGTTCTGGGTTTTCAGGCAGTTCAGTAATTCTTAAATTATTTCTCTGTGATCTATTTTTCAGATCAATTGTTTATTCAATGAGAAAATTCATATTATCTTTTTAAAATTCTTTTGCTTTTGCTTGATTGTCTCTTGAAACTTCATAGTCATTATTATTTACTTGTCTAATTCTAATTTTTAAGGAGTTAATCTTCAGTGAGCTTATGTATCTCCTTTTCCATTTAGCTAGTTCTACTTTCTAAATATTTATTTTCTTCAATAACTTTTTATACTTTCTTTTCTGATTGGTCAATTCTACTTTCCAAAGAGTTATTTTCTTTTTCAGATTTTTGGATATCTTTTTTCCATTTTTTGTTTCCTTTACCAAACTGTTGATTCCTTTTTCGTGTCTTTCCTGCATTACCTTCATTTCCTCCCCAATTTTCTTCCAACTCTCTCATTTGATTTTTAAAGTCTTTTCTGAACTCTCCCATTAGCTCTTTGGGGGCCTGAAACCACTTCATTTATTTGTTTTTTTGGGGGGGAGGGTGTGTAACTATTTTGTCAATACTGTCCTCTTGGATATTTGTATCTTGAACCTCCTTATTACCATAGTAAATATCTAGATTCTTTTTTTCTTTGCTCATTTCTTTTTCTGAGGTTATTTTGTGAATTTTTTTACTCCATGGTAAAATTGAGCCCTGTTTGTGAATTGGAGAGGGTATTGTTTCATATTTTTTGTGCTGAGATTGGGCATTTCCTTATGATTTGTACTAGGCCCCCCAGTTTAGCTACTGGCTTATACTAGTAGAGGGTTTCCCTATTAGCGTTCAGTGATGGAAAACCTCATTGTTGCCCTGCAGTGGTGAAAGACCTCTGTCTGGATTTGTAGTGAGGCAGAGGCTGGACAGCTCCTGGGGTGGATCCTCACTGCTGACTGGTCCCAGGGGTATAGCCTTCAGGAGGCTTATATGAGTTTGGGTCCTCACTGCTCTGCTTAGGGGGACAGGGTCTCCTGGGGTCATGGGTGGGGTCTTTTTTCAGTGCTGTTTGGAGGGAAATTGGGAGGGCTAAGAAGGGTGGCTTCCTTACTTGGCCATTTTGGTGGCCAACAGTTCTTAATCTAGATAGGAAGGAATTTTTCCTGTGTTGAGACTTAGGCTGAAATCTTTTGAGTGATTATACATCTCACTTGAGAGGCTAGGTAACTGACCAGGGATGGATGCAACAAACATAATGTCATCTATAAATAAAAATATATGATCAAAATGGATACATGACCTAGGTATAAAGGGAGATTTAGACAAATGCAAATCAAAACAAATGAGATATCATCTCACACCTATCAGTGTGGTTAAAATGATAAAAAGGTAAAAATAATAAATGTTAGAGGGGATGTGAAAAAGTAGGAGCACTGATACATTGTTTGTGGAAGTATGATCCAAACATTTTAGAGAGCAATCTGAAATATTACTCAAAGAGTTATAAAACTGTACATACTTTCTGACCGAGTAATACCACAATAAGCTTTATTTCCTATGGTGATCAAGGAAAAAGTAAAAGAAGCTATGTTCCAAAATACTGATAGCAACTCTTTTTGTGGTGGCAAAGAACTGGAAATTACAGGGGTTTCCATCAATTGGGGAATGGTTGAACAAGTTGTAATGCATAGTTGTAATGGAATACTATTATATGATAAGAAATGAGAAGCAAGACGTCCTTAAAAAAAAAAAAAACCTGGAGTTACATGAAGTGATGTAAAACAAAGTGAGCAGAACCAGGAGAATGTTGCATAAAGTAATAACAATAATGTATGATGATCAACTGTAAATTACTTTATTATTAACAAGGCAAAGATACAGGATAATTACAAGGGGGCTCATGATAAAAAAAAAAAAGGTTATCCATTATCCTAGAAAGAACAGATGGAATCTGAATGTAGATTGAAATCTAACATCCTTCCCTTTTATCTTCTATGATTTTTTCTCTAGTATAGGCAATATGTGTCTTGTTTCACAACATGATGAACAGAAAAATATGTGTTATATGATAATATATGTAAAACCTATATCATATTACCTGCCATCTTGGGGAGGGAAGGGGAAAAAGGAGAGGCGGGGAAAAAAAGAATGAGAAAGCTTTTGGGACATAACTAATATGAGAACTTGTTTCTCTTGGATAAACATATGTATCATAATTTGCTGCATATTTATAGCAAATCATATATATTACATTTTTGTCATGCATTATATTATATTACATATTAAAATTAAAATAATTGGTAAACAAAAAGAATATAAGGAAAAACATTATTATTGTTATCTACAGGGTATTCCTCTTTTATTTTCATTCTCTCCTGGATATCCACCATGACAAAGAGAAGTACCTTTAGCAAACATGTCTCTTTCTTTTATGGGTTACTCAATATTAATAGCCCAAGGATGAAAAAAAATTTATATTGTTACATTTGTCAAAGAATCTTATGTGATTTTGTCATAAATATGAGATACATTGTTGACAAGAGGTTCAATAGCAATCATTTTGCCCTGTTGAATAACTGCTATTTGATAGCTACCCAAAAATAAGCACTCTGTGTTCTTGTCTTGTTTACTGTTCAGTTTGTCTTGTAAAAATGTTAGAGCTCTGGTGAAGAAAATCAGTTACAAAAGGCCTGTGTGTTCACTTCTTATACCTTCATCTCCAGATGACCCTCAGTATGAGATGTAACAGAAGCCCAGGGCTCAATGACTGGTATGGATATGCTTGCTGGTGTAGTTGAAAGATTTGAATAATTTAAAAAAGATTTTTATATTAAACATAATTATATAGAAGACTCTTCTCCAGTGCCAATAGTAAGAAAATGAAAATTAAAATAAGTGAAATCCCCCCTTATATCCTGTTTTAAACAGGACATTGTTTCCCTGATGCAGTCATCCCTCCCACTCACAAGATAGGAAGGGCTTTACATAAAAGAAAACCACACCACCACCAGGATCTTCCTGATACTGCTTCTTAGTCATCTCAGGGCATAAAAAACCCCAGTTGCGTGGGCTCTACACCCTTCAAATTTGATGGGTTTCCTAACACCCCGCATGAGTTATATTAGTCTGCCATGCAGAACAGATGGGTTTTCGTACAGAAACAAAGGGAAGAGTACTTCCAGATAGGTGATGTGTCACCATATCCTTTTTGCCTACATATATCCCTGCTATTTTGGGACAAAATAAACCCCCTTTTGTTAAATGCCCAATGACTAGGGAGTAATGTTTCCATGCAGAATCTTGTCCTGCAATTTGTTAAGAAACTCAAGAGGTTTTTCCAAATCCTGAGAAAAGTTAGTCAAGAAATTTTGGGGAAAAAAGCATGATGGTTCTTCTGTAAGAATTAGAGACTTATAATCAACATAGACTCAAAGGAATCCACTGGCATCAAGTCAAAAGGAAGAGAAGGAAATGTTGATAGAGAGTAAAAGGTTACAGCTGATATTTCCAGGAACCAGGACAAGGGCACATAGGAAGGAAGCTGTCTGATCCAACATGCCAGTCTTGCTTGCAACTGCTGCCATGATATATGTGTGTTTCTGAGGTCTTATCAGTTGCTAACAATGAGTCATTATTGCAAACTAAATATTAGTACATTTATGAAAATCTTATGAGTGGTATTTTAAAAAATAACCAGTTTGGGAAGCACAATAAGGCCTCAAATGGACAATTTCAGCATGTGATTCTATGTAGTATGGTTAACCTTACTAGGAAATCAAAAGGTTAAGTTATTTGAATATTAACCAAAATAAAACTAACCAAAATAATACTATTATTAACTATTTACTGACATATTCTTGAGTTTGAATATTCACCATACACATTTCTTTGAAAATACTTTAAAATTAAATATTAAGCAAAATCTTAAAATAATACATTATAGTAATATTAATTTATAATGAATAACATATGAACAATAATGAATAAAGAGTATGAAGAATTCTGAAAGCATTTTAAGAAAGATAAAGTCAGCCAATGCCACATTCTTTAAATTATCACAATATTGGCTCATAATAATAATAAAAACATGTACTTATATCTTTTTTACAGAAAAGCTTAAATTTTTATTATAACCTTATCCCTGGAAAATTATTCACTGTTTATCATTATTGTCATTCATCATTACTTAAAAATATAAATATGATGTCATGAAAAAATGGAGAATAACATGATTTCTGGAACCCGGAGATTTCGTAGGAATTAAGTTTCTCATTCCTGAAATTTGGATGTTGAGAACACAGAAACACCACTTATGAGTCAATCAATCTATCCCGATACTGAATATGAACTAAGAGTTCTGGCATTAGAAAGATATTTCTGAAACCAACAAATTGACCTTATGGAAATAGTCAACACTGTACTGGTTTTTGAGTAAACAGGACCAATAACAAATTGTAGAACTATAATTGGTTCAATCATTTCAGAAAATAATTTGGAATTAGATAAGAAAAATTCCAAATCTATTCATTACTAAAGGCCCGATTCTTTATCACATAACCCAAAAAGGTCAAAGAAAGAAAAAAAGGTTTTATGTGTATGTGTGTATATTATTCATGTAGCACTTTTTTCTGATAATAAAACTCTATACAAAGTAAATGTCTACCATCCAGGACAATTACTTATCCAGTATTTTTTCCTAAGAAATTTTTAAATTAGGAATTTGAAAATCAGTAACAAAATGAATATTTCTATTTACAAAAAACATTTTTGTATGCTTATGAAATCATGGATTATCTATGTACAGGTTTCTTTTTTAAGTATATACCAAATTTAACAAGGTAGCACAAACATTTTACATCCCTTCTGAAGTCTTTCTGCTCTCTTCAATTCAGATCTAGATAATTTCATGGAAATTCTTTTATTTCATTTATTTGCCATTACTACTGCTACCCCTCATACCCACACAAAATCCCTAGCAACATATAATTATTCATACAAAACAAATGTGTTAATATTCATGCCTAATGAGGTATGCATTATTGGCCTTTTGTAGTTGTTATTAGTCACTAATATGATCTGAGATCTTAAGTCTTTCAAGGTTGATGTCTTCTATAATGTTGGAGTCAGTGTATGTTGGACACCAGGCCTTTATTATAGAAACTTGGTGCAAAAAGCTTTACTCTACTATAGTCTTTGCATGAAGACTTCTTTTGAAGAGGCCATCATATTCCCAAGGATTCTACTTTGGGACAAACCCTGGGGTGTCACCTCAAGCCCCCCACAACAAGTACAGTGGTTTGGTTCCAAGGTAGAAAAAGAGTAGTAAGGTCTAGACCAGTGATGGGCAAACTATGGTCTGAGGGCCAGATGGGGCCCCCTGAAATGTTCTATCTGACATTATTCCTAATCTGACGAATACAATGAGTAGGATACCATATAATGAAACTTCGAAAGAGTAGGCTTAGAAACAGACTGACAGATGAGCATTTCCTTTCCTTTGGCCCCTCTTTAAAAACTTTTTCCATCACAGGTCTAGACAATAGGGTTTAAGTGATTTGCCCAAGTCACATAGCTAGGAAGCCTCAGAGGCCAGCTATGAATGAATATCTTTTACTTTAATATACTATATAAATGTAAGCTATTATTATTTTTAAAAACTTTAAACCAATGACAGTTTTATACAGTTACATTTTTAGCACCTCCTTTTGCCTTAAGTGACCTATTATTTCCAATGTATTCTGTATATATCTTGTTAATTCTATTGGTCTCTACCATTAAACAGAGAGCTCTTGAAGGGCAAGAACTGTTTTTGACTTCCTTATATCCTTGGAGGTTAGCACAATTGCTAAGAACACCTCAGTCACTTAAAGTACAGGGTTTACTTCAGTAAAACTGAAGCTTCATGAGGGTAAAACATTTCCCATAGGTCCCTAGGGTCAAAATTATTTTCAATATATTACTTAGATGTTTTCATTTCTAATACAACAAACATTGGTAGGTATAATGCATATTTTAAAAGGGGGGAAGGAGCCACAAGAGTATTGCTCAATATTTTCCTGAAACCAAAAAGTTGGAGAACCTCTGCTTTTCAGGAAGAAACAACAGATACTAAATTAAGAATCCCCAAATCTTATTAAGAAATATTTAGTTTCAGCTTTTAAAAATGTTTAAGATTATCCTCCTTTGTTTAACTGGCAGATTCTATTATTCAGGAGAACCTTTTAAATTCAGATGGGAAAAGAGGCAGCCAGAATTGTAATTCCAACTTCCTCCAACTTGTCTTTTCATTTGCAAAAGAAGCTATGGTTCAAGTCAGAGCAATACCAATGGAAAAAGGGGGGGGGGGGAAGGAACCACACCTTCAATTAAGAGTGAACTGCACTAGGAACTAGGCAATTAAAAAGTCTGGAGAAGCTACCCAAGAGTCCAGCTCCCAACTTGCCCCAATTTCCTCCCTCTTAAAATCTTAAAATCCAAACAGCCAAAGATCAATCTATAAAATCATTATAATAATGTAAATGAAAAAAAAATTTTAAAGCATGAGAATACAAATCATGACTATCTAATTTCAGTTCCAAAAAAAGGCAGATGAAATACAATCCTCTCCTGGACCAGGTGGAGTGAAGCTGGATGATTGACATAGCATAAGTGGTCTTTCTTTTTCTTTTTTTTAAGCCTTTACTTTCTTAGTAGCCACTCAACACAGAAGGGCAAGGGCTAGGCAAATGGGCTTAAATGACCCACTCAGGGTCACAGAGCTAGAAAGTATCTGAGGCCAAATTTGAACCCAGATCCTCCCTACTCTATGCTTGGAGTTCAATCCACTGAGCCACTAACTTGCAGTCTTAAGGATAGCAAGTTCTGTTTTTCTTTACATTATTTATTATGGAACCATTATAGAGAAGTGACAATGGGCACTAAAAATAGTTTAAATCTTATAGCCACTTTATCCACTGAGATCAATGAACAAGCAATTAAGCTCCTCCTATATATACACTAGTGTATTAGATGTTAAGAATATAAAAAGGAAAAATGAAAAATCTTGTACTTCAAAACTTTAGACCACATGTAAAACCCAGTGGAATTGTGTGTAGGCTAAGGGGGGATTGGGGGAGAGGGAAAGAACATGAAATATATAACTAAGAGAAAATATTCAAAATAATAAAAAATAATAAAAAAACCACAACAACAAAAGTTTAGACCACAGTGACTACGTGTGTGTATTCGTGTGCATGCGTGCACAAAATTATGACAAAGTTGAATGAAAGTGGTATTTGTGAAAAGCCTGTTAAAAAGGACAGGAAAGCTGGAGATACAGTACCCTGTTTGAGGAACAGTGAAAGTAGACCAATTTGGGGTTTTTGTTTGTTTGTTTGTTTGTTTTTTTAAATAAAAACTCTTACTCTGTATTGGCTCCAAGGCAGAAGAGTGGTAAGGGCTAGGCATTGGGGGTCAAGTGACTTGCCCAGGGTCATAGAGCTAGGAAGTATCTGAGGCCATATTTGAACCTAGGATCTCCCGTCTCTAGACCTGGCTCTCAATCCACTGAGCCACCCAGCTGCCCCCAAAAGTAGATCAATTTGATTGGACCAAATTGAGGATATGCCCATCAACGAGGGAATGGCTGAACAAATTGTGGTATCTGTTGGTGATGGAATTCTACTGAGCTCGAAGGAATAATAAACTGGAGGAATTCCATGTGAACTGGAATGACCTCCAGGAACTGATGCAGAGTGAAAGGAACAGAACCAGGAGAATATTAAACACAAAGACAGATACACTGTGGTAAAATCTAACGTAATGGACTTCTGTACTAGCAGCAATGCAATGACCCAGGACAATTCTGAGGGATTTATGGAAAAGAACGCTACCCACATTCAGAGGAAGAACTACAGGAGTGGAAACACAGAAGAAAAACAATCGCTTGAACACATGGGTTGATGTGGACATGATTTGGGAAGTAACTCTAGATGACCACTCTAGAACAACTATCAATAATATGGAAATAGGTCTTGATGGTTGACACATGAAGAAACCAGTGGAAATGCACATCGGCTGGGGGGGGGCAGATTGGAGGGGGAGAGAGTAAGAACATGAATCATGTAACTATGGAAAATTTTTTTCTAAAAAAAAAATAAAAAAAAAAAACAACAAAACAAAACTGTGTAGGAAGGGTATCAATAACAACCTTGTTTGATGAAACCCTAAAATGACCCTTGTCCCTGATAACCCTGCCTTCAAGAAATCCCGATTGTCCCAAACTGAAAAATAAACTTTAAGTACCCATTGATCACCCTAGACAGGATTAGCAGATAGAATCAAATCTTAAATATCCTTTTGGCTTCTTAGTTTCTCTTAGTATATTTAGGCTGCTCCTAGGCACTGGCTACTACTTCCTCTTTCCCAAGCCTCCTTGTAAAGTCTTTGGTTCTTCTTTGCCTATACTCCCCAAGGTGTGTTTATGTATATAAAACACCTCAAGTTCTTTACTTCTGTGGAAATTCCCATTATTGGTATCTTTCCTGAGACAGTATCCCCAGAGCATGGCTCTGTGAGTATTTCCCTTGTCCTGATTAAAGATGTGTTCTTTGTAACTACTTTGATAATTCTGTGTTTTTTCAAGTTGACATCAGTAAGGCTGGAAAGACAGGTTGGATCAGGTTATAAAAGTCTATAAATGACAATCAAAAAAATTTATAGTTGATCCTTGAAGTAGTCAGTAGTAGCCACAGGAGCAAGAAGAGAGTGACATAGTAGGCTTGTGCATTTAGAAAATAATTTTGGCAGTTGTTTAGAGGATGGATTAGAGGGGGAAATGATAAGAAAGTTATGGCAGGGGGCAGCTGGGTAGCTCAGTGGAGTGGGAGTCAGGCCTAGAGACAGGAGGTCCTAGGTTCAAACCTGGCCTCAGCCACTTCCCAGCTGTGTGACCCTGGGCAGGTCACTTGACCCCCATTACCCACCCTTACCACTCTTCCACCTATGAGACAATACACCGAAGTACAAGGGTTTAAAAAAAATAAAAAAGAAATAAAAAAAAAAGAAAGTTATGGCAGTAGTCAAGGAAAGTCAAAGGTGATGAGGGTTTGAACCAAAATAGTAGCATGTGAATAGAGGAAACTGGATAGATAAAAAGATAATAAAAAGATGTATTAAATTGTTTTCAGTTTTTATCTGACTCTTTGGGACCCCATTCGGGATTTCTTGGCAAAGATACTGGAATGGTTTGCCCACACAGCAGTAAGTGTCTGAGCCTGGATTTGAACTTGGGTGTTCCTGACTCCAGCATGGATGCTCTTTCTACTGTGTAAATAAGAAACTGCTTGGTTCTGTGGGGCAAAGTGAAGAATCCAAGATGAAGATGCTTTTGGGAATCTGTGTGACTAGAAAAATAAGGTATCGTGACAAAAACAGGGAAGTTTGGAAGAAGAGTAAGTTCTCTGGTGGAAGGGTAAGATAAACAATTTGAAGAGCCATCTTCTGAAGGAATAGATCCTGGAAATCATTGATCCATCAGCAATTTTTTCTCCTTACAAATAAGGAAAATGAAGTCCAGGGAGGATTAGGGACTTCTCCATGGTCACTTAGACAGCAGCAAGGCAGCAGAGTAGAGAATAGAACTTTGATCTTTTGATTCCAGACCCAGCACAATCCTATCTCTTTTGTGGCATGATACCTTATGTCTTATTTCATCTTCTATACCAGTGATGGTGAACTTCAATGTGGGCACATGGCCTCCCTCCTCCCCACCCCAGAGTTCATTATTAGAATGGCAGAGGAACTCAGGCAGGGCTGCTCCCCAGCACCTCTCCACCATTCCTGATGACATCTTTTCATATACTCCACCCATTCAAACCAGTGGCCCAATGGGAGCACTTCCTCCCTCCCCTGTGAGGTGTGAAGGGGGGTGTGCCTGGAACTCAGTAGGGAGGCAGGGCATGGCACACAGTCTCTGGGGGCACAGCATGGCTCACAGCCTCTAAAAGGTTTGCCATCACTGTTCTAAACAGTGGGGATAGATCTTAACAATAGAAATTGAGCCTAATCCATCTTTGCCTTCCTCTATACAGAGTTGGTACTGAAATATTATTTGCTGCTGAAAGTGAAAAGCAGGATGGTACAGGAGAGAAAGAGAACAGGATTTGGAGACAGAAAACCTAAGTTCAAATTCCACCTTTGTCACTCCCTACCTTGTGAACCATGGACAAGACATTTAAGCTCTCTGGACCTTAGTTCTTTCTCTGTAAAATGAGAGGGTTGGATTAGATAGTCTTTCAGATTATCTGAAAAACTAGGAATCCTAGGACACCAAACTACTGAAGAATTACCTATTAAAAATTATCAATTTATTCATTTTTTTAAAATCTTGCCTTCCATCTTAGAATCAATACTATAGGTTGGTTCCAAGGCAGAAGAATGGTAAGGGCTAGGCTATGGGTGTTAGATGACTTGTCCAGGGTTACAGAGTTAGAAAGTTTCTGAGGCCAGATCTGAACACAGGGATATCCCATCTCTAAGCCTGGCTCTCAATCCATGGAGCCACCTAGCTATCCAGTCATATTCTTTTAATATTTACAACTATAAGTCTACTCATAAAGGGAGTTGGATTTGTTACTGCTTTTGAATTTTAAAAGGCCCCTCTTAACATTGACATTCTCTTTTGCTTTAAAGATCCAAAGAGGAGAAAATTTAAAATGCAAGTCAGAAATCAAGGAAGAAAGAGAGGAAAAGGGAGGAAAAAAAAATGAAAACTTGCCATAAAGCATGTAAAAATCCAGCACAAAGGACAAGGCTCATTGAATTAAATTATATCAATTATTTCAGCTATTCCCCAGCTAGAAATATTTTTACTATGCCCTTTCTCTTCCATCGTGTAAGTCATACCCAAATGCTCTAATCACAAAGTGGTTTTAATATAATTTTTCAATGAATCTCTGTATGGCTCATCAGAGACTTCTGGGTTGGGGGGAACCATATATAGAGGGGAAAATACCCAATTTGGCTCACCTAGACACCTATCTCAGGTGACCTTGTGCAAATCCTCTTTTTCCAGGGCTATTTTCTCATTTGAAAAAGTGGCAAGATTGGACAATATCTCTGAAAGTCTCCTCAAATTGTAAATTCTATAGCAACTGTGGTAGTTTTTAAATATATCTAACATATTTTCTATTGAGATTTTTTTTAAATGAAGGAGGAACAAATAAAGAACACTCCACTCCCAATCATTAAGTCTTCACAATATACTAGTAAAAGGAAGAAATAAAAATGTTAATGATACTCTCCTAGCTATAATTTTTCAAAACAAAACTCAAAATGTTTATTGCCTCAGTAACTTCCAAATCATAACCCAGTTCTTTCGGAATGCAGAAACTTCATGCCTCTTGCCTTCCAAATGTAACATAACTAAAACATAAGAGAAGTAAAGTCAGTTTTACTTACCTAGGATCTTAGGATGAAAAGGGAAGGGGACATTTAAATAAAAAAAGATATTATTTCTGCTTTTGGCATTTTCCTACTGCCCCCTAGCCTCACTGATGAAGTAAGGTGGTAATAAAGGAGAGTAAGAGAAACTAATTATAAAAAACTTAAATATTCAAACAAAATTAAAACTCTCCAATTAAAAAAAGTAAATGCTATCCACTTCTAGGCCTTTAGAATACATTCAGAAAATATATATTAGCATTCCCCTAGCAGCTTTTTGGTTATTCTCTTCTCCATTTTCCTTTTTCATCATCACCCATGAGGTCACCATTAAAACATTAAGCCAAGGATGGCAGAGTAAAGACATAGACTTGTCTGACTCTCCCAAATTCCTCTCCAAATAACAAAATAATGCTTTAAAATGAATTCTGATATTGCAGAACCAAGAAAAAGACTGGGTAAAACTATTGTTTTCAGCCTAAGACAACTTAGAATGTTGACAGGAAAGGTCTGTCTCATGGGGGTATGAAGCAGTCTAGCACAGGCTATCCCCCAACAAGTAAGCAGCAGATCTTTTGAAGATGACTGAATTAGTGGGCTTTCAGAGGTCACAATTCACATATAGTAAGAGGGTCAGACAACTGGTCAGAAGGAAATTACAGGTGACCCTTTGAAAACTCTGTTGTTGTATTGCCCATACAAGGTTCTAGGTCACAGTCCTAGAATAAGGAAGAGCATTAGCAGGAACCAGGGCTTGGTCACAGTATCATCTTGGAAGAACTGGAGACTTACAGACTCCACAGAGGTAGCTCCAAAAACAGTTGTATAATAAACCTGAAACTTGGGACAGTGCACCCTCCACCTCTGAAACAGAACCCAACTTTAACATATTGTCAAATGTTAAGAAATAGGTTGGGAAAATGGACAAACAACAAAAAAACCTGACCTCATAAAATTACTATGGTGACATAGAAGCTCAAAACACAAAGTCCAAAGAAGACAGCAATATCAAATCATCTATATGTGAAGCCTCAAAGAAAAAATAGGTCCCCAGAGAATTTCTGGAAGAGTTTAAAAAGGATTTTACAAATCAAATAAGAGAAGAAGAGGAAAAATTGGGAAAAGAAATGAGAGTAATGCAAGAAAATCATGAAAAAAAAAGCTGAGGGGTAAAAGGCAAAAAAATACACTAAAAAGATGAATTTCTTTAAAATGAGCAGAATTGAAGAAATGGAAAAAGACAAGAATTCAATGAAAAAAAAACTTGAAAAGCAGAACAGGCCACATGGAAAAAGCTGTATAAATGTTCACTGAAGAAAAGAAGTTCTTAAAAAGTAGAACTGGACAAATGAAAAAGAGGTAGAAAAATCTTGCTGAAGAAAATAATTCCTAATAAACAAAGAGCAGGCTAATTTTAATAAATCTAGGGAAGAATTACATAAGATCCAATGAATAGCAAAATGAGTAGAACCAAAAGAACATCACAAAGAGCCACAAATTTTCTTAAAGAATTAAAAGTAAATATTAACTCCAGAGAATGAACTGAAAGGTAGAAACACGAAAGACATAATTTGTATGAACATGTCTGTCTCCCAAATGATGCCTACAGTGATGTGAGGAGAGCAGGAGAGGGGCTGGGACCCTTATGTACAAATTCTATTAATAACATTAAAAAAAAGAAAGAAAATACAGTGGTACCTTGATTCACAAACACCTTAAGTCACGAGCAATTTGAGATACAAGCAGTCATAGTCAGAATTTTTTGCTTTAAGTCAAGAGTCGATATTTGAATCATGGGTTTCTGCCACCCTCTACTAGATAGCCTGCCTAACATTTAGCTTCACAAGTTACATAAGGCTGTCTTGTTTAATTCAGTGTTTATCTGGCCATGTGAGCATCTATATTGAATTACTTTTGCTTTCTTCTTTATTTTTGTCTTTATGATCAGTTTTTTGGGCAAATTTCTTAACTTTTAACCATTGGTCCTGATGACAGAGCCGAGTTATAGCAGCAGTAGCATACAGAAGTTTTACAGGAAATTAGTGGGGAGGAGCCCAAGGTGGATAAGATAATTAGTACTGTAGCAAGGAAATGTTGAGGATTTAAGAAAAAATTAAACAGTTCATTGAAACTGAATTGCAACAGGTGGTGTGTTGGAGCTATATAATGATACTTTTTTCACACATTATTGAAACATTCTGAGAGGGAGGAAGAAACAAACTTCCATGAAAAGGTTTTTGTTGAAACTGCCTCTAAGTGAAATTGAGGAAAGTATGGCAAAACAACCAAAATTCAATGAAGAAAATGATGATAATTAAGTAAGATTTTAAAAATAACAATTAAGTTTAGCAATAAAGTTACATATCACAAATAATATGTAAGGTCAATTTTGCATTTAAATGTAGCTCTACGTGTGTAGAGAGTAAGTTATGTTAAGTGATAGCACACAAAATGAAAACCTTCTCCTCCAGCATCTTCACCTGACCTTGAAGGTAAATAACATTTCATAAGCAAGTTTATTTCTTTACAATCTTTCTTATTATCTATAAATATATTTGTTATTTATAAAGTACATTTTTCTTATTTAAAAGCCTATAAAACAAAAAATTTGTGTGTATTTTTGGTGTTGGAACAGATTAATTGCATTTACATTAATTTAAATGAGGAAGTTCGATTTGATAAACGAGCAAATTGAGTTATGAGCTTAGCCATGGAATGAATTAAACTCATGTGTCAAGGTACCAGTGTAACCCCTTAAAAATTAGAACTGGCTAGTAGAAGCTAATGACTCCATAAGATATTAAGAAACAATCAAACATAATAAAAAGAATGGAAAAAATAGAAGATAATGTGAAATAGCTCACTGGAAAAATAACTGATCTAGGAAATAGATCCAGGAGAGATAATTTATGAATTATTGGACTACTTGAAAGCCACAATCAAAAAAAAGAACCTAAACAACATCTTTCAAGAAATTATCAAAGAAAACCACTCTGATATAGAACCAGAGGGTAAACTAGAAATCTGAAAGAATCCACCAATCACCTCTTTTTTTTTTAATTTTTTAACCCTTACCTTCCATCTTGGAGTCAATACTGTGTATAGGCTCCAAGGCAGAAGAGGGATAAAGGTAGGCAATGGGGGGGGTCAAGTGACTTTCTCAGGGTCACACAGCTGGGAAGTGTCTGAGGCCAGATTTGAACCTAGGACCTCCCATCTCTAGGCCTGGCTCTCAATCCACTGAGCTACCCAGCTGCTCCCCACCAATCACCTCTTAAAAGATCCCAGAGTATAGTCAAATTCCAGAACTCTCAATTCAAGGAGAAAATATCGCAAGCAGCTAGAAAGATACAATTGAAATACTGTGGAACGATATCAAAGTAACATGAAATTTAGCAGCTTCTACATTAAAGGACTGAAAGGCTTAGACTATGATATTCTAAAGGGCAAAATAGCTAGGATTATAACCAGGAATTGCTTACCCATCAAAACTGAGTATAATCCTTTAGGGGGAAAATGAGTATTTAATCAAATTAAAGTCTTTCAGGCATTCCTGGTATAAAGATCAGGACTGAATAGAAAATCTGATTCACAAGATTCAAGAGAATCATAAAAAGGTAAACAGGAAAGAGAAATCCCAAAGGATTCAAAAAAAGATAAACTGTTTACATTCCTACATGGGAAAATGATACTTATAACTCCAAAGAATTCTGTCATTATTAGAGCAGTTAGACTGTCTATATAAATAGAGACAGAGGGTAGGGGTTGAGTTGACTGTAATGGAATGATATAAAAAATGAATAATTTAAGAAACCTGAAAGAGGAATACATTGGAAGAAGAGGGAAGACAGGTAGAATGGCATAAATTATCTCATATAAGAGATTTGGAAGAGCTTTTACAGTAGAGGAGAAGATGGGGGTGGAGCTGGTGAGAAACACTTGAACCTTATTCTCATCAGAATTGGCTGAAAGAAGGAATAATATAACATCCACACTCAGTTGATTATAAAAACCTATATTATCCTACAAGGAAGTAGGAGAGGTGAGGAATAATATAAAGGGAAGGCTGATGAGAAGGGAGGCAATTTGGGAGAGGCAATGATCAGAAACAACAGTTTTGAAGAGGGAGAGGGTCAAGGACAAACGGGGGGGGGAAGTAAGATGGAGGGAAATAGTAACTATAATACATAATAAAACAATTGTAAGTAACTACCTATCAAATTTGCTAATACGACAGAAAAGGAGATGATAAATGTTAGGGAAATGGGAAAATGGGGGTGGTAATGCACTCTTGGTGGTATTATAAACTGAGCCAATCATTCTGAAAAGTATTTTGGAACTTTGTGTTAGGAATTAATTGGGAGCCCAAAGGTAAAGGTTTCAGGAATATCCCCAGCCACATTCTCCTTCATCTAGGACACATGTTTTGTATCCCATATCCCTGGAAAACCCATAAGGTAACTGTATCCCCAATAGAACTCTTGTGTATGTAACCTATGAACATCCCCAATCATCTAATCCCTGTACGAGAGGTATCCAATAGATCACAACTATGACAGGTTGCATTGTGTCTCAGAGTTCTCAGTTAACCTGTTGTTATACAAACATTGCCTGTTACCATGTATTTGGAGAACTTTGGGTAAAGACATCAGTTTGTTATAAAAATCCTCACTCCGCTCAATAAAGTTGCCATTGATTGCCACTGCATTATTGGTATTCCTGGTCCCTCTCATTCTTCTCACCCTATCCACCTCCAGAAACCCCCAGATTGTTGATATCAGCAGGATACTGACTGGCCAGTTGCTGTGACTATCAAGTGGTGCCAAATAAGAAATTACAGACTAAGCAAAACCTCAGTCCAGGAGATAGGTGCATGGCACAAGGAAGAAACCCAAGTGAGAAGAGTCCTCATGCTCCAGTGGCAGGGGGATCCCTCTCATCCCTCAAAAAATTGGGGGGGGGTCCTCATCAGGAGTAATAAGCCATGGTGTGTGTGAGTGTGTCTGAGTATGTTGGAAAGAGTGAATGTTATAGAATTAGTTTATAGGTAGGAATGAAATATGGAACAAGACATCTAAAAGAGAAAGAATTGGTTTTACAAGTTTTAAAATCTATGTTACCGGAAGAGACATCTAGTTTAAAAGGATAAAACCCTTTCTTTACCTCCCTGAGTAAAATTCTTCCTCCTCAGCGAAGTGTAGAAGTACTTTCCTTGGAGCACATTATAGAATTAGGAAGGGAAGCAGTTGATTGCTTTTCCCCTTCCCCTTCCACAGCCCAAACCACTCTCCCTTGCTCAACTCCCTTGTCATAAGAAGCCCACCTTACAATAGACCATTTCAAAAAGGCAGAAGGCAGACAAGATTTTTCCTTTCTCAAAATTTGGAAACTGGAGGAATCAAGAGTTTATTCTTCAATATCAAATCTAGCTATGTTATTAAGAAAGTAAACTTAGATATCAAGCTCTCAACAAAACATCAGAGTACAAGGTTACAGGCACTTTCCAAGTGTCTGAGACCACTGGAGCATAAAAGGAAGCAAATTTAAAACTGACATTTGTCAAAGTCAACCTCCTTACAAAAGTTAGCCATTTTTCTGACTAATTAGATCCTGCCATATAAAAGCCCGTCTAAGTTCATCTTTCCTGCAGCTGCCTCGACCACTCTATCTCCTTAGTAGCCCCAGAAAAAGTGAGCTCCATTAGTGGCAAAACTAATAACTCAGGAATAATACCTCTAATGATTGGTAAATAACAGTTGCAGGTTATCCTGGAAAATGTCAATTTTCTTATCCCCTAAAATAAGATTGTTCAATTTGCAACCAAAAATCACTGCTAAACCCCTAGACAGCCAGCAGTACATTCACCAGATCAGAATTACTCTCAGACTA
Organism: Gracilinanus agilis; assembly: GCF_016433145.1. Lineage (NCBI taxonomy): Eukaryota > Metazoa > Chordata > Mammalia > Didelphimorphia > Didelphidae > Gracilinanus > Gracilinanus agilis. The sequence goes on along the minus strand of NC_058135.1, from coordinate 42,538,014 downwards.
TAGACTCTATTTCCCTTTGAACCTCTCAACTTATAGGCTGATAGTCCCTTCCATGCATAGAAACAGAAAATTAGAGACTGGACTGGACTAAAAGACCCCATCAAACTATGCTCTGGGGACATAAACCAGAAATTACTTTAAAATACACCAAACAAGACTTGAGTTTTATGTTTGTCTTATAACTATGATGTCTGTCATGAGTATGTTATATGTTGTCTGTGCACACTGGGAGGTAAAATTTTGAGGAAAATAAAAGCGGTCCTTTGCACTTTACTACCTCCAGAGATTGTTTGGGAAATTCAAAAACATTGTAAAATTTTGAGTCTTTTAAACCTTGACAAAATTTAACTGATTAAGTAAAAAGAAATCTTACTCTCTGCTTCTATTAAAACAAGAGTCAAACAAATCTGTCAAACATTTCTAACTTTCAATCCTTGCTCCCCACAAGGAAAGAAATGTAGAAATGATCAAGAAAAGGAAAGGGATAAATTGGTCCCACAACTGAATAATATTAGAAGGTTAATGTTGATGTATATGGTTTTGAAAATCACAAATGACTTTGGAATGTAACCTAAGAAAACCAACTGAATAGCTTTCAGCCAGCTCTGATCTGTGTAGGGAGTACAGTAACCACTCAAGCATGAATATATGCCTAGGAGAATTGTTCCAACTTAATTACCACGAAGGTTCAATAAGGTGTCTGAATGGATAAGAATTTAGAACCTACTTCTATAAGAAGGGATAATATTAAAAAGATTCACTTTAACTTAAACATTTTAAGTCTACTTATGAAAATGAAGAAATAAGGGGAAAAGAGATAGTTAATTCCTATCAAATTATTCCAACTTTTCTGAAGTTTTCTCAACTTTCAAAAATTCTTCTAAACCAACATTTTATTGAACTCCAAAGTTAGAAAGTGCTGACACATTCTATACAAAAATTTGGTTTAATTTTAAATGGCTATCTTCATTTCTAAAATATTACAAAGGGCAAAATTTGATATCTAATGTGGCAGCTTAAAACTAAACTTCAAGACATTAAATCTTATTCAAATAATGCATATGGTGTTGGTTGTCTGAACATGCCTGAAATGTCATTTGAATAAACTGGAGTTGAGATAAAAAGGTAAAAATTAAAGGTATTAAGGAAAAAGAAGTTTACATTTTATCAGTCTTCAATTGTGATCTACCACATGTATTAAAAATTTGGACTGTTATAGAGACTGAAATCTGTCGGAAGCAAATTTCTCTATTCATTATGTCACCTTTTTTTAACATCATCTCTTAGTGACCTGGAGGTCAAGGACAACTGAGTAAATTCAGGTATAGATAAGCCCTCAGAAAAAGGAAGCTAAAGAACCAAGGAACCAATGAGACAGGAAACTGATTTCTCTTGGGTGGCCCAGGAAAATTAAGAAACTATGATCAGTTCCTGAAATGTGATATGTGAGAGTTAGTGGGTGGAGAAAAGAGCTTTGGGGTCTTCGGGCTGGATCGTGGAGAGCTGAAGGAACCCTTGTCAGAGTTAACCACAGGACCATCAAATTCTTGGTCTAAAGATTAATAAGCATTAAAATACAACTTGTTAGAATGTAATTATGTATAAAAACAAAGCCTGGATATTATATGTACAAATGTGATGTGTAAAGAATCTAGCGACACACCTCCTAAGTGTTGGAAGTAACATCTTAAGTTGTAATTGTGTTAAACTCAGGAAATCCCTAAACGGGACATTAGAATTCAGTATATACTGAGTGCATTATTACCATCTACCCAGCTCCTGCTTGCAAACTATTACATTCTAAAGTCTATAGCTCAAACTTCCATAGCTATTTAAAGCCATAAATCTAGCTCTGTGATTACCCAAGAGTGAAAAAGCTTCTTTAAACAACTGTGAGTTCAACCCACCATTAATCAAACTGATGTTAGTGAAAATTTAACTCCCAACAAGATTATTAACCCTTTTACTCACTTAATACGAGAGTGGAGGAAAAAATAAAACCCTGGTATATTTGAAAGGAACAGTCCTTAGCTCTACAGAACAAAAGGCGTATTCAAGTTAAACAATAAAATTGGACCACATTTCCAAATTAAGTCTTTTACACATCACCAAGATCAATCTCTATGAGTAAAGACTGGATCTGAGAGAATCATCTCTGTCCCTAATAAGCTGGGAGTAGTTTTAAGAAGCCAAGAACACACATTTAAAAAACAAAAAAAGGGAAACTGACCAATATTATAGTTGAAAGGAACAAAACATCCAACTGACCAAAACTTATTCAAAACATTGGTCTTTTACAAAAAATTATAATATGGGAGTCAAAGGTTTCACCTTTGGGTCAAGGTTTTTGCATTTATTTACACAGGAAATGAACACACTCCGAAAAGGACTCTTGAGAACAAAAGAAAACAAATGGAGAACACAAATGATCACTCCAAGGACCAGAGCTACAGAACCTATTACTTGGGGACAAGCCGAAAGAACAGCTCATGTTAATACTAACCCCATTATTGTTAGTGTTGTTGTTCAGCTACAATGAAAAATGTAACCTATAATGATGTTAGGTATAATTATTGCTGTATCAAATGTAAAGTTTCAAAATGTATTTCCCCTTCTATTTATCTCTATAACTGATCAGAATTGTTCTCTTGAAACAGCCCCCGTTTGTCTCACCTTCCCCTTTCTTTACTGGAAGATGGCACAGCATAATCAACCCACACTTAATTCACAATTTTAAAGACTTAGCACAAACATTTTTTACATTAAACGCATTGCAGATTTGACTAGAAAGAAAAGACACAAAGGAGACCCCAGTATATTACCCTGTAACAGAAACAGAACGAAGGAATGAGTCTTAGTAGCATAGACACTGAAAAATTAGACAATTTTGATTTATAATAAAGGAGAAGTTAATATTTGCTTGGCATATGGAACAAGAAATTGGACATTTCAAAGACTGGATCTTTCTACAAAACAAAATTGGGATGTTAAAGAGTAATTCTTTTTAAGTTGTGATAAATGATAAATATCATATAAAGGCAGGACTTTTAAAATCTTAACTGAAGCTACTACAGGCCTGAAAAATCCAGCTATGGCTATGCAAAAGCGCAGAGGAAAACAAGGCCTTGTCTGGAGAGACAATCTTAGTAAACCTAGGATTAAATCCTCCTGATTTAAGGTTAAAAGTTCCCTAAGTAAAAGTTACAAACCATCTCAGCTAAGCTTAAACCACCAAGGCATGGAGATCTCCAGACCTCCTTCTTTTCACCTGCCTATGTTCCAAGACAAATCTACACAAATAGAATACTCTAAGAATAGCCCTAATAAAACTGAAAATTCTAAGTCCCATTCCCAAGCAAGCAGAGTTGCTTAATAATAACTAAGAGTAGAGTTTAGCTTTTTAGTCTTACACAATTCACACAAACCATGTACCCACTTACCTTGTCTTCTTTTTAAAATAATTTAAAAGGGGGAATTGTTGGGAATTAATTGGGACCCCAAAGGTTTCTGGAATATCCCCAGCCACATTCTCCTTCATCTAGGACATGTTTTGTATCCCATATCCCTGGAAACCCCTGAAGGTAACTGTATCCCCAACAGAACTCTTGTGTATGTTTCATGTAACCTATGAACATCCCTGATCATCCAATCCCTGTATGAGATGTATCCAATAGATCACGATTATGACAGGTTGCATTGTGTCTCTCAGAGTTCTCTGTTAACCATTACCTGTTGCTATACAAACATTGCCTGTTACCATGTATATGGAGAACTTTGGGTAGAAACTTTTGTGTTATAAAAATAATTTGTTATAAAAATCCTCACTCCCCTCAATAAAGTTGCCATTGATTGCCACTGCATCACTGGTCTTCCTGGTCCTCTCATTCTTCTCACCTACCCACCTCCAGAAGACCCCTGACTGTTGATATAGGTAGGATACTGGCTGGCCGGTCTGTGTTGCTATCAACTATGCCCAAAGGGGTATAAAATTATACATACCCTTTACCCCGCAATACAACTATTAGATCTGTATTCCAAAGAGATTAAAAAAAAACAAAAAGGAAAGCAATTTAAATGTACAAAAAAATTTATTTCAGCTCTTTTTTTTGTGGTGGCAAAGAATTGGAAAGCAAAAGGATGTCCATCAATTGGAGAATGGTTGAATAAGTTGTGGTATGTGTGATTATGATGAAATACTATTGTGCTGTAAGTAATGACAAGCAAGCTGTTCTCAGAAAAACCTGGAAGGACTTAAATAGTTACAAAGTGAAGTAAGCAGACCAGGACACTATACATATTAACAGCAATACTGTACCATAAATGACCTAGCTATTTTCAGCAATACCATGATCTAAGACAATTCTAAGACTTAAGATGAAAAATGTCATCCAACTCCAGAGAAAGAACTGATGGAGTCTCAATTTCAAGAGTCAAGAATACTTTTTTAACTTTGTTTTTCTTGTTGGGGGGGGAGAAGGAGGGTCATCTGAGTTTTCTTTCACAATATGATTAATATGGAAATATGTTTTGGAAGTCACATATCTAACTGATATCAAAGTGCTTGCCTACTCAGTGAATGGGTGGGGAGTAAAGAAAGGAGAGAATTTAGAACTCAGAAATTTTAAAACAAATGTTAAAAAAAAGAAAATATTTAAAATAAAAAATATGAATCCAGGTCACCAGAGACCAAAAGTGTGAAAAAGAACCTGAGAGCTGGTTCTCAAGGAACTCCATAATTCTTTGTGATTCATACATTGTGCAATATTGTTAAAGGCAAACTGTGTACTGTTTATTTTGTTAAGAATATCCAATTATTCATTGGTCTCCTAATATTAAAAGCTTATTTTAGCCAATTGTCATATGCCAACAAATGAAATTTCCCCCCCATCTTTACCTCTATAAGGAGGCTTCTGATTCCTCTCTAGTGTCAGAAGACTAAGCTAAAGAATATACAGTGGAAGTAGATTAAATCTAACAAACAATTCAAAGGTTTGTTCATATTCCTCAGGATGGAACAATTACTGCTGCCTGAACTGGTCTGAGCAATACTCCAGGGAAACATGGAGGAGGAGGAGGAGGAGAAAAGACTAGGCAGGGGGACAACAAAAGTCAGTATCTCCTTTCCTTTCCCCAGGACCAGAAAAGCAAGAGGGAAGGCATCACAATCAGAAGTAAAACATCTGCCCCTGTCTTTGGCAGCTTGAGTTTAAGATCAAGAAAAACTGAACTGTCTCTCTCTCTGAGGAACTGAGATACAGCCAGAAGGCTTCTCTCACTCCAAACCACCTTCCCTCTTTTGTTTCTGGTTATGATCTGATGGTTCTTTTTGTTTCTCTGATTATCCCTCACATATACATCTGAAGTTAAGAGAGACATGTAGAACTCTAAGTTAGAGAGTATGAAAACTACTCTGGTTTCAAAGGATGTGAATAGCTATGAAGTTTCCTCATCCAAGCTATGTCAGTTAATTTTGTATCTTCTTTTTAACTCCCCTAAAAGAGCAAAGTTTACATGTCAATATGATCCACTGCTCCTGTTCAGAAGCAGCACACCCACAGCTATTTCAGTCAGTCAACAATAAACAGTCAGTAGCATCTGTTATGTGTTAGGCACTGTGCTAAATAACCACACTGGTGATACAAAAAGCAAAAGACAGTCCCTACTGTCTATCTAATAGATACTGGCAATCTACTAGGGAAGTCTAATACAGTCTAATAGGGAAGACAATATGCAAACAATTATGTATAAACAAGCTATAGACCAACTTTATACAAGATAAATAGGAAATAATTAACAGAGGAAAGGCACTAGAATTGAGGGGTTGGGAGAGATTTCCAACAAAAGAAGGGATTTTAGTTGGGACTTAAAGGAAATAAAGAGACCATGGTTGGCAGAAATGAAGAGAGAAAACATTCATAGTCATAGGGAGCAGCCAGAGAAAATACCAGAAGCAGGGAAATAGTATCTTGTTTTGTGGAAACGCAAGGGGAGAAAGGGTGTAATAAGACCGAAAACAGGTAGGAAGGAGCTAAGTTGTAAAGACCTCTAAATACCAAACTGAACATTTTATATTTGATCCTGAAGGCAAGAAGCAGGAGAGTAACAAGTTGAACCTGTGCATTAGGAAAATCACTTTGTTAGTTAAATGAAGAATGGACTGGTGTGAGGAGACCTCTGAAGCCAGGCACAGCAAGTCCACCAGCAGATTATTGCCATAGTGCAGAAATGAGGTAATGAGAGCAAAGTGGTAGAGCAGTGTCAAAGAAGGTGTATTCAAGAGATGTTGCAAAGGTGATCTCAATGGACCTTCGCAACAGATTGGATATGGAGATAAGAGATAGTGAGGGGTCAAGGATGAAATTCATATTAGGAGCCTAAGGGACTAGGAGAAGGGTATTATTTTCAATAGTAATAAGAAAGTTGGTGGGGAGGGTTTAGGAGGAAAGATGAGTTCTATATTGAATATTTTAAAGCTGTTTAATGGATAGCTATCTAATTCAAGACATCATGAAGGCAACAGAAGATTGGAGGTCAGCAGAGAGATTAGGGCAGGATAGGTAGATCTGAGATTCATCAGCAGAGAGATGAAAATTAAATCCAAGGGAGTTCATGAGATCACTAAGTGAAGCAGTCTAGTGGGAAAAGAGAAGACCTAGCACAGATCCCTATGAGACACAGGGATGGGATTAGAGAGAGTAATCTTAATGAGGATTCAGAAGAGAAGATTGAGAAGGTGCAGTCAAATGGGTAGTACAAGCATAAGGAGAAAGTACTATCCCCAAAACCTAGAGGTAAGAGAGTATCAGGGAGAGAATGAACAGTGTCAAATGCTGAAAAAAGGTTGAAGAGAACGACGACTCAGAAAAAGCCACTGGGGGCATTTAAAAGATCATTACTACTTTAGAAAGAGAAATTTCCATGGAGTAATGAAGCCAAAAGCCACATTGTAAGGGGTTAAGAAAAGAACAAAAAGAGAAAAAGCAGCACCGTGGTATTTTCAAGAATTTTGGCCATAAAGAGTAAAAGAAATACGAGAGGATAGCAGAAAAGGAAGGATCGGGTGATGTTTTTTCAGGCTGGGGAAAACATGAACATATTTATAAAGCAGTAAAGAAGGAGTCTGTAGACAGGAATAAACTGAAAATAAGTGATAGAGTAAAGGGAACAATCCATTACAAGGAGAGGATGGAAAGAGATGACTTGAGGAGCTTGACCTTGATAAAAGAAGTAAGACCATCTCATTATATGAGATTGGAGTAAAAGAGGAAAGAGTGGCAGAAGACATATAAGTGCTATGAGATGAGGAAGAAAAAAGAGGGAGTTAATAGCAAATGGCAAGTTTTTCTGTAAAATATGAGGCAAGTTCTCAGCTAAGAGGGTTGAGGGAAAAGAAGCCAGCAGAGGTTTAAGAAGAAATGAAAAAGAGGCAGCTAGGTGCTCAGTGGATTGAGAGCCAGTCCTGGAGACAGGAGGTCCTGGGTTCAAATCTGGCCTTAGACACTTCCTACAGCAAGTCTCTGAATCCCAATTGCCTAGTCCTTGCCACTCTTCTGTCTTAGAACCAATACTAAGTATCTATTCTAAGACAGAAGGTAAGAGTTTTTAAAAAGATGAAAAGGTTTGAAAGAGTTGCTATGGAGAATGGGATAATGAATTAATGAAGAAGGTATAATTGTGGTATATAAATTGCCTATTGCGGTGAGGGTCCAGTTGAGGTTGTGTAATGTAAATTTGAAGTGAGCCCAATCAGAAGAATCGCATAATTTTCTCCCCCTTGATTCAAGTGATCTAAGCGTAATGCTTGGCAGGGCTCCATCATCAAAATGATTGAGGTTAGGAACTCAAGAAAAGAGGGCAGTATAGAACTGAACTGGTTCCCCAGGAAAAGGAGTGGCTAGTTGCAGAAAAGATGGTCTGGGAGAGAACTGGGGAGTCAAAGGATAAGATTAAATAGGATTAAATAAGGGTCAGCAGAATAGAAAATGAAGTGAAAAACCAACAGATGATGCTCATACAAGAGGATTTCAGAATTCTTCAACATTTGTGGGTGATGTTCCCATCAAGAGTTTGACCATGGGGGGTGAAGGGGTAAGTCATGGGAAGTGATTAGGATGAGTGGTTAGGGAGTTTGAGGGAAAAGTCAATGTGTCTATTAAGTCTCCTAGTATGAGGGGAGCAGAAGTTAGGGAGGAGAGAAAATGGGTGAGCCATGTAAGAATTCGATGAGGATGGACAGGTAGTGACTTGGGAGATTTATAGACAACAGCCAATAGGATTCTGATGAGGTAGCAGAGATGAATAGCATGGAATTGGAAGTGATGCCCTATGAGTATCTACATTTTCAAGCAAATGTTTCCATCTTTACTTGAAGGAAGGGAGGGAAATATGAAGTGGCCAAAAGGGAAGGCCCTGACCAAAGACAAGCCCAGTAGGGGGAAATAGGTGTGGTGTGGGAGCATTCCTGTCCAGCCTTTTTCTGATTGGGAGATAAAGTGAGAAGGATCACCAGCAAGCCAACTTTGCTCTCCTCAGGGACTTTTAGTGAGTTACACACCCATATCTACAGACCTTGAAATGTTTTCTAAGGTTCTAAATTCCTCACATAGTAAAAAAAAAAAGCATTAGATTTACAGTCAGAATCCCACCCCTCCCCCAATCTCCAACTCAGTTCTGGCTTGGCTGCATGGCCTTGGGCTAATCACTCACCTCTGAGTCTCTGGGAGTAAGAAAAACTGCCTTTTTGCACAGGAAAGTTGTCTTGATAAGTAAAATAACTCCAGGAACATACAGAAAATGAAGTTTAAATACTTCCTCTCTTTCTACTTTCTCACAGGTATGGAATATTTACCTTGAGGACACACATTAAGCTTCCTAGTCTCTTAAAGGCGTTCTCTGTAATAAAGCTTGCCAAACTAAATATGAAAAGAGGAAGCCAGTGTCTCTCATACAAACCAGATAGAACTACTGAGGAATGCTGACAATTTTCCACTTAGGTATTTAATAGATGGCCCCATATTTTGGTTGTATAGGGAAAATCTTGACACATTAGCATAAGAGAAAAGAAATGGAGGCAGAAAAAGAAATCCTACATGTGGAAACAATCATTTGAAGAACATGAAAAAATCTTAGAGACTAAATTCCAAGTCTTATGACCCGATGGCAATGAATTGTTATTTGGTCACTTAGTGACATCTTATTCAATTCTTTGTGACTCCATGAGCATATTGTCTTCAGAGTTTCCCTAGCAAAGATACTGGAATGATTTGCCATTTCTTTCTCTGGTGAATTAAGGCAAAAGGGGATTAAGTGACTTGTCCAAAGTCACCCAGCTAGTTAGTGTCTGAGGCTAGATTTAAACTTAGGTCTACCTGATTTCAGACCCAGTGCTCAATCCACTGAGCCACCAATTGCCTTAAGAATTCTATGGCGGGGGCAGCTGGGTAGCTCGGTGGATTGAGAGCTAGGACTAGAGACATGAGGTCCTAGGTTCAAATCCGGCCTCAGACACTTCCCAGCTGTGTGACCCTGGGCAAGTCACTTGACCCCCACTGCCTACCCTTACCAATCTTCCACCTATAAGTCAATACACAGAAGTTAAGGGTTTAAAAAAAATTAAAAAAAAAAAAAAAAGAATTCTATGGCATGTCTAGAAAGGACACGAAGACTTTAGAGGCAACTCCTTCCAACCCTATCACCTTACTTGATAAGGAAAAGATAGGCCCAGATAGGTTAAGTAATCTAGCCAGTGAGTTGGAACTTAGAATCCAGGGCTTTGAACAACAGAGCTGTTGATAGCACTGTAAAGAATGAAGAATCTAAGATTCAACTGAAATAAACCAGAACCCTTGGAACCTCCTTCCATACACATATACCAACCCCCCCAAAAAAGAACAAAAAGACTGAGTTTATATAGGTTTCAATTTAGGTAGAGGGTGAATAAGAGATATGATATCCCTCCTGTTGGACAGGGATTGTTGCAGGGACTGGTGGAAAGATTCTTCTTCTGGTTAGTTATCTTCTGTAACCCTGCCCTAGTAGATAGGATTGTTCTAGCTTATTTAGCACTAAGAAAGTTTGAAGACACTACAAACCGGGTCAGGGACAAACCAGAGGGACTGCAGACCAAATACTATATGGCTTTAGTTTTCTCTACTACCCACATAACCATCTATGAAATTCTCATCCCAGGTATATGATTGGGGATTTTGACTTTAAATGTTTACTCTATTGCAAATATTAATGATATGGAAATAGGTTTTGGAGACTTCCGGTTAAGATGGCGGTAGAGTAAGGAGCAGCTGCTCGATCTCTCCTAACCGAAGCATACAGGACTCCTCAAGGAGACATAAAAACGAATCCAGACGAACGAAGAGACCCCACAACAGGGGGCAGCATTGAAGGTACGTGGAATCAGGGCATTTCTACGCTATAAAGGGGTGAAACAGCTCTCACTAAAACGCGAGAAGAAGCCCCTCCCCCAGCCCCCCACACCACGCACAGCACCAAGGCCAACGCACAAGAGTGAAAGCAGGATTGGGGCACCCAGTAAGTCACTAGCAGCTCCAGGGCTTGTACCTGGGAGCTGCAAGATTTAGAACCCCAAGTGGCTAAAGAACGCACATGGACTTTCCCGAGCGTCTGCGCAGGTGAAGGCAGAGCCCTAGGCGTGGACAAAGATATCGAGCGCAGGCTTGGACCTCGAGTGGGGACCCTGAGCAGATGGGAGTGTGGCTGTAGAAGCAGCCCCTGAGACTGCTGAAGGAGCCTTGGGCAGAGGGGCAGACCGGGGACAACCAGGAGGCTTGACCCTGAGGACAAGGAGACCTGAGCCCTCGGGAGCTTAGAAAGAGCAGACAGACCTTGAGTGTAAAGACAAAGCTGAGAAGGGGCAGGGCTAACAATGGCAAGCCAAGAACCCCAGAAGAAAAAGATTATCAAGAAAAACTCTGGAACACTCAACAACTTTTACAAAGAGAAAATCCAGACAAAAGAGGAGGACAAACAAGTATCCAAACCTTCCCAAAACAAGGAAAACTGGTCACAAGCTATGGAAGAGTTCAAAAATGAGATGTTTAGGAAGATGGAAGAGATCTGGCAAGAAAATAACAGTTTAAAAGGCAGAATTTTGCAATTGGAAAGTGAGGCTCAGAAATCAAATGAACTGATAAGCAAACTGAACACCAGAAATGACCAGATTGAAAAGGAAAACCAAAAGATCATAGCCGAAAACCAAAAGATTATAGCCGAAAACCAGTCCCTTAAGGCTAGAATTGAGCAATTAGAAGCCAATGATCTCTCAAGACAACAAGAACAAATAAAACAAAGTCAAAAGGCTGATAAAATAGAAGGAAACATGAAATATCTCAATGAGAAAGTGACAGACCAAGAAAACCGGTCTAGAAGAGACAATTTGAGAATCATTGGTCTCCCTGAAAAAGCAAAAATTAATAGAAACTTGGACTCCATACTTAAAGAAATTATTCAGCAAAATTGTCCTGAAGTTCTACAGCAAGAGGGCAATATAGACATTGAAAGGATCCATAGATCACTCTCTACCCTGGACCCAGAAAAGTCAACACCCAGGAATATAATAGCCAAATTCAAGAGCTATCAAGTAAAAGAAAAAATCTTACAAGAAGCCAGAAAGAGACAATTCAAATATCAAGGAGCACCAATCAGGATCACACAGGATCTGGCAGCCTCCAAGCTAAAAGACCGCAAGGCTTGGAATACAACATTCAGAAAGGCAAGAGAGCTGGGCCTTCAGCCACAGATCAACTACCCATCGAAACTGACTATATACTTCCAGGGGAAAGTATGGACATTCAACAAAATTGAAGATTTCCAAGTTTTTGCACAAAAGAGACCAGGACTAAATGGAAAGTTTGATATCCAACTACAAAAATCAATAGAAACATGAAAAGGTAAATAAGAAACAGAAGGAAAAGAAAGAAAACTCATAATTTTTTAAATTTGACTCTTTAAGGGCTTAAATAAGATGTAATTATCTGTATTCCCATGTTGAGAAATGCTATGTATAATTCTCTGTAGTGAACTCTATTCACTATTATAATATTCACTATTATAGCAACCAGAAGAATAATTCATAGGGAGAGGACAGGATACTAAATGGTCTAAGATGACATGGGGGGTGGGAAAGAAGGGAGGGGAATAGTAGGGGACACCAAGAGAAATCTGAGTAAATAAGAAAAATAGGATATTCTATTACACACAAAGAGGGCATGGGAAGGGGAGGGGATAAATACTATTATAAAAAGGAGAGGAAGAGAGCATTAAGAGGTAATATTTAAACCTTACTATCAGTGTAATCAACCCGGAGAGGGAAGAGTAGCTATATTATCCATTGGGATAAAAAATTCTATCTAACCCTACTGAGAAAGTCAGAAGGGATAAACCAAAGGGAGCAGGGGAGTGGGGAGGTCAAAAAAGGGAGGGGAGAAGAAGGGGGAGGGAATTCAATAGGCCTTTAAAAACAAAAAGAGGGGAATAACAAGGGAAGGGGCAGAAAGGGAAGTCAATCAAAGGAGGGGATAAGGGATGCCGGCCTAAAGAAAACCATTGGTTTAAAAGAAAATAGTGTAAGAAGAAGGGTTGGGTCTAGGGGAGGATACAAAAATGTCAGTGAATGCACAACTGATAATTGCAACTCTGAATGTGAATGGGATGAACTCACCCATTAAACAGAAGCAAATAGCAGAGTGGATCAGAAACCAAAATCCTACCATATGTTGTCTACAAGAAACACATATGAGGCGGGTAGAAATACACAAGTTTAAGGTTAAGGGTTTGAGCAAAATCTTTTGGGCATCAAATGAGAAAAAGAAGGCAGGAGTGGCTATTATGATCTCTGACAAAGTCAAAGTAAAAATAGACATGATTAAAAAAGACAGGGAAGGTCATTACATCCTGATTAAAGTCAGTATAAACAATGAGGAAATAACACTGTTCAATATATATGCACCAAGTGGTATAGCATCCATATTCATAAAGGAGAAACTGGCAGAGCTCAAGAAGGAAATAGATAGTAAAACCATAATAATGGGAGATCTAAATATTCCTCTTTCAGATCTAGATAAATCAAACTAAAAAGCAAATAGGAAAGAGCTAAGAGAGGTGAATGAAGTCCTAGAAAAATTAGATTTAATTGATATGTGGAGAAAAATAAATAGGGACAAAAAGGAATACACCTTCTTTTCAGCTGCACATGGTACATTCACAAAGATTGACCATGTAATAGGGCATGGAATCATTGCAAACAAATGCAAAAGAGCAGAAATAATAAATGTAACCTTCTCAGATCATAATGCAATAAAAATAATAATTAGTAAGGGCACCTGGACAGGCAAATCAAAAACCAATTGGAAATTAAACAATATGATTCTCCAAAACCAATTTGTCAAAGAAGAAATCAAAGAAACAATCAACAATTTCATTGAAGAGAATGACAATGATGAGACATCCTACCAAACTTTGTGGGATGCAGCCAAGGTAGTACTCAGGGGAAAATTTATATCCTTGAATGCATATATTAACAAATTAAGGAGGGCAGAGATTAATGAATTGGGTATACAACTCAAAAAATTAGAAAGCAAGCAAATTAAAACCCCCCAGATGAAAACTAAATTAGAAATACTAAAAATTAAGGGAGAAATTAATAAAATCTAAAGTAAAAGAACTATTGAATTAATAAATAAGACTAGAAGCTGGTATTTTGAAAAAACAGATAAAATAGACAAAGTACTGGTCAATCTAATAAAAAAAAGGAAAGAAGAAAACCAAATTGACAGTATTAAAGATGAAAAGGGAGACCTCACCTCTAATGAAGGGGAAATTAAGGCAATCATTAAAAACTATTTCGCCCAATTATATGGCAACAAATATAACAATTTAGGAGATATGGATGAATGTTTACTAAAATATAAATTGCCTAGATTAACAGCAGAAGAAATAGAATACCTAAATAATCCCATATCAGAAATAGAAATTGAACAAGCCATCAAAGAATTCCCTAAGAAAAAATCACCAGGACCTGATGGATTCACAAGTGAATTCTATCAAACATTCAAAGAGCAACTAATCCCAATACTATACAAATTATTTGATATGATAAGCAAAGAAGGAGTCCTACCAAATTCCTTTTATGACACAAATATGGTACTGATTCCAAAGCCAGGTAGACCAAAAAAAGAGAAAGAAAACTACAGACCAATCTCCCTAATGAACATAGATGCAAAAATCTTAAATAGAATATTAGCAAAAAGACTCCAGCAAGTAATTAAGAAGATCATCCACCATGATCAGGTGGGATTTATACCAGGAATGGAAGGATGGTTCAACATTAGGAAAACCATCCACATAATTGACCATATCAATAATCTAACAAACAAAAATCACATGATTATCTCAATAGATGCTGAAAAAGCCTTTGACAAAATACAGCATCCATTCCTATTGAAAATACTGAAAAGTATAGGAATAGAAGGACCTTTCCTAAAAATAATAAACAGTATATACCTAAAACCATCAACAAACATCATATGCAATGGGGATAAATTAGAAGCCTTCCCAATGAGATCAGGAGTGAAACAAGGATGCCCATTATCACCTCTATTATTCAATATAGTACTAGAAACTAGCAGTAGCAATTAGAGAAGAAAAAGAAATTGAAGGTATCAAAATAGGCAATGAGGAGACTAAGCTATCACTCTTTGCAGATGATATGATGGTATACTTAAAAAATCCTAGAGAATCAACTAAGAAGCTGGTAGAAATAATCAACAGCTTTAGAAAAGTTGCAGGATACAAAATAAATGCATATAAATCATCAGCATTTCTATATATTTCCAACACATCACAGCAGCAAGAGGTAGAAAGAGAAACACCATTTAAAATCTCCCTAGACAATATAAAATACTTGGGAATCTATCTACCAAAACAAACACAGCAATTATATGAAAACAACTACAAAACACTTTCCAAACAAATAAAACTGGATCTCAACAATTGGAAAGCCATTAATTGTTCATGGGTAGGATAAGCTAACATAATAAAAATGACCATCCTACCCAAATTAATATACCTATTTAGCGCCATACCTATCAAATTACCAAAAAACTTCTTTACTGAATTAGGAAAAACTATAACAAACTTCATTTGGAATAACAAAAGATCAAGAATATTAAGGGAAATAATGAAAAAAATGTGAAGGAAGGGGGCCTAGCAGTACCAGATATTAAATTATACTATAAAGCAGCAGTCATTAAAACAACATGGTACTGGCTAAGAGATAGAAGGGAGGATCAGTGGAATAGACTTGGGGTTAATGACATCAGCAAGACAGTGTATGATAAAACCAAAGAGCTCAACTTTTGGGACATGAATCCACTATTTGACAAAAACTGCTGGGAAATTTGGAAAACAATATGGGAGAGATTAGGTTTAGATCAACATCTCACACCCTACACCAAGATAAATTCAGAATGGGTGAATAACTTGAATATAAAGAGGGAAACTATAAATAAGTTAAGTGAACACAAAATAGTATACCTGTCAGATCTCTGGGAAAGGAAAGATTTTAAAACCAAGCAAGAGTTAGAGGAAATTACAAAATGTAAATTCAATGGTTTTGATTATATTAAGCTAAAAAGCTTTTGTACAAACAAAAACAATATATTCAGAATCAGAAGGGAAACAACAAATTGGGAAAAAATCTTTATAACAAAAAACTCTGACAGGGGTCTAATTACTCAAACATACAAGGAGTTAAGTCAATTGTATAAAAAATCAAGCCATTCCCCAATTGATAAATGGGCAAGAGACATGAATAGGCAATTTTCAGGTAAAGAAATCAAAAGTATCAATAAGCACATGAGAAAGTGTTCTAAATCTCTAATAATTAGAGAAATGCAAATCAAAACAACTGTGAGGTACCACCTCACACCTAGCAGATTGGCTAAAATGAAAGAAGGGGAGAGTAATGAATGCTGGAGGGGATGTGGCAAAAGTGGGACACCAATGCATTACTGGTGGAGCTGTGAACTGATCCAACCATTCTGGCTGGCAATTTGGAACTATGCTCAAAGGGCTATAAAAGAATGCCTGCCCTTTGATCCAGCCATACCATTGTTGGGTTTGTACCCCAAAGAGATCATAGATAAACTGACTTGTATGAAAATATTTATAGCTGCGCTTTTTGTGGTGGCAAAGAACTGGAAAAGGAGGGTATGTCCTTCAATTGGGGAATGGCTAAACAAACTACGGTATATGCTGGTGATGGAATACTATTGTGCTAAAAGGAATAATAAACTAGAGGAACTGAAAGGTGAACTGGAAAGACCTCCAAGAACTGATGCAGAGGGAAAGGAGCAGAGCCAGAAGAACACTGTACACAGAGACTGATATACTATGATAAAATTCGAATACAATGGACTTCTGTACCAGCAGAAAGCAATGACACAGGACAGCTCTGAGGGATTTATGGTAAAGAACGCTACCCACATTCAGAGGAAGGACTACAGGAGAGGAAACATATAAGAAAAACAAATGCTTGAACGCATGGGCTGAGAAGGACATGAAGGGGATGTGGTCTCGAAACTACCACACCAATGCAACTAACAACAATTTGGAAATAGGTCTTGAACAAGGACACATGTTAAAACCAGTGGAAATGTGCATCGGCCATGGGTGGGGGGATATCAGGGGGGGTGAAGGGGGAAGTAGGAGCTTGAATCATGTAACCATGTTAAAAATGAATATTCATAAATGATTAAAAATTTAAAAAATATTGAAATAGGTTTTTAATAATGATACATGCATAACTTAGTGGAATTAGAGGAGGGATAGAACTTGAATCATGTAACCATGGAAAAATATTCTAAATAAAGAAATTAATTTTTAATAAAAATTTCTATCTCATAATTAAAAGTTCAGAATATTCCCAATGTCTATGGCTGGACCTATGTCTAGACCAATGCTAGGAGATAACTGAGCAAGAAGAATTTATTATGCCATTAAGCTTAATTCCAGGCACTAGAATATGGGCTAAGGAGACAAAAGAAAATAATCAGTCCCTACTAAAGGAATTTACATTTCAACTGAAACTATCCTTCTTTTAATGGTTAATAACAGATTATTTTAGCAGAAGGTGATAAAACTCTTCCTTTTGGCCCACAACTGAATTCAATAAACCAATTTAGAATTAAAGAATTTGGAAAGGAAGAGATTTCAGCAGCCCTGAATCTCCACCATAATATACTCACTCAATTAGTGATCATTTGACTTCTGCTTCAAGACCTCAAACCATATCTCTTTAAGAAATAACCCATTCCAGGGGGCAGCTGGGTAGCCCAGTGGATTGAGAGCTAAGCCTAGAGGCGGGAGGTCCTAGGTTCAAATCTGGCCTCAGACACTTCCCAGCTGTGTGACCCTGGGCAGGTCACTTGACCCCCATTCCCCACCCTTACCACTCTTCCACCAAGGAACCAATACACAGAAGTTAAGGGTTAAAAAAAAAAATAAAAAAAATAACCCATTCCACACTTAGATAGCTCAAACTTAGGAAGTTTTTCCTGGTATGGAGATCAAAATGGAATCTTTAATATTTCTACCTTGTTCTGCTCCCTGAAGCCAAACAAAATGAGTCCAATCCCTCCACAACGACATCCAAATATTCGAAAACAGTTATTGTCCCCAAACTCCTCTTTTCCAGACTAAATACTTCAAGCTCTTTCAGACCACATACCACAGCTTCAGTCCCTGCATCATCTTTGTCGCCCTCTTCTGGACAGTCTCCAGCTTATCAAAAATGTTCTTCATGAAACCAAACTTCCTGACCAAAACTGAACAAAATAGTTCAGATGAGTTAGGACAGAGGCAAAATACACTGGGATTATCATTTCCCTATTCCTGGACAATCTTCCTCTCTTTAATGCAACCCAAGAATGCATAAGTTATTCCATTTTGCTTTTCTTCAAGCACACACCATCTCTCAAAACAGCTTTACCTCCTCTACTTGAACCTGAAATTCCCTTCACTAGTAAATCTACTTCCCCTTCCACTTCTTTTTCCTAAATCTTATTTTTGTTCTCCTCATCACCAAGTATCTTGATCTTGTCCTTTTTTCCAATTCTATCTTTCTAATTCTGATTTCACTTCCCAGTCCTGACATAATGTTAAGTTATTCCAAACTAGCTTTTCTCTTCTTCCCTTGAATCTCTCACCTCCTTGTCCTATTTTTTCATCCTGGCAATCCCTACCATTTAATTTCTCTGATCCAACATCTATTCCAGAAAGAGAGAAATGTTATAAAGAGCTGAGCGATTTCTAGCTCTTCTTTCAATTTCCTTTGTAATTAGATCAATATATATTTTGATACCCAATGCTTAATTCAAAGGTGGTATAGATTATTATTTATTGTTTTGTTCAGAAAACTTATTATGCTGTTAAATCCAATTCTAAGTGATTAGCGATTGTATGAACCCAGGCAGTTGCCATGATCTCAGTAACGCTCCAGGAATGCTCAAGATGGCTACAAGAATTGTGGTTTTCTTCAGGTCCTGGATCCGCCTGAAATATTCTTGTTTTGGGACCCTACAATCAGGTCTAATTTTATGTCCACCCTAGTGCTCATGTTCTGGGTTCTTGTGTTTTGGCTTCACTCAAATTTTATTATTTGTTTATATGTATTCATATCTATCTCAATCTTCCTTGCTTTCCATTTGTCCTCTCAACAAAATTGCTTAATTGTGTAACATGTGAATTGTGAATTCAGGTTCCTTTATCTAAATCCTATATAATGTAAACTCTGGACCCCTGACCAGAGGTAAGCCCACCTCCTTTGAGATCACTCTCCTCTACCAAATGACCTAATGAATTTCTTTCTAAAACTATTTAAAATTTTGGGGTTTGTTCCTATGAACAACAGTGTGTATTGAGAAGGATGATAAAAAAATGCTGGAAAATAAGAAAAGGAATGAAGAGACAAAAATTACACAAAAGCAACAGGCTTGTACTTCATGAAAACTTCCACTAAGAAAATAAACGGAAGGCACTGAACATGGGTAATACCAAATAAAACAACATATACTTTATTTCATTTTTTATGAACAAAGAGTAAATAAAATGACTTACTCCCAATGATGTAAGGGCCTAACCCAAATCAGTTGTCTGAATAAAGTCAGAACTCCTACTTCTTAAAGTAAAGATTACGGTCAGTACAAAGCTAGAAAAAAATACAATAATAAAAATGATATAATAATATTAAAACAACTAACCTATTTAAATAAACAAGATGCCATTAGAATAACAGATATAGAAAACAAACAGGCTATTATGATTTTATGCTGAAATCTGACCTGTAAATGAACTAGAAGTCTAAAAAGCAGCTTAGATACCAGTAAACTATTTGTCAAGTAACAGAAGACAAAGCAAACACTGGTTTAGAATATCAACCCTTTTGGATAATTTCATGGAGAAAGATAATGGAAAATTATGAGTCATATTTTCTCATTAAACAAGAGAAGCAGGGGAGAGTAAAACAATTTTTCTAAAGCTTGGCAAGAGACTCAACCGAGCAAACTCATCTTAAAGGCATTTAAACAAGAGCATATGTGCAAAAATATTTATAGTACCTCTTTTATGTAGAAGCAAAGAATTGAACATTGAGGGGATGCCCACTAATTAGGGAATGGATGAACAAGTTGTGGTATAAGAATGTAGCTAAGAGTATATATTGCTCTGTTGTAAAAAATGGTGGGTTTCAGAGAAAACTGGGAAGACTTGTATGAACTGATGAACCAAAATTAGCAGAATCAGGAGAACAATGTATATAATAACAACAATACTATAAAGATACACAATTTTGAAAGACTTAGGAAATTTGATAGTATAATGATCAACTATAATTCTAAAGGACTTGATGAGACATACTACCTGCCTCCTGGTATAGAGATGATGGATTCAGAATAGAGTAAAATAAGTTTGTTTTTTGGATATGGATAATTCAGGGATTTGTTTTGCTTATACATATTTGAAACAGTTTTGTCTTTTCTTTCTCAAGGGAGGCAGAGAGAAGTGGATGCTGAGAAAGAAGATTTTTGATAACAAAATTAAATCTTTAAATGGAATGAGGACAGCAAAAAGAAGAAAAACTAAATGAGTCTACAAAGATCTTCATAACTTGTAAAAAAATATTAAGGATATTACAGTCATCCTATCTGGGATCTAATTTCATAGGCCCAGATGTGCTTATAAAAAGGGCAGAAATATTATGTCAGAGAAGAAATACAGAAAAAGTAGCTGGATTAGATCATACAACACAATTGTATTGGAGGTGATGTTGAGACCTCACCAGTCTGCATCTTCAAACTGATGCAACTAACATGCCAGCAACTTCTAACTTGGTTTTCAGAAGGAAGCCAAGGTAGGGAGACTTACAGTATAGCAACCAGTACAACACACTAACACCACCATCTGACACAGCAGAAGGAAAGATTGGGTTAAAAAATGTTTTAGTCTTAAGAATTTTATTTGTTTATAGTATTTATGATATTATAAATTTTACGTTATAAAAGTGAATATTATCTGAAATAAAACTGGTTTTTAATTGAGATAATAGCCCAAAAGATCACAGAATTCTAGGGAATTAAGAGGAGAAAAATGTTTTGCACATTACCAATTTTATTTTGTATTCTGTAATTTATGGGTTAGTCGAAGGTTACTGTTAGAAAATGTTTATTTTCAGAATAAATGTTTTATTATAAAGAATTGTAAACAGAAAAGTATATTTTTAGCAATTTATTCAAAACTAGTGAGCAAAGGAACAAATGAGTTGTTCCTTTGCTCTCTAGTTTTTAATAGAAATAGGTGTTTGGATTTTGTCAAAAACTTTTTCACATCTACTGATATAATTATGTGGCATATATTTGTCTTTTAAATGAAAGGGTTCTGTGCTAAAGTTAAGTCATATATCTCTTATATAGCTTATGGGGATAATGAAAGAAGAGTGAAGACTATTATTAGCAGCTGTCTATACATGTTGCCTTCACTGATTCTTCTTTCATTCTTCCTCATTTCTGATTACATAGTGCTCTGTATGTCAGTAATGGATCCAGACCACTTGCTTCCCTGACCTGTCTTGGCACCAAGGCATTCTCTGGCTCTTTGGAGGCTGGTCCTGTACTATATCACTGCCATTCAATTTTCCTGTCTGCACTTCCCTATGCCATACATTGGCATAGAGTTTTCTGGGTCTCCCTAGACACAATATTGCCACCTATTTCCTCAGTGAATCTCTCTCTAGTCACTAATAGTCTTCTTAGAGTCATTCCTTTATCCCTCTCTCTTTCCTATTTTCACCAATTGTGATGGATAAAAATAGGTCCCTTGGACTGGCCTATTACCATCTACTACTCATCCCTGCAGTGCAACTAACCCCTTTTCATTACACAATCCAGTGATTCTGAAGCCCAACATTGTTGTAGAAAGGGCATCCTCATCCCACTGAAGTCCCTTCCATTCCTTTCTCAACAATACTCCCTCAGTGTCTCATTCCAGATTTATCCAGCCTTGCCACCATGTTGTCTGGAATGCTTTCTCCTATGAAGATCAAACTAATCACATTTAAATTTCCTGACATGGTTATTATTTTTTGAAATTCCTTTTTCTGATCATATCTTTCATCATTATCTTTCCTGCTACTTTATGACCCTTAACCCTGTTCTCCATCTTCACCAGGACTTTTAATCTTTTGAGTTCTTTTTTTAATTTCTTGGTTCTTTCTCAGGTTATTCATACACCTTCCTATATTTTGAACCTTTGGTGAATCAGTTAAAATAGATACTATTCTTTATATGAGTCCCTTGTAGCCTTGTCTTTCCAAAAGCTTCAACTTTGTATTACCTCATCTACTGCCTTCTGTCCTATTCATTTGCCAGAGAGCCAGAGAAAAATCACAAACCTATGCTGAATAGAGTACTATATATTTATGTTACATTATCTCAAATTGGTCCTCTCTGTAGCATCACTTAAATGTCTGTTCCCACTGTGTTTCCCTTTACCACTGACTTACATGAAAAGGGAGCTATTCTTGCCTCAAGTGTGTCTTTGCCAAGACAAACCCCTCTTTCTGCATCTTTGATTCCAAGAGAGAAGAGCAGTAAGGGATAAGGAATTGGGCTTAAGTAACTTCCCCAGGATCACACAGCTAGGGAGTTTCTGAGATCAAATTTGAACCCAGGTCCTCCTAAGTCTAGGCTTGGCACTCTATCCACTGTGCTATCTACCTAGTTGCTCTCTAGCTCCTTCTTTAACTCTTGCTTTTTTTTTCTTTAACTCTTCTGATAGTTCTTGCTGGACTTGTGTCCCAGCTACATTTTTTTTTTTGAGAGTTTGCTTGTGGAGATTTTCAAGTCATTCCCTTCTTCTGTGTTTGAGTCATCCCTATCACCATAATACCTCTCTATGGTTGGGTTCTTTTTTATTTCCTCATTCTTAATGCCTACTTCTTGACTATGGCTTCATATTAAGGCTGGCATCTTCATATTTTTGTGGTGGGATATCTGGACTGAGCTTTTTTTTTTTTAAACCTTTACCTTCCATCTTAGAATCAATACTGTGTATTGGTTCCAAGGCAGAAAAGTGGTAAGAACTAGATAATGCCAAGGGTCACACAGCAGGAAGTTTCTGAAGTCACATTTGAACCCAGGACCTCCTATCTCTATGCCTGGCTCTCAATCCATTGAGCCACCGAGTTGCCTCCTAGATTGAGGTTTGTCCTCTTCATCCTTTTGCTTTCACAGCTTCAACTGGGCCTTGCAAGCTTTCAGTGGTCCCAAAGATTCAGAGAGAGAGAGAGAGAGAAAAGATCTGTTCTTCCCCTTCATCTAAGTTCTCCAAGTTCCTGACCCAAGTTTGAATCAATTTGTTTCTGGCTAGGAAACTATTGCTTGTTTCCACTACTACTGGCCCTCTTGAAGTCTCTGAAGGTTCAGAGGGACTGACTGCTGGCTTCCCTTTATTCTAAGAAACTATGCTCTTCTCCAGGGATCAGCACCATATAGCTGCTGCTTTATGCTTCCCAGAATTTGTTCACTCATCAACCAACACTCAGAACTGCTACACTAAGCCGTGGATCTGTTATCCAGGACTGGGTAGTAGGCGACAGAGCTGCTAGATGGCTCTCATTCCTGCAGCCACAGCATTAGCTGAGGGATCCCTGGAAATCTCTTTCTGGTGCCCAGTCTTAGCTTTCTCTCAATCCCTGGATTCTGGAATGGCTGGCTAATGCCACTGCTGTACCTTGCTTCTGGCCAGACCCCCTTCCCATTCTATGCAAATCTATCTGTATCCCTGAGCTACCCTGGGCTGGAAAAATATTCAATATGGCTTCATCTTGGCTTTTCCAAATCAGAATTTGGTCTGGTACATTGTTTAGATCTGCCCACATACAAAGTAATTATTTTTAATAAGATCAAATTCCTGCCCCTATTGATTCTCAATGTCGTTCTTACCTATTGCTGTAG
Source organism: Gracilinanus agilis (assembly GCF_016433145.1). NCBI lineage: Eukaryota > Metazoa > Chordata > Mammalia > Didelphimorphia > Didelphidae > Gracilinanus > Gracilinanus agilis. Next base: position 42,514,474 of record NC_058135.1, on the reverse strand, counting down.
CTTTTGTCTCTGTCCTTGGATTCCATCATGACAAGTCAGTGGAATGAGGCAAATCTGATCATCTGAAAGAAAGAAAAAAGAGACTAAACTGTAATTTCAAAGTACTTGAACAAAGACTGAAATCTATAATTCATAATTCTTCAATCTATAGACGATATAAAAATATTTCTTGAATAAATGATATAAAAATGATTCACATTTCCACCATTGTGTGAGTAAATGATCAATAAATATTTGTGAAATAAAAGGGTGATATCTTATAACCATATAACCCTTAGAAACTCCCATGATATGATCTAGGGAAGCCTTACCAAAAACTATATTTAAAACACTCTCTCCCAGAGAGCCTATTCTGGACATAATAAGAAAAAAAAAAAACAAAATAAAATGGTCTTTCCTTCAAAGAGCTTCTGTCCTACTGAGAGCATAAACCTGTCAGCAGAAAGATAAATTCATGATAATTGAAGCACACTACTGAGCAAGAGAATCCAAAAAGATTTCCTGTAAGATATTAGAGAGCAAACTCAGCCTTAACGGAAGGGAAGGAATCTAAAAAACAAATGAGTTGGGTGGGAGTGAAGGAGCAGGGACAGAGATGGGATGGAAAGGAAAGGAACCTTAGTGAAAGGTTGGACTGGGCTAAGGTGGGTAGGTGGCTTGGTGGGTGGTAGACTGTCTAGTCCTGGGAATAGCAAATAAGATGCTTTGACTATAATAGACTTCACCAAGGTGAATAATGTGAAGTAAATCTAGAAAGATAGTCAAGCCAGATTATAAAGGGCTTTAAATGTTCTGGGCTGGGACTAAGGACCATTGCCTGACAGTTTAAGTCTAATACTAGAACAAAATGAGTCACTTGTAGGTCCATTAATATTTAACAAATGGATATTTACTTAGCTATGGCAAAAAGATACTCAACAATGATAGCTAATGAATTTTTGTACCCTCATGAATATATGTATATATAAAAACTATAACTGAATTCAGCAAGTTTAAAAAAAGATAAAGAGGCAGAGATTAATATGTTGTAAGTGGTAATAAAAAAGATCCAGGTCTAAAACTAAAATAAACATGCTTCTTCTTTTAAGAATAAATGACTCTGGGCAGCTGGGTAGCTCAGTGGAGTGAGAGTTAGGCCTAGAGACGGGAGGTCCTAGGTTCAAACCCGGCCTCAGACACTTCCCAGCTGTGTGACCCTGGGCAAGTCACTTGACCCCCATTTCCCACCCTTACCAATCTTCCACCTATAAGATAATACACCGAAGTACAAGGGTTAAAAAAAAAAAAAAAGAATAAATGACTCTTTAGCTTAGTAAGCTGAAGGTCCTGAGTTTGGATCCTCAAAAGGAGGGTGTGATACAGTGGGAAAGGCTTCTGGAGATAAGAAGAGTCACTTGGCTTGGGCTTGGCCCCACCTGCCAGGGATTGTCTTTTACCTTAGGGTCCATGATTCAGTCTGAAACTGCTAGCCTGAGATTCCCTTCAGGGTGGATTCTCACAGGAACAGGGAACAAGTCCAAGCTTTGGGGTCTCCAGCTTATCAGCTAGTCCTAAAACTTGGGGTTCATCAGATCTTACTAGGCTAGTATCTGGTTTAAGGGAAAGCAGCAGGCAATGTCACTGGATTGAATAGTATATGTAGGGATGTAAAGTATAATATGACCAGAAGGGAGAGAGGGAATGGGAAAAGGAAGACAGACTTTGAACATCAGGGGACTTTATATTTGATGCTGGAGGTATTCAAAGCCCTTTATAACCTAGATCTTTCCTACCTTTCCAATCTTAGACCTTTCTCCTTGACACAGTACTCTTCAGGTCCAGTGACTCTGGGCTCCCGATGGTTCCACAAACAACATGTGCCATCTTTCAGGCCCAGGCATTCTATCAGGTTGTCTCCCAAGCACAGAAAATCTCCCTCTCCTCCACTTAAGACTAGGGACCACTCTAGCATCCTTTTGGACCATACTAAATTCCCACTTTCTACAGAAAGCTTTCCCTAATCCCTCTTAATTCCAATGCTTTCCTTCAATTATTTCCTATTTATCCTGTAAATAGGTTGTTTTGCATATGTTTGTTTGTATGTTGGCTCCTTCAAGAGTGTAAACTCTTTGAGGGCAACATCTATCTGGCCTCTTTTTGCATCCCCAAAGCATGCTTAGCTCAGTTCTTAGCACCTAATAGATGTTTGGTAAATTATTACCTATTGATTGGAGCCAATAGAAAGCCACTGGACCTTATTGAAAAGGAGAGTAATCTGCATTTTAGGAAATCATTTAGTTGAATAGAGAACAGGCTGGAGAAGGGGAAGACTTGTGACAGATAAACTAACCAAAAGTTGTTGCCAGAGTCAAGAAGTAAGGTAAGGAGTAGGCGACTGGGTAACTCAGTGGATTGAGGACTAGGCCTAGAGACAGGAGTTTCTGGGTTCAAATCTGACCTCAGACATTTCCTAGCTGTGTGATCCTGGACAAGTCACTTAACCCCCATTGCCTAGCCCTTACCAGTCTTCTGCCTTGGAACCAATACATAGTATTCATTCTAAGACGGAAGGTAAAGGTTTTAAAAAAAAAAGTAAGGTAAGGAAAGCATGTACCAGCAGAGTCAGAAGAGAGAAATGGGTATATTCAAGTTATATTTAAAATCAACAGTCAACAAAACTATATAGTAATGGTTAGAAGATAGATAAATCACTGGAAAAGACTTAGATAAGTAAATTTCAGAAACAACAGAACTCAATAACTCAGGGCTCAATGGGGGGAACCTCCTTATATGATAAAATAAAAAGCTGCTAGGAAAACTGGAAAGCAGTCTGGAAGAAATTAGACTTAGACCAACACTTTATGCTATACTCCAAAAATACACCCTAAATATCATGCTATAAAAAATTAGGAGAGAAACAGATCATATACCTCTCAAGATATGGGTAAAAGATATACTCTTTATTTTCCCCTAATTTACATATTTTTATTTTTTTAATCATATATTTTCCCAGATTGATTGTTTTCTGACATTTGTGATCCATGTTCTCTCCTTCTTTCCCCTCCCCCAAATGGTAGGTAATATATCAATTATAGATGCTCTATCATGCAATACATATGTCCATGTCTGTCATGTTATAGAAGAAGATGCATTTGTATCATTTGTGTAAGAAAAAAACTCAAGAAGAAAATAAAGTGAAGAATGATATGCTTCAATTTGCACTCAGACTATCAGTTCCCTCTATGGCAATGAATAGCCTTTTTCATTATGAGTCTCTTGGAGTTGTCTTGGATCTTTGCATTGTTGATAACAGTTAAATTGCTTACAGTAGAGCATTGTACATTACTGCTGTTACTGTGTACAATGTTCTCCTGATTCTATTCACTTTACATCAGTTCATATAAGTCCTTCTGCTTTTTCTTGTGATTGTCCTGTTCATAATTTTTTATGCTACAATAATATTTCATTATAATCACATTCTACAACTTGTTTAGTTATTTCCCAATTGATGGACATCTTCATTTTCCAATTGTTTGCCACCACAAAAAGAGCTGTTATAAATATTTTTGTACAAGTAATTAATTTACTCCTATCTGGGATTTCTTTGGGATAAGTGATATATTCTTAATCAAAGAAGAGATAGAGATAATTACAAAAGATAAAATAGTTAACTGATTACTTGAAACTGAAAAGCTTCTGCACAGACAAGATTAACACACAAATGGGAGAAAATATTGTATCAAATTTCTCTTATAGGGGTATGGTATCCAAGATATATAAATAATATATACAAATATATGACTGATAGTCATTCCCCAATAGATCAAAAGATATGAACAGTCCTCAAAATAACTGCTAAGTATTTATAACCATATGAAAAAATGGTCTAAATCACTAATAATAGAAATGTAATTCAAAACAGCCTTGAGGTTTTATCTCACCCTAAAAATTGGCAAAAATGACCCCAAAATGGCATTAGTCAATGATGACAGGGCTATGGAAAGATATATTGTTACTGAAGCTGTGGAATGGTATAATCATTTTGGAAAGCAATTTTGAATTATGCAAATAACGTGATTAATTGTCCGTATCCTTTTAGCCAAAGATTCCATTACTAGGCTTATACTCCAGGAAAGCCATTGATAAGAAGAAAATCCCCATATACTCCAAAATACTTATGGCAACACTTTTTGTGTTAGCTAAGAACTGGAATCAAAGTAGATGTCCATCAACTGGGGAATGGCTAAACACACTGTGGCATATGAATATAATGGAATATTACTGTGCTATAAGAAATGATGTGATAAATACAGAGATACATGGAAGCATCTATATAAATTGATGCCAAGTGAAGTAAGCAAGGACAAGAAAACAATATGCACAGTATCTACAACAATGTAAATGGAAAGTACATCACACAGAAAAGTAAAAAACAAACATAACAAAATTTTAAAAATCAAATGGCACTTGAATGATGAGATATGAGAAGCTCTCAAACCTATTCCTCTGTAGAAGTGGACAGGTCAAATGGGTTATAACTTTGCACTTTGGATTTTTTCCAAGTAGCAATCATTTATGTGTAAAAATGAAATTTGGGAGATGCCATCTTTAAGTATATATATGTATTTTCTATGGACACGTGGAAATTATCAAACTACATTTCCCGTGATCCAACGGGTTTCCATTTCCTGTTCTTTGGGCGTGGGGATGCCTCCATCTCCACGCAGAGAACAGTTTAAATCTCCCGGGGTGAGGAGGAACGCTCTTTTTTTTTTTAGCAGGAAGTTGCCCTCTTGGCCAGCAGACTCAGGAAGAGACGGGAGGTAACAATAATGGCTGGGGCGGCAGTTTTAAATTCTTACAAGCGCGTGGTCTAATGACTTTATCTATCAGCAGCTTTAATTAAATTACTAATTTATATTATTATATCAGTCCTTATTATTTTTAATCTTAATATATGCCAGTGATTCCCAAAGTGGTCAGTACAGCCCCCAGTGGGTGCTGCAGCAATCCAGGAGGGTGGTGATGGCCATAGGTACATTTATCTTTCCTATTAATTGCTCTTAAAAATTTTTTTTTAAACCCTTAACTTCTGTGTATTGGTTCCTAGGTGGAAGAGTGGTAAGTGTGGGCAATGGGGGTCAAGTGACTTGCCCAGGGTCACACAGCTGGGAAGTGTCTGAGGGCAGATTTGAACCTAGGACCTCCCATCTCTAGGTCTGACTCTAAATCCACTGAGCTACCCAGCTGCCCTTAAAATTTTTTTAAAATCAATTTCCAGGGGGCTAGGTAATATTTTTTTCTGGAAAAGGGGCAGTAGGCCAAAAAAGTTTGGGAACCATTGATTTATGCTGACTCCTCAAAAAAATATATATTATTTGCCATATGGAATGGCTATCCTGGAGGAGGAGAGATACATTGGATGCTATGGGGATATTAAAAAAACAACAAAAAAACAGAAAATAAACTTATTTTTAAAAATATAATAGATGGATTGGGTTATATCAGAATTTTTTGAGAGTAGGGAGACATGGGAATGTTTGGGTCATTGGGAAATAACCAACAGACAAAGAGAAATTATAGCTAATGAAAGAATAGAGATGATAGAAGGAGGGATCTGCTGGAAAAGATGAGATGGAATGGAATCTCTTGTGCTTTTTGGCAAGGCAAAGGGCCATTTTATTATGTGAAAGAAGGATAGAAGAAATAGTCATAGGAGGGATCTGAAAGATGAGAACAAGAAGAGAAAGTTCTCAGTGAATATTCTTGATTTTTTTTTCAAGTACTATAAAAGGTAATCTTTGAACCTTTCACCTCAAACTGGAACTAAGCAACTGGGACTTTATTAATTTCTAAGAACAATCTACCATCAAGCATCAACTGTTCTCCTTTCCCCTCCCTTTTAGGGACTTATATTTATATAATTCATTCTTCAACTAGATTCTACTTTCTCACATAATTTGAGTTTAAAGAGATTATGGCAACCAACTATTTCTAACCCTTCACTAATGTTCCAGTAGAAAAAAATACAACTTAAGTCAAGGAACAGGCATTGATTTATTAAACTCCTATTGTGTGACATACAGTCCCTACCCTCAAAGAGCTTGCAATCTAGTCAGGGAGCAACATGGAAGCTATGTACAAACAAGAAAATATAAAGGAATCAAGATTAAAGAAGACTGGGAAAGGCACCTCTCAGAAGGTGGAACTTTGGCTGAGACTTGGAGAAAACCAGGAGGCAGACATGAAGAGGGAGAGCTTTCTAAGCATGGGGCAGCCAGGAACAACAAAATCAGTGTGACTGTATTCCTCATAAGAGGTAGAAGGAAAAACGAGGCTACAAAGAAACAGGCTGGGCTATACAGAGATTGACATACCAAATAAAGGATTTTATGTTTTCTCTTAGGGCTAAGAGGGAGCTACTGGAGTTTACTGAGTAAGAGGTGCTTCACCATCACCATTGCCATCACCATCACTGCCATCACCACCATTGCCATTGCCATCATCATCAGAAGCTAGTCTTTAAGATTCACAAAATGCTTTAGAAATATTATCTCATTTGAGCTTTATAACAAACCTGGAAAGGAAGATGTTATTATCATTACTATTTAAATATGAGAAAACCAAGGCATAGATCAAGTGATTTACCAAGAAGCACACTGTTTGTAAATGTCTGAGGCCAAATTTGAATTCAGGTCTTCCTGACTCCAGGCTTAGAGCTCTATTCACTAAATCAGGAAGCTGCCTAATATCTCTTCAGATAACTTGTAATGAATGAGATTCTCTGGAGGCTGTATTTTTGGTTTTAAAATATTAATTTATTAACCTACTAATCAAGAAAATTTAACTAGTGTATAGTTAGAAATATTTTGAATCCCTAAAAATTACATTTCCCAAACTTCCTTTCTGTATTACCTACAATGCTTTTCCTTTTGTTTATGTTTGCATGGTCATGTTTGTATAAGTTCTGAGGCTCCAGTCATTCTTTCTCTTTTGCTCTCAAGAGCGGGCTGGGTGAGTTTAGCACCTTTTTCCTCTAGTTTTTTATGTTAGTTTATTATTAGTAAAACCCTATTAAATATAATATTTAGTTATTGAATATTAATTTTAATCTCCACACTAGCCAGTGGAGTTCCTCATAGTCCAAAGAGATGTCGATGTGGAATCTAGAGACCCCAAACTTGTGGCTTAGTGAGGTATGATGAACCCCACGTTTTAGAAATGGCTTGTAGGCTGGGGACCCCCAAAGCTTGTGCTTCCCTTTTCCCATGAGAATCCACCCTGAAGGGAATCTCGGGGTAGCAGTTACAGACTGAATAATGGACCCCAGGGTAAATGCTAAATACCCTTTTGTCTTAGGTAGTATTCTCCACAGTATCAAAGACCAGGTCCCAGGAAGATATACCAGGGCAAAGACCATCCTTTAGTATCCATGGTGTAAGCAGCCCCTTCCCCTACACCCTAGCCTCTAGCTATGATTCCTTTCCCAAGCTTGATAGTAAATCCCATCCTTACCAGTATACTGTCAATCATCTTTCCCAGCCCCTGGATCTTCCCAAATGGTATATAAGTTCCCCAATTTCCTTTGTTCCTTGGAGTCCCAGGGGGTCAGGGAGCAGAGCGAAGCAGTGTTCAATCCTGGACAAGGCGCAGCTCTGCAAAAGAGGCCAAGTAGCCCTGTTCCCCCTTTCCCTTGATTAAAGAGTGGCTTTATGACTATTTAATAGTTCTTTGTTTTTTATAAGTTAACAGAGATGACAGAGAACTGGAAGTAGGCAGCCAGGCTAGGCTAAAGAAAGAGAGGGCAGAGGCTTAAGCACAAAATTATCAGCTAGGCAGAAAAGCTGGACTAGAGAGAGGAGTCAAAGCAAGCAGCTAGGCAAAAAGGAATAACTTTTTGTTGAGCAAGTCAATATATATCCCTCTGCCTTTTTTAAAATTTAAAAACCTTTCCTTTTCATCTTAGAATCAATATTATGCTGGGTAGCTCAGTGGATTGAGAGCCAGGCCTAGAGACGGGAGGTCCTAGGTTCAAATCCGGCCTCAGACACTTCCCAGCTGTGTGACCCTGGGCAAGTCACTTGACCCCCATTGCCTACCCTTACCACTCTTCCACCTATGAGTCAATACACAGAAGTTAAGGGTTTAAAATTAAAAAAATAATAATAAGAATCAATATTATGTATTGGTTCCAAGGCAAAAGAACAGTAATTGGTAGGCAATTGGGGTTAAGTGACTTACCCAGGGTCACATAGCTAGAAAGTGTCTCACTTGAACCCAGGACATCTCATCTCTAGGCCTGGCTCTCAATCCACTGAGCCACTTAGATGCCTCCAAGAAATTCTTTCTGATGTCATCACTCAAACTTTCCCCAGGACATCTCTAATTAGAGAAATCCCACAAGAAGTACAATAAGGGACTAGAACTCTTTCATTATAGGAAGAGAAGTGGCTCAAGGATACCAAAAGACTTACCACATGGTTGTGGTTGTACAGACCATGTTTCCCTGCCCACCTGATTTCAATGACCAAAACAAGTCCTTGTTTACAGACCTTATAAGGAGCAGATCTCTACCCTACCTGAAACCAAATTCAACCCAGAGATAATGTTTTTAGCCCTGTGGCACCCAGCCTAGTTTCACAGCTTAGGGGAAGAGACTATTTTCCTCAGCTTTAAAAATCAATCTGTTCAAGAAGGACAAATCGGGAACTATTTCTCAAAAAATATCCCAGTTCAATATTAATTTTCCACAAACCCTTGTGTGCTGTAGTAAGATAAAGTGTCTCACATATAGGGAAGAGTATCATGGGGAACTGACTAATATAACTTGGGCTTTCCACATTTCAATATCTAAGTAGATTGGAACCTTTAGGGGGGTCCCAGAACTGATTTTATTACCTGTAGGGCACCCAGTGAAAAGATTCCATTTTTTCTGTTTAATACTTTATTTTCTCCCAAATACATGCAAAAATAGTTTTTAACATCTGTTTCTAAAAATGTTGAGTTCCAAATTCTCTCCCTTACTCCCTCTCCTCTACCCTCATTGAGAAGGCATGCAATTTGATATAGATTATACATCTGCAGTCATGCAAAACATATTTCCATATTAGTCATGTTGTGAAAGAAAACCAAGACCAAAAACAAGAAAAATAAGGAATGTTTTTAAAAAGATGCTTCAATCTGCACTCCACCAGTTCTTTCTCTGGAGGTAGAGTATTTTTCATCGTAAGTAGTCCTTCAGAATTGTCTTGTATCATTGTATTGCTGGGAATAGCTAAGTCATTTATAGTTAATCATCATAGAGTATTACTATTATTGTGTACATTGTTCTCTTGGTACTACTCATTTTACTTTGCATCAGTCTAAGTCTTTTCAGATTTTTCTAAGAGCATTCTTCTCATAATTTCTTATATCCCAAAAATATTCCATCACTATCATATAACATCTTCAGTCAATTCCACAAATGATGGTCATCCCCTCGATTTCCAATTCTTTGCCACCACAAAAAACTGATATAAATATTTTGGAACATTTAAATTCTTTCCTTTTTTTGTCTTGTTGGAATAGGTATAGTTGAAACCTAGTAGTAGTATTGCTGGGTCAGAGGTAAATTGCAATTATAAAGCCCTTGGGGTATAGTTCCAAATTGCTCTCCTGAATGATTGAAGCAGTTTACAATTCTACCAATAATGCATTATTGTCTCAGTTTTTCAAATCTACTCAACATTTGCCTAGACAATAGCAATTTATAGCATTTTTTCATGTGACTATAAAGCTTGGATTGCTTTTTCTAAGAACTATCTGTGTTCATATCCTTTGACAATTTTTCAGTAGGGGAATAACTTGTGTTCTTATAAATTTGATTTACTTCCTTATATATTTGAGAAACGAGCACTTTGTCAGAGAAACTTGCTACACATTTTTTCAGTTATACTGAATGTATACTGTACATTTCCCTCCATCCAATTTCCCTCATTTATCCTACTCTCTTCTCCTTTCACCATATCCATGCTCAAAAATGTTTTACTTCTGATTACTACCTCCCCCATTTCTGTCAATCCTTTCCACTCCTACTTTCCCATAAGGTAAGAGGGACTTCCATCTCTGAGTAGGTATGTTATTCCCTCATTCAGCCAATTACAATAAGAATAAAGTTTAAGAACTTCCTCTCCCACCTCCCTCATCTTCTCCTCAATTTACAAGCTTTTATGCCTATTTTATGTAAGATAATTTACTCCCTTTTATAATTCTCCTTTCCCTATTTCTTTACTCTTAATTTTACTTTTTTGGACATCATCCCATTGTACTCAACTCACACCATGCCCTCAGTCTAAATTTATTCTTTTTAATTGACCCAATAATGATAAAGTTCTGAGGAGTTATAAGTATTATATTCCCATGTAAACAGTTTATCCTTATTGAATTCCTTAAGATTTCTCTTTCCTGTTTACCTTCTTATGCTTCTCTGGGGTCTTTATTTGAAAGTCAAATTTTCTATTCAGCTCTGGTCTTTTCATCAGAATGCTTTGAAAGTTCTCTCTTTCATTTTTTACCCTTGAAGGATTATACTGTTTTACAGATAGATAATTCTTTGTGCATTCCTAGCTCCTTTGCTATCTGGAATATCATATTCCATGTTCTCCAGTCCTTTAATGTAGAAGCTGCTAAGTCTTATTGATCCTGACTGTGGTTCCACAATATTTCCATTGTTTCTTCTGGCTGCTTATAATATTTTTTCCTTGACCTGGAAGCTTTGGAATTTGGCTATAATTTTCTTGGAAGTTATCCTTTTGAAATCTCTTTCAGAAGGTTATTGGTGTATTCTTTCAGTTTTTACCCTCTTACTCAAGAATAGTGGAGCAGTTTTCCTTAATCATTTCTTGAAAGATGATGTCCTTTTTTAAATCATTGTCTTTCAGGTAGTCCAATAATTCCCAAGTTATTGTTTCTCAATCCATTTTTCAGGCAAGTGGTTTTTCCAGTGAGACAGTTCATATTTTCTTCTATTTTTTTATTTCATTTTATTTCTTAATGTCTCATGGAATCATTAGTTTCCACTTGCTGAATTCTAATTTTTAAAGAATTATTTTCTTCAGTGAGCTTTTATACCTACTTTCCTAGGTGGATTATTCTACTTTTTAAGAAGTTCTTTGCAATGATTTTTTTGTACATCTTTTCCCCATGTAGCCAATTCTGCTTTTTAAGGAGTTCATCTCTTCAGCAAAGGTTGTTGGTTTTTTTTTGTCATCTGACATCCCTCTCCCTCTCTCTATCCCATTCTGTCCATCCCACCCTCCCTCCCCTCCTCTCCTATTTTTGTTATTTCAGAATATTTTGTGCCTTTTTCATGATTTTTTTTGCACCATTCTCATTTCTTTTCCCATTTTCCCCCTCCACCTCACTTATTTGATTTTTAAAATCTTTTTTTGAGCTCTTCTAGGAATGCTTTTGGGGTCCTGAGACCAATTCACATTTTTCTTTGAGACTTTGCATATAACTGTTCTTTGTTTTCTTTTGAGTTTATGTTTTTATCTTCCCTATCACCATTCTAACTTTTTATGGTCAGGTTCTTTTTTTTGCTCATTTTTCCAGCCTCTTTTTTGACTTTTAAATGTATATTAAAATGGACCCATCTCCTGAAGTAGAGGGGACACCATCCCTTCAAGTTTTCTGTATAACTTTTTTCAGAGCTAGTACTGGGGGAGGAAGAGGTATCTATAAGTTTTCACTTTTCCCAAGGTGGTATGATCTAAGGAGAGGTCAATTTACTACTCTCCTGGCCTGTGCGCTGGTCTGTGACTGACTCCAAGCACTCTACTCATTCTTGAAACTGGGACTGCAAGTTCTAGTGCTCCTCCTTATTGAAGTAGACAAAAACCTATATTCCTAGGCCTCCCCAGGAAGCTTGCAGGCCTGCAGCTTCCCTAGGGAACCTTAAAAGCTCAGACCCATTTCAGCCTAAGGTTAAATTTATGGCAGTAGGAAATGCCTGCACTAATAACAATGAAATGTACCCCATCCTGCACTAATGATAAGAGCATAAACATCTGCTTTTGTAAGATATTGCTTGCTTGCTTTTGCTAAACACTATAAGGAAAAATACATGTATGAATTTGTTTAAATCTACCAATCCACATGCCAAAGGAAGATTTCCCGTCTATCTGATATTTCTATAAAATCTGCACCTATCCTTTGGTTGGGGCGATTCTCATTAGGAGACACCCTAGCCAGTAATAATAATAAAGGTTCCACTAATTCAAACTTCTGGGTGTCTGTATGTTGTTGCAAGATGTGCTCCAGTTCACTTATCCTATGTCTACAAATCAGGATTGTGTCCCAGATTTGCATATAGGCAATGTGATAGATTCCTACACCCTGTGCCAGCAAAAGTATCCCTATAATCTCCTTCTTCTTCTCCTTCTTCTTTTTTTTTTTTTTTAAAAACCCTCACCTTCTGTCTTGGAGTCAATACTGTGTATTGGCTCCAAGGTAGAAGAGTGGTAAGGGTAGGCAATGGGGGTCAAGTGATTTGCCCAGGGTCACACATCTGGGAAGTGTCTGAGGCCGGATTTGAACCCAGGACCTCCCATCTCTAGGCCTGACTCTCAATCCACTGAGCTACTCAGCTGCCCCCTATAATCTCCTTCTGACCAGTTGTCTGACACTCCTCTTATCATCTGTGGACTAAGAGCTCCAGAAATCATTGTTGCAGATTCACTTGCCTCCAAAACCTGTGCCTGCTGGTCTTTTGCTGTTTTGCCTGCTAGACTGTACTTCACTTTCACTCAGGTGCAAGATCTTTCCTGCTGACCTTCATACTTGTTGTGGGAAAGAAAATTTTTTTCACCCTTTCCCCCACTCCTAAATTTATTTTAAGGTATTATTTTAAAATTGTCTGGAGGAGAATTTGGAAGATATCAGACAAGTCTTTTGTCTTTTCTCCACCATCTTGGCTCCTTCCCCTGTCAACCCCAAGCAAAGTTTCTTCACTTTATTTTGGGTAATGAACCCCTTTGATAGTCAGATGAAACCTCTGGAATCCTCAGAATAACATTTTAAATGCATGACATAAAATATCAAACAAAAATAACAAATAAAAATAACAAACAGAAAATAACAAAATTATCATTTGTATGTAAAAATTTTTTTAATGTTATAGTATCTTAGCAATAGACTTTTAAAAAAGATTCCATAAGTATGTTCATTCAAAAAAATGTCCTGTGAAAGGTGCTGGGCCCATGGAACTTACACACTATTTTTTTTTTCTCCAACCTGCTTCTTCCCCTTTCCTTCTCCTCCAGACCTAACCAAAGGGCTTAGTTACTAGCCAAGATTCAAGAGATGTGCCTTATACCTAATCTCTGTTCTGAGATAAAACTATAACTGTGAGGTAGCTCTTGGTTGGAAATGCTGTATGCATACCCAGAGATCCCCATAAGGTTACCAAAGAATTATCAAATCATGAATATGTGGCAGCTTTATAAGACTTGGAATAAATGTTGAGGTTCCTGGAAGAAAATACTTGTCTGTCTGTCTGTCTGTCTATCTATCATCTACCTATTCTTCCATTCATCCATCTATCTGTCAATCTATCTATCAGTCACTGAGAGGCTACATAGCATATTGAACAGAGAAGATCTAAGTTCAAATGTGATTTCACTAGCAGTGATGGCATGGGCATTTTACCACCTTTACCCAGGTAAACTGTAAACAGGGAAATTCCCTTGCTCCTTTCAGTCCTTGTGACTCTTAACCCAAGAACATCTGATAACTTCTATAAGACCCTGAGATTATTATCATCTTTGGATCATCCTTTAGGTTGAGATGGATATAGAGATGCACTTCCAGGCTAACACCTTGATACCATAAGGCTGTATCTCAGGCATCCATCTGTTCCCTAAACTATGAGGGTCTTCAGACAAACCCCAGTCAGATGACCAAATACCCCACCAAATGCCTAAGTGTTTACCACTCTAGTCACATCCACACAATGGCACAACATTACATCCTCACTGTTATAAAGGATATAAAAACCCCAAAATTAAAGCATTCTGGGAGCAACCTCCAAGGGTTGTTCCACTCATGCTGTCTTGCTGGCCAAAACTCTACATTACTAATAAATTCTCTTTTTACTTTTAAGCTAAGTTTCAGAGTCTTACATTCTTGCAAAAGGTATCCTTCCCAAACTCAGGAGTTCACCTTTTCACCCCACAACAGTGAGATTTTGGAAAAATCACTTAACCAATTCAGCCAGACAGAGCCCAAGGCAACTATCAAGGTTATGGTGGGTACTAAGCTTCATTGGTAAAGGGAGATTCTTCCCAGAGAGTTTCTTTAACCAAGAAAATTATGGGTGTACAGTCAAATGCACATACACAGAAAAAAATATCCACATATACATACCTCACACATACTACACACCTTACATGCACGTGTATACATACCCCTCTCAAGAGTATAAAAACCCTCATAGAACATAATCAAAAAAGAAAAAATAAGGTCTCAGCTCCAGCTTAAAAACCTAGTTAAGTTGTATTTAAATTTAAAGGAAAGAAAATTGATGTCCTCTGATTTACACAAATGAGGAGTATAAATTGGGTTTCAAAAACTGTATCAAAAAATCTGAAGCTAGGAAGAGGATTTAAGAAACAGTCAGGTATTAAGCAAAAGTAGTCTTTTTTGTAATAAATGCCTATTGACTGACTACTTGAATTATCTATTCAGTAATTCTGTAGATCTGATTTACTTTCAAAGTAACAGTTACTTTAAAAGTTATACATGATGGTCCCTTTCTTCTTTTTTTTAATTCTTACCTTCTATCTTAGAATAGACACTAAGTTTCAGTTCTAAGGCTGAAAAACCATAAGGACTAGGCAACTGGGATTAAGGAACTTGCCCAGAGTTACACAGCTAGGATGTGTTAAAGAAAAAAAAAATCTGAAATTACCAAGGATCTCAGGAGGATAAAACTCAATTAAAGACCTCAAGTATAAGCAGATAAACCAACAAAGAGGACATTACTAACAGAAGGGAATACAATGTGTAGATCAGGTAAAATAGCCTGGAAATCTATGAACAATTACTGCAAGACAAAGGAAAATGAATCAACAGTGGATAAAACAGAGGCCTCTTAATAGTTTTTAAAGCCACTATAGAGGCGCAGCATACTGTTTCTCAATGGTTTAAAAGAGTATGAAGAACTGTTACAGCAGAATATATCACTTGCACAGCAAAAATAAATGGCAAAATAGAAAAACTTAAATCCAAGGTGGCAAGTCTCACCAAAAGAGAGAAAGCAAGAGGTTGGGGGGAGTAAGGGGGGAGAATTTGTGAACTGAGTTGAATGCATATACAGGGAAATGAAAGCCAATTTGGAAGAAGAGAAATAAAAAAGCATTAACACTGAAAAAAAGTTCAATCTCTGCACAAGCAAAACATACTGACCTCCAAGATGGAATGTGCAGAAACAACTTAAGGATAGAAAAGAGACAACTTAAAGGTCTTCAGTGAGATTAAGTCAAAAAACCTGAACACCATGATTCAAGAAATAATACAAGAAAATTGCCCAGAACTTCTAAACACACAAAACAGTTCTAATCAAAAGAATCCATAGATTGACTCCAAGAAAAAAACTCTTATGCTACAAACACATAATACTTTAATTTAAAATTCCAATGAAGAACAATGAATTCTGAAAATGACACAGAGAAAATCCTTCAAATACAAAGGAATGGAATTCCAAATAACATGAGACTATTCTGCAGTTACCAGAAACCACAAGAAGGAATGAGGAATAATATGCTCTGAAAAGCAAAGGTGTTCTCTCAAGATACAACCCAAGGGGACATATCCTGCAAATCTTAGCCTAAGCACTAACGAAAAAACATGCATATTTGCTAAAAGAACATTAAAGCATTCCCCTCAAAAAGAAAATAAGACCTAAGCAATTATTTCAATGTCCCAAACTATTATAAAATAAAGCCAAATATTATATATCAAATAAGGACAAAATCAACAAAATAACTGCCCATTAAGAGATTTCTTTTGAAAAAGTCAGTTCTGCTATAATACTTGTTTTGAAAATGTGACTTTGTCCCAATACAAGTGATGTATTAATTCAAATTTTGAGTTTACTTACACAATATTTCCTCCTCAAACAAGAATAAACAAAACTGCATTATTTCACAATATCTCAAAAGCTACAACTCTTCCAAATACCCACTTCCACAAGTAAACCAGTTTTTTTTTTTGTTTTTTTTTTAGGTAGAGTGTCAAATTTATCTACGTCTTCTGGTGCTGTAGGAGCTAAGATTAAAGGAGATCTGGTCCCTATCCAGGCATTTCCACTGCACCTTAGACCATTCTGTCTGCCTGCCAGTAGCTATCCACTTTGCTGGCCTCAGCCCAGTGGGAATCTTGAGTGGATAAAGGGAGAGGGAAGGAAAATGAATAGAAAGAACACATCATGAACACTAATCAAGCCAAAGGTAAAAGTAAAGAGAAAAACATTCTTATTCAAAAAGAAGAGAATATCTGGCAGGTAAGGAGACAAAAGGAAGGATTGAAATGACAGCTAGGAAAAAGGAAATTTTTGTTTTGATGGTGGAAGAGGGGTACCCATGTGAGAGGAGAGATATTTTGTAAAGACAGATGGGAACTTTACAATGGGTATAATCTGCAAGAATCTGATTCTTAGAGTGACCACTTCTCTTGCCTCAAGAGAAGGGAAATCAAGAGTTCTGTGGGGAACCCCCCTTGAGAGGAATAATCTCTCAAAGAGTGGAAAGGCATGGATCTCTGGAGATATGAAGGCAAATGATGTAAAAATGTATACAGGGATCACATAAAAATATCCAATAGGGAGGGCAAATAACAATAATGAGCATAGTTGGGGATACAGGAATATTATCATCTTGAAGCAATATCTTCTCCTTATCATCTGCAGGTATTAGTGTAAGAAAAAGAGGATAAGATCTTAAGAGAGAAACTACTTACAGTGAAACTCCCCAAAAAGTATCTTAGATAGAAGAATAAATATGTGTAAGGGCCATAAACCAAAGAATAAAAGTCTAGAATAGAAAGAAAAGGAAGATAAATAATGAATAGAATGAGAGAAATCTTTTTTTTTTTTTAAAGACAGGATCAAATCTGGTCTCAGACACTTCCAAGATGGAAAGTGTGTGTGTGTGTGTGTGTGTGTGTGTGTGTGTTTTGTTTTGTTTTAAACCCTTACCTTCTATCTTAGAATCAATACTATGTATTGTTTAAAGGGAACAGATAGAACAGTGATAAGGGCTAAGCAATGGGGATTAAGTGACTTTTCCAGGGCCAAACACCTAGGAAATGTCTGAGGCCAAATTTGCACCCAGAACCTCCCATCTCTAAGCCTGGCTCTCAATCCAACGAGTCACTTAACTGCCCCTTGTTTTTTGTTTTGTTTTGTTTTGTTTTTAAGAAGAAAAGAAAAAAAAAACTTTAAATCAGGGCGAACTAGGCAGCACAGTGCAAGTGTGCCAAGCCTGAAGACTGGAAGACATGGGTTCGGATACAGCCTCAGACATTTCCTGAATGTGACTCTGGGCAAGTCCCTTAACAGCAATTGCCTAGCTCTTATCCCTTAGAATCAATACCAAACAAAGATAAAGTGATAACTTAAAAACAAAATGACAAGTTGTAGGGGAGGAATTTAATAATTAGGAAGGCAGGGAGAAAAAAAGCAAATAATAAATTAAACAAGATTCTGAAACTAGGGGGTGGATAGGGATTTGAGAGTGAGGGAAGAGAGCTGGTAGGACAACAAATTATAAACAGAGAAAAGATTTTCAAAATTCATTTAAGTGGAAGTACAAATTTTTGTGTATTGGGAAGGTGAAGGGCATGACCAACTCTGGGTAGTTGAGGTGGGATAGAGGTCATGGCTAATAATACTGAGGAACTTATAAGATAGGAGTTTGAGGTATATGCTGAAGCCTTCTAGTATGAAAGCTAAAAAGGAGAGAAAAACATACATTTAAGCAGTTAAACACACACGCGCGCGCACACACACACACACACACACACACGACTAAAGAGAGGGATAGTTACACCACTGTCAAGTACAATCTGCCGTTGTTTTTCCCTTGGAGATCTCTCTAACTGCATTTAATATAGCACACGGAAGAGAAGGCACAAACAGATTAAACGAGTTAAGTCTGAATCTAAAAGATCGCTTCCGATTTCACCTGACCCTAGACTATTTTCTAGAAGAACAAAGTCTCCGTAGGTTACACTTTTTTTTTCTAAGTTCCTCTCCTACCCCGAGTCTCTCCTCCGGCAGGAAACTTGCCCTCCCCTCCAAAAAGGCTATGCCCCCAACAGTACTTTGACTAGAAGGGTTTGGGGAAGGGAAGTGGGGATGTGAAATGAGGCTCCGGGGTGGGAAAAAGTTGTAAAGAAGGGCGAAAGCCAAAAGTGTCCTTCCCAATCCCACCCAAGTCTGATATCACAATCAAACTTCGGAGTCTATGCCTCGACTCCAGGTCCCAATTCCTCCAGCAAAAAACAGAAAAGACACAGTTTGTACAATTCGGGGCGGAGTCGCCGGCACGTCCTCCCCGCCACAGCTTAGTTGGCTTTTTTCCTCCCAGAATTTTGTTCTATCCCCCTACCTTGCCCGCAAAGGGCACCTACGAGAAAGATGGCATAGTCAGCTACTTCAGTCCGAGGGGGAAGGCAGGGAGTGGGTTCACCCCGAAGGAAAGGGCAGCGCGCTTACCTTCAAGACTTTAGGGGTAGTCGTGCTCCCTTTATTCCCTCCCCCCCACCTCTCTTGACTTGTTTAAGCCAGAAGAAGGAAAAGACAAGGGGAGAAATGAGCAGAAGTCAGGGTTCAGCCGCCCCTTTGGGAGCCTCTCGCTTCAGCTGATGCCGAGAACAAGTCCTGAAATCTTGAGGACCAGCAAAGGCCGGAAAGAGAGCTCTCAGCTCAGCTCCCAAACTGAATGGAGGACGCCCCAGAGCAATCGCGATAGGCCACGCCCTTCTCTGGAAGAGGGCCCGCCCCCAAACTTGCCCCGCCTCCCCCTGGACTCCCCATATACTGGTCCTACCCTCTGTGACTGATGCTCCAGCTCCCTCCTTTGTCTCCTTCCTAATGGTCAGGAGCACGCCTCCCCACCTCTTCCAAGTCCAACCAGAAAAAGCCAAAGTGTAAAGGAGATTGTGTTTGGTCTTGGGGAAGGCTGTCTTTACAAGGTCAGGAGAGGAGGTCGATGGGTGAGGAGTATCACATACGTTATCAGACACAATTCATGTGTATTTGGTTGGGCTAAATTGTTCCTTTTGTCTTTAAAAAATAATCTTTGTTACACAGGGAAGGGGAGAAATCTATTCAGAGAAGTTGTCAAAACAAAATAGATCAGAAATGAGATTAAAAAATTTTTTATCTTTATTTTAATAAATTTCCATAGTTTCCCAAAGTTATATGATCCATGTTTTCTCCCTCCCTTCTTCCCAATCCCCTCTCAGAGTTGACAAGAAATTCAATGAATTCAATGTGTGTGTGTGTGTGTGTGTGTGTGTGTGGGGAAGGGCAGCTGGGTAGCTCAGTGGATTGAGAGCCAGGCCTAGAGACGGGAGGTCTTAGGTTTAAATCTGCCCTCAGACACTTCCCAGCTGTGTGATCCTGGGCAAATCACTTGACCCCCATTGCCTACCTTTACCAATCTTCTGCCTTGGAGCCAATATTGACTCCACGATGGAAGGTAAGGGTTTAAAAAAAAAAAAGAAATTCAATCTGGATTATACATATATTATCATGCGAACTTTAGAAATAAGATATTTTTAAACGTGTTAACAGAGGTTGCACCAGAGCATATTCCCTTCTTGTGTCTGACTCATTGCATGGGCAATTTGGGAATGACCAATCACTTCCTTGGCTACTTCTGACCATATGATGGCTTGGGACGGAAAAGCAATTGGAAAATGGGCAAAAAAGCAAAAAACCCCTGAATGAGCCTTTGGTTTTGCCCCCACCCCATTACAATAATAATTCACCCTTTTCCCTACCCTACCTACCATTTAGCCATGTGGCTAGGCAAGCCTGAGGCTGGGCTGCTTCTTAGGCTTGTTTTTTTCTCCAGTCTTTGGACAATAGGTATCTATCCTGAGATGGATGTGTCCAGGCTTATGATCCACAGGGTCTGGGTCATTTTTAGTCAAAGTGAAGTATAAGTTTAGAGAGGAGTCCCTTACAACTCTTCCAGTAACTTTGCTGAGCCTAAGACTAGTCCGTTGTACCAAAAACATGAACCAGTTGTTTTCTGAACAGTGCACAATCAAGGTGAAATGTAAAATGCCTGATTAGCAATTCTGCAAGTTCCTTTATGTTTTGAAGGATTTATATCAGCCTTCTGGGAGGGTATAATAGTACATAGAAGTTGAATTTGCTGAATGCTGTTTTAAGACTTTATGTCAATGCGTGCTGTTTTATTTTGTGTTTCAGAAATACTTACCTTATACTAAATTACTCTCTACCCTTCTGGTATACTCCATAACCTGGGAGTGCAACACTTTAAAAACTTAAAGAGTATGAGAATAGGGAACCTTGTATCACCCTTCCTCATTAAAAGATTGCATCCCCAAGGTCTGAAACCAGTCAAGGCCACATGCAAGAATCCAGATCAAAGGAATCTGTTGCAGAGAAATTTAGAGTATAATGTTCCAAACACTGTATGTGGTTTCAATTTCTAGAAAAGGAAAAAAAAAATA
Source organism: Gracilinanus agilis (assembly GCF_016433145.1). Lineage (NCBI taxonomy): Eukaryota > Metazoa > Chordata > Mammalia > Didelphimorphia > Didelphidae > Gracilinanus > Gracilinanus agilis. The sequence continues at coordinate 42,493,747 of NC_058135.1, read as the reverse complement.
GATTAGAAGGAGAAAAGAATAAGATAAAATGGAATGGTCACAACAGTAGCCATAACCATATGGGTGAGCTTTCTTACTTTCAATTTATAGGGCAAAGAATTGTTTTGTTTAAACTATGATTAAACCCAAAGTCAAATTTTTATTTTTTTATAGACCACTGTGAAACTTAATAGTCAATAAACATTTATTAAAACAAAGAAAGGCAAAAGACAGTCCCTGCTTTGAAGAAACTCACAGTCTAATAGAAGAAACAATATAAAAATAATTATGTGCAAACAAATTACATATAGGATGAACTAAAAATAATCAATAAAAGGAAGATACCAGAGTTAAAGGGATTAGGAACAAAGAAGGCAATGTCTGGATTGAAAAATTTGTGGGGTGTTCACAGACTGGTCAGACATCAAAGTTGCCAGACTTATCCCCTCAATCCTAAGCCATCACCAGTTATCCTGACTTTTGTCTTGCCACTGAACTTCGATGATGTTGGAAGAGAGAGTGAGGCCGATGACTTTGTCCACTCTGCTTCACTTAAATCCAACTTATATGGAAGTCAAGACATCAACTCATGATGTCATTGGTCTTCTTTGAAAGAAAGGATGAACAATTGCAAAGGTAAAATAGACAAGTCTTAGCCATAGATTGGAAGAAGTAGGAGACATAGAGAGGAGTCAGGATGACATGGAGTGCAAACCTGGGAATCTGGAAGGATGGGGTACTCTTGACACTAATAGGGAAGTTTGGAAGCGACCAGGACTTAAGGAAAAGGTAAGCTCAGCTTAACTCATTTTGAGTGTCCACAAGACATCCAATGGGTAGTTAGAGATGTGAGAGTGGAGGTCAGCAGAATGGTTAGAACCAGCTAAATAGATATGAGGACAGCTAGGAGGCATAGTAGATAGGCTTCTGGGCCTAGAATCAGGAGGACTCAACTCTGGTCTCAGACACTTATTAGCTATGTGACCCTGGGCAAGTCACTTTATCCTGTTTGCCTCAGTTTTCTCATCTATAAAATGAGCTGGAGGAAGAAATGGAAAACCATTTTAGTATGTTTGCCAAGAAAACTCCAAATGAAAATGAGGGGATGTCCCTCAATTGGGGAATGACTGAACAAACTGTGGTATATGATGGTGATGGAATACTATTGTGCTGTAATGAATGATGAACTGCTTGATTTCTATAAGAACTGGAAAGACCTTCAAGAACTGATGAAATAAGCAGGACGAGGAGAACATTGTATATACAGAGACTGAAAACACTGTGGGACAATTAAATGTGATTGACTTTGCTACTAAAAGCAATGCAATGCTCCGGGACAACTCTGAGGGATGGATTGAGAAAGAAAGCTATCTGCATCTGGAGAAACAAATATGGGAGTAGAAATCCAGAAGGAAATATATGATTTATCACTTGTCTACTTGGGTATATGATTTGAAGTTTTGGTTTCAAAAGATTATTCTATTCAAAAATGAATAACACAGAAATAGGATTTGAGTGATAATATAGGTATAACCCAGACAAATTGCTTGTCGACTCTTGGAGTGGGGAGGGAAAAAAGAGGGAGACAACAAGAATCATATAACCATGGGGAAAAATTTTAAAAAGAAAACTCCAAATGGAGTCTTAAAAAATGGAGACACAACTGAAAGATCTTAACAATAAAATAGATTTGAGAATCTTAAGCAAAGAGATGATCATTGAAACAATGGGAACTGATGAGATCAACAAACGAAATAACATAGGGAAAGAACAGAACAGAAAGTAATTGTAGCAAAGTCAAAATGACATAAAGGTCACAACAGCCAAACAACCCCCAAAATCTCTCCTAGAAAATGACAGAAAACACCACACAGAATTCTGAGTGAGAAAGCTAAGGGAAAAGTGAGTCATTTTTCTAACCAAAGGCAGCTTAAGGAAATAATAAGAAAAGTCTGTGGAAACTGAGATTGGGACTGACTGGGAGGGCAGCATGGCAAAAGTGGAACCCAGTGGAAGTAGCACAAAATGTTAGCAGCGGCAATGTCCAGAGATGTTAAGGGGGACAGAACACATGGTCAGAAAAAGAATTCAGGGGACTCCTATACTAGAATTGGAAAAAGGATCAGTTGCTATTTGGCAACTCTGTTGTTGTGGGAGAAACACACCCAAGTTTATAGCAGGGTCTCACCCCAAGAATGGGAGACCCAAATTCTGTTCAGTCCAGAAGTAAGAAAAGGATTTTATTTGAAGAAGGGGTTTAAGATGGTATAATAGCCTGATATCTAGTGGAATAGTGTGTGGGCTAATCAGGTAGCCTTAGGGCTGATGGATAAACCCTGGGGCTGGTAGAATAGCATTGCTGGAGCTGATGGAATAGCAGCTTTCCAGGTGTGGAGTAGCAGCTCCAGGTGTGCATTAATGGCTCCAAGTGTGGAGTGGCAGCTCTCTCACTCTGTAGATCAGGGTTGGCACATTAAGGTCTCGAGGTGAGTCATCTTCCATTTCAGAGAAATCTTCATCTCTACCAAAAAAAACTGGGAAATGGGCAAATTCAGGTGGAGGTGTGTTTTGGGATTTGACATATACATCATAGGAAATAAGGAATCTGCTCAGGTTTGGGGGATTCTTCTGGAATGCACAGGTTCTTTGTTCCCCATTGTCCACCTAGTCATCATTTGTAGAGGTAATTAATTATGTCTTACAGTTCTGAACTAGAATAAATATAGAACAATATGAGTAATTAATAAAACAAATTAGGCACAGGCCTGATACCCAGTAAAGAATATTATACGTCTAGTACACAGAATGGATCAATCTGCAATTTATGCTTGACTAATGCTGAAACTATAGGTTTTGCAGTTGATGTTTAACCAGGGCTAACCAGTGAGGAATACAAGAGTTTTAGAGTATGAGGTTCTTGTTCCTGTTACTACCCCTCATTGCCTGTGTCTGCCCCCATCAATTACCCACTTCTAGATTGTGATTCCAGGGCAGAGAGGAGTGGTTACAGTCACCAGGAATCAGGGGCTCTATATATGTAAGGACCAGACAACTGCGTAGGAGGGAAGTGACCAGTCCCTTCCCTGGATATCCACATGTAGAGACTGGAATTTTAACCAATAAATAATATGAAGCCATTTCCCTGGGTATATCATCATTTATTAATAAGGGCATGTAGTCTATTGACAAAGAACTGGCCAATCATGAGTAGCCTCTTCAAAGAAAGACAAAGAAAAGGAAGTGGCAGAGCATTTTGACTGAGTTGTATCTTCCTTCTGATTGGTTTGGCAATATATCACTTGCACTACCCTGGCAGCTCCATTGGTGGCTATTTTAAAAGAGAAGGTGGACTTAGAGATTCTGAATCCTTCCCCATTATCTCATCACAGAGTGGGAGGTAGGACTCCTTAAGTGAGTAGATCCCCACAGTTTCACTAAGCAGTTTCACTAAGCAGACCTGCCCTTCTCTGATATAAAAAGAAATGGAATGTGAGTGAGCTTATGAATCCTAGCTTCTTCTAGCATTCTTTGGCTAGAATAATATAAATTCTTTTAATAATGTTTTCAGTGACACTTTCCCTTATCATAGATAATGGAGTAATATCAATTATAAACATACATGACCAAATGGCATAATATCCAAAATCTTAAAGGAAAAGTTAAACGGGTTACAGGAGGAAATAGACTTTAAAACTGTATTAGTGACCTCAAGTTTGCCCTTTCAGAACTGGATAAATTTAGCCATGAAATAAATAGGAAAGAAATTAAGGAGATGAATAGAATTTGAGAAAAGTTGAACCTCTGAAGAATATTGAATGGAAACAGAAGAGTAAACATTTTTCTTAGCTTTACATTTTTCACAAAAAAATTTTCAAATGACCATGGGCATAAAAACATCACAAAAAATAGAAAAAGCAAAAATATATATTAAGTGTTCCTTTTTGGACCATAATGCAACAAGTACTTTTAATAAAGGGCCAATATTAGTTGGAAACTAAATAATCTAATCCTAAAGAACGAGTGGGTCAAAGAACCAATCAATAGAAATAACCAATAATTTAATTAAAGATGACAACAATAAGATGATGAGCTAAAATTTATGAGATTCTGGCAAAGCAGTACTTAGGAGACCCTGTATATCAGTACATGCTTATATTAATAAAAGAAAGAAAGAGCAGATCAATGAATTGAACATACAAGTAAAAAAAATAGAAAAAGAAAAAATTAGGTATCACCAAATAAACACCAAAATAAAAATCCTAAAACTTAAAGGCAAAATTAACAAAACTGAAAGTAAAAACAATAAAAAAAACCCAACAAACTAATAAAACTAGGAGCAACAGGTTTTATTAAAAAAAATAGATGTCATTGATTAGTTTAACTTGAAGGAAAACAAATTACCAGCATCAAAAATGAAAATTGCAAATACACAACCACTGACAATAAAATTAAAGCAATTATTAGGAGTTATTTTGTCCAGTTACATGCCAATAAAATTGAGAGCTTAAGCGAAATGGATATATATTTGTAAAAATATAAATTGCCCAAATGAACACAAGAAGGAAAAGAATACTTAATCCTATCTTAAATTAAGAAATTGAATAAGCCATAAATGAGCTCCCTAGAAATACCAAAACAACCAAAAAAATACATAGGAACAGATAGATTTACAAGTGAATTCTACCAAATGTTTAAAGAATATTAAATTCTAATGCCATATAAACTATTTGAAAAAATAAGTAAAGAAAGTGTCCTACCAAATTCCTTCTGTGAATGGGAAAGGATGTGTTTGTACCAAAATATTTATAGCTACACTTTTTGTGGTAGCAAAGAATCAGAAACCAAAGGGATGTCTCAGTTGGGGCATGGCTAAACAAATTGTGGTATAAGATGGTGATGGAATACTATTGTGTTACAAGGAATGAGGAGCAGGATGATTTCAGAAAAAACTGGACAGACCTATGTGAACTGATACAGAGTGAAATAAGCAGAACCAGGAGAACACTATACACACTAATTGGAATATTGTGGGATGATCAAATGTGATAGACTTTGTTACTAATAGCAATATAATGGTCCAGGACAATTCTGAGGGATTTATGGGGGAAAAAAAGCTATCTATTTCTAGAGAAAGAATTGTTGTAATAGAAATGCAAATGAAAATATATGATTTATCATTTGTTTAATTGGGTATATGATTTGGAGTTTTGATTTTATAAGATTACTCTCTTACAAAAATGAATAATATGGAAATATGTTTTGAGTGATAATACTCATACATGCTTGTCAATTCCAGGACGGGGAAGGGAAGAAGGGAGGAAGACAGTATGAATCATATAACTTTGGAAAACTTATGTGTAAATTTGTTGTTGGAATAAAATAAAGATAAAATTTAAAAAACAAAAATAAAATAGTGTAAAAAAAGAAAGCACCATGGAAACTTTTTCATGCACAATGAATAATGACAAGGTGCCCCATCTTATTAAAATTAAAATTTCCTTATTCACAACTCACAAAACTCAATGGCTCAAATAAATAAAAATAATTAAACTTTCACATTCCTTCTATGACACAAATATATGGCACAAAAGATTATCTACTTAAGTCATGGAAAAAACAAAAGCAGAGAAAGAAAACTATAGACCAATGACCTTAATGAGTATTATTGCAGAAATTGTAAAAAAAATACTAGCAAAGAGACTATAACAATACATCCCATGGATCACATACAATGCCTAGGTGGGATTTGTGTTTGCAGGAAGCCATTCAAAGTTCATGATGTTTGCACAGCTCTGAATGAGTTCTGAAACCCACACAGCAAGTGACAGAAGATGGTGATTCCACTCAGATTCCCCTATGTGACTCTTTTCTCACTAACATTCCCTTTTATTGGAATTATTGTAATCAATATCCTTCCTCAGCCCCAGGGAAACTCAGAAAAACAATACAGGCAAATAGCAGAGCCCTTACAGTCCCCGTACAAACTCCTAGGATATTCCCACTTTTACATGCAGTAATTCAAAAATTCCCTTAGAAGTCACTTCACAACAAACCAGCACATAGTGAATTAATGTTAAAGATTTAAAAACCCTAACTTAGGTTCCCATTCACAGGTGCCTGCAAAAACAGACCAGAATAAGTCTCCAAGTTTCCCCCCACCCTAGTCCGCAATTTGGTATAGTACACATAAAAGAACAATAAAATGATAAATGGAGAAATTGTCTCCTGTACTTTCCCACCACTGTAACCCAAGAGATATGTCAAATACACCTTGAAAAACATGGAAAAGTTACTGGAAAATGAAAGGTATGACTTAATACATTGTCTTCAAAAAGATGTGTGTGCCAGCATGTATGTAATCTTAAGAAAAAGGTATAAAAATTAAAATCAGCAGATGGCAGATCAGAACAGGTTTCTGTAAGCTTACTATGTCTCTGGATGTTCTCTTTTACAGATTGATTAACTGTCTCGCCCCCAAGGGGAACCTGGACTGCTGGTAAGCCACACCCACCCACCCCAGCATGTGTTATTAGAAATTTTAGGGTCCTTGAACTACATTTCCCACGAGCCCACTGGCTTCTTGACATTATGTGTTGACGTAGACAGGGAGATAAAATTGAGGGACTGGTGTTCTTCTGTCTCTTTACTTTCAATCCAGCATAATGGGGATAGGTAACAGTGGGCTTTTTTTGAGCAGCCTAAGCTAGCATGGCAGGTGGCCTTTAATTTCTAGAAACTACTAATAAATCTTTTTAAAAAATAATATTTTTTAAAGTTATCATTATATATTAATGGCAACCAAAAGTTGGAAAAGAACTCTCAATTTTTTAAGATAGCCTAAATAAATTTAGCAAAAGCCATGCTGCTGCTGATAGCTCTAGTTGCCTATTGCTGTAGCTTCTGTTCTTGAGCCTTCACCTATTGGCTGCCTGTCTGACCCCTCCCTGGAACTGGAGCTCCTTTGCTGCTGTTCCCTATCCCAGATGGCGTTTGGGTATCTTGGCTATTCCCTGGAGCTGTTGCTGTTGCTGTTTCTGATTGCTGATTGCTGCCACCTTCTTTAGAACACAAGCTGGAGGGGTTTTAAGAACTGGGTGAAGTATAAATCCCTTCACACACCAACCCCCTATGTTGGTTTTTGAGCCTGCTCCAGCCACTTTTCCAGTCCCTACCCCAGTTAGACTTCCATGCTCTGCCTGTGGGAGAGGGGACTGAGATAGCACATGGTCCCAAGCATTTTATCCCAAAGGGGAAGGGGAAAGAAGGTTACCCTTCTAAACAGGAAGTAAAATGGCAAGCATGGCCTGCCCTATGAAAAAACAATGCATTAACTATTTCAAACAGCTATGTTTTTTCTTCCTACCATTTCTGGGTGCACTGGTCTCTGTGATTATTTTGCCTGAGATTCAGGGGAGAGATTCATACCCCTATGCCTCCTGGCCATTTGGGCCTGCCCAGTCTCTGTACCTCATCCCATATGGGGGTCATCCACACTACACTCAGTGCAGAATTCTCCCTCACCATGGGAGATCCCAGAGCCTCATTTTTTGCTCTTGCAAGAGGAACTTGAATGGATAGAGAAGGAACTTTAAAAAGTGGAGGTGGATTTTAAACCTTTTCAGACTCCATTGTTTTTTTTGAAAGTCTCTGTATCTTATTGTACTTTGCTGATTGTTTGCTTTATGATTTAATTTTGTTGTTTCAAGTTCATATATAATTACTGAATCATTTTAAGCTATTGTGTTTTTGGCTACTAGATAAATTCTGTTACATGATATTACTTGTACTTCCCCATGTTTTTATTAGAGCAAATATCATTGTTGAAGTTCGTATTCAATTTACACAAACCCTTTCATGAGATCACATGTGGCTTTAACATGTGGCTTTTGACAATTGTATACAACCTTTGGAGAATTTAATGAGTAAATCAATTGATTTTAAGGAATATTCTGAAGGGATCTTTAGATATCTAATATTATTTCCTTGCCTCTGAGTTGTTTGCAACAAGAAATAAGGGTCCACTGGTAGTTGAAGAGATGTGCTATGGCACTATTTTATTTTATTTCCCCATTTCCACATTTGTAAAAATGTAATGGATGAGAAATCTGAAGTGATTTTCACTATTTATTCCTCTGCTCCACATGAAATGGGTGGGACATTTTGGAGACAGGTCTGTAAACTGTTATAGTCCCATACCAGAGGGAGCCCAAGAGGCTTAATTACCTTGTGATGGATTATAATCTCATTTAGGAGGTGTGAAGGATTTTCTCTGATGTTTAGTAACTTCAAAATAATTTTTTTATTTTTTAAGCATTTATTAATATTTATTTTTTTTGAAAAGTTAACATAGTTACATAATTTATGCTCTTTCTTTCCCCTTCACCCCCGACTTTCCCCTCTCCCCATGGTAGATGTGTAGTTCCGCTAGTTTTAACATGTGTCATTGATCAAGACCTATTTCCAAATTGTTGATAGTTGCTTTGGTGTGGTAGTTTCGAATCTACATCCCCAATCATGTCCGCCTCAACCCATTGATTCAAGCAGTTGTTTTTCTTCTATTTCCACTCCTGTAGTTCTTCCTCTGAATGTGGATTGCATTCTTTTCCATAAATCCCTCAGAATTGCCCTGGGTCATTGTATTGCTGCTAGTACAGAAGTCCATTACATTCTATTTTACCACATTGTATTGGTCTCTGTGTACAATGTTCTTCTGGCTCTGCTCCTTTCACTCTGCATCAATTCCTGGAGGTCTTTCCAGTTCACATGGAATTCCTCCAGTTTATTATTCCTTTGAGGACAATAGTATTCCATCACCAGCATATACCACAATTTGTTTAGCCATTCCCCAATTGAAGGGCATACCCTCATTTTCCAGTTTTTTGCCACCACAAAAAGCACAGCTATAAATAAAAAATAATTTTTTAATATTTGTAACCATTCAACTTATTGTACTTTTCCACCAGAAGGATCTAGACTTCTTGGTGATATTTTAGACCCAAAAAGTTTTTCATCAGATTTGTGTTTTTTCTGGGTTCCCCTACCATTTTGGACAATGGCAGTGATATATTTTATTAAAAATATCTCAGCCAAGGTTGAAAGATTTGCTGTATCTGTTGAATTTGTGACAAGTATCCTTTGGTTCATAGAATTTTTATATATCACACAGCAAGTGGCTATATAGAAACTCATGTTTTGATGATAATATGTTTTGATAATAACTATATGATAATGGGTTTGTTTGCTATTGTCATTAAATGTGTTATTGTAATTTTGGTACTTCTTTGAATGTGCATTATCTACTATATTATTGTTTTTATAAATTTGCTATTTTATGAAAATCATTTGCACTCACACTGTGGATCATGGTCAAGTTTAAAAAGGAAATCTATCTCATTTTTAGGGTGAGAAAACTTTCACTGATTCTAAGCTATATATATTTTTGATTTTTTTTAACCCTTTTACTTCGGTGTATTGTCTCATAGGTGGAAGATTGGTAAGGGTGGGCAATGGGGGGTCAAGTGACTTGCCCAGGGTCACACAGCTGGGAAGTGGCTGAGGCCGGGTTTGAACCTAGGACCTCCTGTCTCTAGGCCTGACTCTCACTCCACTGAGCTACCCAGCTGCCCCCTATATTTTTGATTTTTAAAAACATTCTTTTTATTATTCTTTTCCCTTGAATGTGCAATACAGTATTTGAGTTTTATTTTTTCTCTCCTTTTTTGGACTTGAAGTACATGTTACAGTATTATTAAGGTTTTTTTAATTTTACAGTATTTTAAGTTTAAAATATACATATATTTGGTATACTAGTAATGCATACCCCCAAAGCTTTAAACTATGGGAACCTACCATTTATTGATAAAATGCTATGGGACTATGATTAATGATTGTGTCTGATTCCAGGAGAAGGGAACAAAAGAACCACTATACGATGCAAAGAGGCACAAGGTCAAGGAGATCAGCCAATCCCAATGGGATTTATGAGAATCTGCAGAGTGCCTAGGAGCACAAAGTCAAAAAGGACCAAACCAAGCCAGGTAGGATTGATAAACTTCTATGCCAATACTAAAGGACTTGAACCTAGTGTTTGGGGTTTGGGATTGCAGCTGTTCTGACATATGTTAGAGGCCAGCTTTCCCTGAGCTACATCCTAGACAAGTACTGAAGGTTGGCTATCATCCTGACTCTCCCTATCCCTGAGAGTGAAGGCAAAGCAGACCAGGGAATGAGACTTCCCTTTTACACAAAAATCTAGTCCTTTTTTTTTCTCTCTTAAAGTATGGCAAACTTTTTGTAGACCTGGCTACTGATTGAGTAAGTGCATAATTACAGAAATCACTTTAATTGGGCCCTGATTCCTTTAAGGACCTGTTGTACGTTTATTTTTCCTTTACTTACATTTTTGCACATAAGACTTTGACATTTTATATTTCATCCACAAGTTATTTTTTTCTATTTTATTTGGAGTTTTTGATGTTTTTGTATTTCATGTATCCTTAGCTGATCTGGATGTTTGTCACTATCCTCCTCAGGAGAGGAATGTGTTTTTAGTCTGCTCAGTGGGGTGTCCTATAATGCAAAGTTTAAATTCTTTTGAGAGTAATTTCAGGATAAGAAACTTGATACCTCCCCAAATCCAGAAAGTGAACTGTTTGGAGAAGGCGCCATGAAGATGCCTGCAGAGACCTTATACTGCATCAAGAAGATCCACAGTGAAATTTGGGGTACAGCTGATTGTACTGTGGGGAGTTGAATGCATTTGTTTTGAATGTACACTCTTATGCCAAAGGGGACTGTCCTCCAATTGGCTTTTTGTCAATGTGCCTAGCAATCATTGGATCATTGGTTTTGTCCTCTTTTCTTTTTGTCCCCAAATTACTCTAATTTAAAAGTTGTTTATGTTTATAAGACTGATCAGAGAGACCAGCTCTCAAGGAGGAATGTGTTACTGGAAATTTTGGAGTCCTTGAACTACATTTCCCATGAGTCCACTGGCTTTCTGTCATTATGTGTTGATGTAGACAGGGAGATAAAATTGAGGGGCTGGCATTCCTCTGTTTCTTTGCTTCCTATCCAGCATAGTGGTGGCAGGGAACAGCAGGCTTTTTTGAGCAGCCTAATCTAGCATGGCCCGTAGCTTTAATTTCTAGAGCAGGGGTCGGCAATGTATGGTTCTCAAGCCATATCTGGCTCTTTTGAGGGCCAGATATGGCTCTTTCTGCAGGAGCCATAAAGTCAACCATGGCACAGTAACTAACAGTTTACACATGACATTGTGCATCATGTGATACATCATGTGATCCTTTCGGTACCATGACTATCTTCTAAGATAGAAGCTCCCTCATTGATATTGCCACGCGAGACAAATCCTGGTCTTTAGTTCGGCTTGTTAGGTGTGCTGTGTGTTCCTCCTTCTACCCTTCTTTTACTCTTTCCACACCTGTTACTGACATCTGGGGGTTCTGTATAGTGATTGATCACTTTTGTCTACATTCTCTACCCCTCTGCCTCTGATTTACATGGCTTTATCTCAGTGCATTCATGGGGTCTGCACTCCCTATTTGTGGGATTGTTATTGTTTTTAACTTTTCTACCTGCTCTTAAAGGGGAACTATAGTCAGATTACATCTTTACATAGGCTTCATTAGTGAGAAGCATTTCTCCCCAGTAGTTGTTTCATTTGATACAGAATGATTGAGTAGGCAGCACTGATAAACACCTGTACCAGGAAATGTGTGTGATGTGACCTGGCCAGTTTTCCATGAAAAGGTGCTACTACTTACTAATGCCTGCACACAAGTCATGTTATTTTCTGTAATCTCCTGCTCTCCTACTTAATTTATGTGGCCAAATGGCTTAGCCAGCATGCCGGCAGCTTTTTCTTCTCCTGTTGCCTGACTTGAGAGAGGGAGAGGAAAAAGTATTCTTCCCTGAATTTTTCTCTCTTTATTTCAGCAATTTTCTTAGTGTAAAGGAGTTTTATATGTATGTGTGCAGTTATATCAGTACTATAGTGCCCCATTAAGTCTTGTTTTTGATTAATAATCAAAATAATTTTGATTAATAATCAGCAAAACCATGCAGCACCAGAAGTCACATTAATGTACTTTATTCATCATTGGTTAGCATATAATAATGTTATTAAAAATAGTTCAGATCAAACCCAGCCTCAGCCACTTCCCAGCAAGTCACTTGACCCCCATTGCCCACCCTTACCAATCTTCCACCTATGAGACAATACACCGAAGTACAAGGGTTAAAAAAAAAAATAGTTCAGAGACTTATTGTACTTTAAAAGTGTTGTTCTTACATAAAATGTACATATTTACTTGTATTCAGTGTTAAACATATTATATGGCTCTCACGAAATTACATTTTAAAAAATGTGGCGTTTATGGCTCTCACAGCCAAAAAGGTTGCAGACCCCTGTTCTAGAGACTACTTAATAAATCTTTAAAAAACCATAATATTTTAAAAGTTATCATTATATATTAATTTTATTTTTTACAGATTTATACCAGTAATGCAGGCCTGGCTCAATATTAGGAAGACTATAAGCATAATTGACCATATCAATAGCAAAAATAATAAAAATCTTATTATTTCAACAGATACCGAAAAAGCTTTTGACAAAATAAAATACCCATTCCTATTAAAAATACTAGAAAACACAGGAATAATTGGAGCCTTTCTCAAAATAAGTAATGTCTATCTAACTCCAAGAGTAAGCATTATCTATAATAGAGATAAACTTGCAGCATTTCCAGTAATACAAGGATGAAGTGAGGCTACCCATTATTACCATTATTCAATTTTGCTCTAGAAATGCTAGTTATAGCATAAGGCAAGAAAAAGAAATGTAAGGAATCAGAATATGCCACAGGAAACAACACTCTCACTTTTCGTGGGCCATATGGCGATATTGTTAGAGAACTTTAAAGAATCATTTAAAAGACTGGTTGAAGCAATGAACAACTTTAGCAAAGTTGCAGGATATAATATACACCCATATAAATCATCAGCATTTCTATATACAGTAATCCTTCACCTATCACAGGAGTTATATTCCAGAAACCAACCTCCCTTCTCCCTCCCAACCTCAATAGATGAAAATCTGTGAAGTAGCAGTGTTATATTTATTTCATTATTCTTTGATGCTGGTACTTAGGTTCACAGCCAGAAGCCTTAGAAGGCACAGAACATTTGGGTGGCATAGGGCTTAAAATAAATTCAGACTTTTATGAAAACCTCACAAAAATACAATACCACAGTGCGACACTAAGCGCAGTCATCAGACTTTAATGTGAAGTGGACAAGGAGATATGCTAAACATATGGACACAGAGTGAGAAAGCAAAAAGACCCATCACTGAGCTAATCAGCACCCAGAATACAGAACACAGCACTGTCCTTGGTCGCCTTTCATTGTATCAGCCAATAGTGTGCTTGTACAATCTCATGTTGGCAAATTTGCACAAGTGGTAGTGGCATACTGCATTTCCATTGTTACAGTACGGTATTCATCTTCAAAATCCTCCGATACAGTGAAAATTCTGTGATACAGAGTTAGATTTTTTTTTTAAATCTGGGATACAGTGAAGCCAGTCTAAGTGAATTGCAATATAGTGTGGGACAACTATTACTAAAAAAGCCACTAGAAAGTGCTAGAAAGAGAAATTCCATTTAAAATAACTATAGACAATATGAAATACTTGGTAGTCTGCCTGCAGAAACACCAATAAGGGAAACAAAATCAAAATTAATTATAAACATCACTAAAAAGTCTCCAAGCTGATAATAAATAGATTTATTGAGAGGTGATCAGTCTCACAATAAAGCCAGATTCTGGTCATTGCCAAGACCAAATACCGTGAGCCTCAAAAGATAGCCTTTTTATTCACAGAAATCTGATGACATATTGTTATAAAGACAGAAATTTCAATCAAATTTAAAATAGAATTTTAATTTTTTTTCACATGGATGGGTCATGCAAGTGCTGAATAAGCTTAAAAGTGAAAAAATAATTACTATGGGTGGTAACTTTATATTTATTATGAAGGCTGACCTTTCCAGGACTTTTGCAGTAAAGGGTCAGGGTCTAATTGTTTTCCCCTGACAGTTATGATTTAATACTACAAGTCAACAGTTAGACAGATGACATTTGCACCTAAGAGCAGCCCTCTACCTCCAGACTAACTGTCTTACATTTGGGCAATGGGGTGTGGTGGGCTTTGTTGACACTTTTGGGTTACTGGATTAAGGTCAAAATGCTTGTCAGTAATATCTGATAACACCCTTAAGCTGTATTTTTCTTAACTAATGTTTATAATTAATATAAAGCAAACTTTATTATTTGTGTTATAATCAATAAAGGCTAATACTATTATAATCATAAAATGGGGTAGGGGGTTTCACACTCACACAAGACAAACCCAGGAACCACACGAATACAATTACAAAACATTTTTCACCCAAATATAGATCTAAATAATAGGAAAACTATTACTTACTTGTATAATATAATATAATAAATGGCAATTCTATTGAAATTACTTTTCAGTGTCAAGGCAAACTACCAAAATATTATTTTAAAGAGCTAGGGGGAAAAATTCATCTGGAGAAACAAATGGTCAAGAATATCAAGGAAAACAACGAAAAAAAAATTAAGGAAGGCAGCCTAGCAGTATCAGATTTTAAACTATATTCCAAAATGTTAATTGTTAAAACAGTCTGGTACAGGTTAAGCTATATTGGGGAACGAAAAGTGGAAAAGGTACACGACGCACAGTAGTAAATGACTAAAGTAATCTAATATTGGATAAATCCAAAGATCCAAAGGTTGTAAAAATGAAAAATACTAGGAAGCAATTATCTGAGCCAAACTGACATTTATTGTAGGAAGTTGTAAATCACAAAATGTCAGGGTCCAGGTTTATCCCAGCTGGGTCAAAGACCCAGAGCTTGTGTGTCAACAAGTATATATAGAGTCAGATTACACAGATCCCCTGCTTTAAAAGAGGGAATGGTCTTCTGAATACTTCTTCTCAGAAGGGGTAACCAGCAAAGGTCTTTTTTTTTCAAGAAGTTCCGTTCTATGAAGTAATGATCTATTCCATATGTGGTAAAAGTCAAGGTCACTCTTGTAGCTTCAAAGTCAACTGAGATATCAAAATGTCTGAACACATCACAGGATGCTGGATGTACTAAGTAAAAATATCTTGCCCAAGCATTTTAGAGGATTTTACTCACAATATGATTATTGATGAATGATTCTTGGACATGATTATTCAATCAGTTAATAATTGGGATGATTTCTTGTGATTTATCACTAAAATATTGGTTATCTAATAGGATTATATGCAGAGAATATGTAGAACACAGTAACATTAATATTGTACAACGATTAACTATGAATGGCTTTGACTATTTTCAATAATATGAGGGTCCAAGACAAACCCAAGAGATTCATGATTATTAAAAAAAAAGGCAATCTACTACTACAGAAGGAAATGATGAAATCTGAATGCCAAGGCAAGACAGGCTTGGACTCTGACATTATGTATTTTATAACTTTCTCCAATAAATGCCAACAAGGTTTTTAGCTGAGAGGATGGGGTAAGAGGGAACCATAGAAAGTTTAAGAAGCCAAAAGTTTTTAAAGAGCCATTGTGCTGAGTGGCATAGTGAGTTAATTAGGGAGGTGTAATTGGATGCTTTGTAGCAGAGAGGACCCAGCCGAAGTGATGTAGCATCACTATGTAGTAAATTGAGTTAGTATAGTTTTGTATCTTCATCTTTGCTCAACAGCAAGTAAGTTAAGTTATAGTGGGAATGATCCATTGGTGAAGCTTGGAAGGGTAATATTAGCAAGAGGATAAGGATTCAAAAAACTCAGAAGAAAAAAAGAAAGAGAAAGGAAAAAACCTCAGAAGAGAACCAAAAAAGAGTTGAACTGGTTTACCAAGGAGTCAAGATGGGAAAGGGAGAACCACATAGCTAGTATAGAGTGGGAAAGAATTGAGGTGTCAAGGGATTTCTAGCTAGTGCACAGGTGATAAATTGTAAAGAACTGAAGGGTCAAGTTTTTGAAGATCATGGAGTGGACAAAGAAAGGGGTTTGGAATAACTACCTCTTCTAGCCTTTCCTAACCTCTTATCGAAAAGCCTGAAGGGTTCAGTATTGAACTCCCAATATCTTCCTTTATAGAAAGTAGAAATCACCTATAGCTCTCTGCTTGGCTTCAAATTCATCCTGTTCCCCATAACACTCCCTGCCCTCCTCCCACTCTGCTTTCCAGCTTCATTTAGTATACAGTATGAGATGTTGGTCTATATTTAGTTCCTGCTCCATGATTTTCTGGTCCAATTGCTTTCCAAAATGTTTATACTAATTCCCAGCACTGCCAATAATGCATTAGTTTATGAGGGAATTTTGGACATTGAGTAAACCATACTGACTATCTTATACATGTTCTTATGCATGTTGCAAGAATTTTTAGGTTTCTTGCTACCTACTGCCCAAATGAATTAACATTGGATAGAGACAGTCTGGAAAACTGTAATATATTCACTCAGGATTCTGACATACATTATCAATGGGTGATTACCATGTAGGGGTATGTCAAATTCACATATATATTTGTATTATCAATCTACTTCTCTACTAGTCTCCTAGCTAATTAGATGAACATTTCCTTCCAAAAAACCTAGTCTGTTTAAAACCTAGTTTTAACAACTAAAAAAAAAAAAGAAAAAAGAAAAATCTGAACTGAGTTAACTTACAAAACTTAAAACATTGCTTATGCTTAATGTTAAAACTTCATTCTCAAATCAGCTCTCCTGTAATTATTGCAATTCTGATGCTAAATTTGCCTTCAAAAAATAAAAATGAAAAACCAGGCTTCTATCAACCCTTTGATTAAACTTTTAGTGGGAAATAAGTTTTAAGTACAGGCAGGAAGCGATTCTGGCCAGGCTAGGAATACAGAGAGAAAAAAATGAGATAAGAGATCTTTCTCCTTTGCAGAAATTAATAGCATTGCAAGTTAGAGACTAAATTTGTGAACTGAAAAGTAATCTGTTTACCATGCATTCACCAAGATGATACGGAAAATGTGTTTTCAATATTTAAAAATTTAAAAATTTATTTTAAATTAAAATTTTTTATTTAATTGATTAATTTAGAATATTTTTCCATGTTTACGTTTCCCTCCGCACTCCCAGAGCCGATGAACAATTCTGCTGGGCTTTACATGTGTCATTCGATATTTTTTTAAATAAATGCTTAAATATATAGTACCTATGTTTTGTTTTTTTTAAAACACTTACCTTCCATCTTTGAGTCAATTGTATTGGCTCCAAGGCAGAAGAGTGGTAAGGGCTAGGCAATGGAGGTTAAGTGACTTGCCCAGGGTCACACAGCTGGGAAGTTTCTGAGGTCAGATTTGAACTTGGGACCTCCCATCTCTAGGCCTGGCTTTCTCAATCCACTGAGCCACCCAGCTGCCCCATCCCTGATAGTTCTTTGGAAAAATCATCTTTGTTGGTGATTCTCTCAGAGACACTGTCCCCAAAGCCCTAGAATTTTGACTGGTATTTAGCGCTAGGATCTATGTGGCAGCCAGTTATTAAGGACCTGTCTCTTTCCTGATTGAAGATTTGGTTTTATGACTACTTTAGTGATTCTGTATTTTTCCAGTTGTCACTGCAAAGAAGAGACTGAGTAGAAGAATGAAGAAAACAGGTTCTGAAGGAACCTTGGGACATGATCAGGAATGCAAAGATGTGAGAAAATTAAGAAAATTTGAAGAGGTTTTGAATCTCCTTAAGAAAAAAAGAATAAGAAAATTCCTATGCCTTTAAATTTTTTAACATTCTTTGGAGAAATGCTTGGGAGAATTAGTTTTGTGATTTCCTGTGATACCTGCATTTTATTTCAGTGTTTTTGATACTCTTTTTGTTGTATAAAAGTCTAGCATTATGCAGCATGATTTTCAATTGACAATGTTTTCTCCAATTACATTTACCAAGTGGGGAATATAGAAATAAATTTGCAGTATCAAATTATTTGAGAATAACATGCTAAAATTCTATCCTTGACCAAGAAAAGTAGTATTTTTAGGTGGCAGATTCCTAGGACTTAAAAAAGAAAGAAACTGAAATTTCCATATAAGCTCTTCTCTTAGCAAGTGACAGAAAATGCTCAGTTTTTTTTTCTACTCCCTTATCTTCTGTCTTAGAATCAATATTATACATTGGTTTCAAGGCAGAAGAGCAATAAGGGCTGGGCAGTTGGGATTAATATGACTTGCCCAGAGTCACACAGGGAGAAAGTACCTGAGGTCACATCTGAACCCAGAACTTGTCTCTAGGCCGGCTTTCCATACACTGAGCCATCTACCTGCCCCAAATTCTCAGGTCTTAAAACTTAAGCCAGTGGTTGAGTTCAAAGAGAATTTAGAAAAAAAAAATTTAGAAGAAAAATTCCTAGAGGATTCTTCACAGAATAGAAGGAAAGATTTAATATTTATCTGGGGAATATAGATATGTAATTTCATTGCTGGTGGTTATGTTTGCAAATCCTGTTTCAGAAAATCTGAAAACATATCCCAAAATGCAGGAAGGAGTTGAAATTCAGGAGTGCCACATTAGTCTTTGGCCTTAGAATTACTGACGGTAGTAGAGACTGTAATTTGAAGTTGCTAGCAGTGAAACTTGAGAAATTTAAGATTCTGTATGGTACTATTTATAATTGTAATTACAAATGCAAATCTTGTTTTACTGAACAGTCCTCAACAAAATTATGGCATAGACTCATTTAAAGTGAGATTTTTTAAAATTAGGGCAATTGTGATATTTGGCCCTCTAAGTAAAACAGGACTTGATGGAAAATATACTTAAATTTTGGCATTAAGATAAAAATGTTTAGTCATAGTCAAGATGTACTCACAAACTCCTTTAAACTTTTGAAACTATAAAATTAGGATGAAACCTCTATCAGAGTAAAGTTTATTTGGATCATAGAAAATTATAATGAACTTTTAAGCAAAGCATTTGAAGGTAAAAGGTATGAATGTGTCAATTTGGAAAAACTCAGAACTACTAAAGTAGTCATAAAACCATATCTTTAATCAGGAAAAGAAATAAGTCCTTAATATTCAGACACCACACAGAGTCAAAACTCTGGGGTTCTGGGGAAAGTGTCTCTGAGAAATCATGGACAAAGATGCTTCTCCAAAGAATAATAGAACTTGGGGACTTATGTAACTTTTGGGGAATTAAGCACAGCATAGACTGACTGTTTATAAGCAGGTTTGGGAAAGAGGCTGTGGCTAGAGGCTAGGGTATGGAGGGAGCCTTCTAACTTACAATGGATACAAAAAGTTCCTGCCAGGTGTTGGTCTTCTTGGGAATGGTTCTCTGATACAATGGGGAAGATGTCCAAGAAAAAAAGGGTGACTGAGGATTTGAATATTTCTATCACTCCTATTCAGGACACTTAATGGATACTTAGTGATTCCTTGTTTAGTTTAAGACAAGGTCATTTTGGGACTTCCCTTAAAGGCAAGTTCCTGAGGACAGAAGCAAACTTTGGGCTCCCAAAAATTAAGTTGACAAATGTCTTGGAACTATGAGAAACCAACTAAGCATTTTCCTCTTCTTTCAGTATAGAAACTGGGAGTTGAAGCCATCATCAATCAAGGTGGAAATTTAATTCCCTGTGAAATTAATCCTTTTCCTTCACTTTTCCCTTTAACTATAACTTCTAGTGTATGTGAACAATCACTAGCTCTACAAAACAAAAAGTGCTATTTGAGGTAAAAGCTTTTGGGACTGTTGAGTTTTGAATTCAGGTATAGCTGTCTCATGGAACATCGATCAGTATGTTGGTAATCCACAAGTCACGAGAAAAGCCGCAATGTACTCAGATAGAGGTTCTAAAAGTTGAGGATGAGATCCCTTCTAACTGACATGAATCACACCTGATTATTCCTGAGTCTGGCTATGTAGTACAATTATTACTTGTATGACTAATAACTCTGACTCTTACCTGAACTCAGTGTTATAATCCTTTCTATGCTTTTTTCTTT
Source organism: Gracilinanus agilis (assembly GCF_016433145.1). Lineage (NCBI taxonomy): Eukaryota > Metazoa > Chordata > Mammalia > Didelphimorphia > Didelphidae > Gracilinanus > Gracilinanus agilis. Next base: position 42,473,679 of record NC_058135.1, on the reverse strand, counting down.
CATAGAAAATTTCATTCCATATCCCAAACAATCAAGCGAATTGGTCATTGAAGCCCCTGATGTTCCACAACTTACCTAAGTGTCTGCATCCCATCCAAAGTTTTAATCACTGAACATGGGGTGGAGAAATCTGTCTACAAGAATGCTGTAAATTACGTGTTCAAGAAATATTTGCTAATCTGTATTAAGATCTTACAGACAACATCGTCAATGTCAATAACTGCTAAGGGATGAAGATGTGACCATAAGAGACCTAATGACCCACAATGCCCCTTCTCAGCTGGAAGCAGTATGATGAGCGAGACTGTCACTCACATTCCCCCTTGGACTCATGGAGTCTCTTCCCCAAAATTCTCCCTCCCCACCATATTCCACCCCCATTTTTTCTTTTTTATACAAAGAAAAGAACAGGAATGACAGACTGGGGGAACATAAAGCCCCTCTCCCCAACACCTGCCCCAACAACACCTGACAGAACACCAGGACTTTGTTTCTCAGCCTGTCCTGCACAACTGAGCATCAAATCTGAGAACTAGTCCCCACCCCAAGAGACCAGGGCTCCCCACCCTGCTCAGGGACATCTAATTGTTGTGGGGTGCAGAGGTGAACCCCTGGGGTTTGGGAAGGGCACTTTTTGCAAGAATGCAAGACTCCAAAACTTAGCTGAAAAATAAAAAGAGAAATTTATTAATTTGGAAAGTAATATTGAATCTGGCCAGGAGGACAGCATAGGTGGAAGCCTGCCTCCTATATGGAATAGCATGGGTGGAAAGCTGTTCCTTGAGAGGACAACATGGATGGAAAAGCTGTCCCCCAGAGGACATCAATCTGGGTTTTTTATATTCTTTACAATAGTGAAGCTGGGACTCTAGAGTGGTAAGCACTGAAGCATGGAGTGGGGGAAGGTTTGCCGGAAAGCATGGGGGTGGTTCTCATGATTTGGAGGACAGGTGAATGAGGTGTATCTCTTTGTCTATCTCAACCAATGGGACAATCAAAGGAGAATAATCCTCAAGTTTAGATGTTTTGGGTTTGGAGTCAGGAGGGTGTAGGGGAGCAAAGGAATTTCCCTGATAATAGTTTGCCTGAATTTCTGTGGGTATAATGGCCATGCCACAAATGAAGTTAACCCAAGTAACTTACCTTTCCCAGAGACAACCAATGAGATTAATTCAAGTTGCCTTTTCACACCCCCTTCCTTCCCCAATCCTATAAGACCCTATATCTCCCCCACCCCACTCAGATGGGACTCTATAGCGGTCTACTGACATCGCCCCGCCCTCCCCCTTGCTGCTTCTTTCCTTCCTTCTCCACCCCTGGAGGGGATTGCTTCACCAACTTTCTTGGCATCAGGCTCCCCTTTGCTGCCCCATCCCTCATTTCCCCCCTTCCCTGGGATCTCTGTAACTACCTCGCTTGGTATAGGACTTCTTCCCCTTGCTACTTCTTTACCCGCCCTCTCTGTGGGACACTTTCGTTAATCTTATTGGCAGTGGCTCCCTCTTGCCGCTTCAATAAACTCCACTGTACCTATTCTGGTTTCCTATTGAACCCTATTGAACCCTAGTCAGTCAGATTGATAGGAACTATAAAATAAGAATTATAAATAAAATCTTTATAAAAAAGTAAATCATAATTTGAGGTCTTTGGAAATCAATAACAATAAATATTTTATAAATCAAATAATAACAATTTAAAAATGATATTGGGTTATATTAAATTATTGGAGCAAAATTATTTATTGATGTGTATCCTGAAGGGAAATTATTGTAGGCCACTTTAAAAAAATTATTACAAATTTTACAAAACAAGCATTTCTATATAGAAAGAAAAAGAATATACATAAATGAAATCATAAATCTCCTTAAAGTTTAGCTGACTTTTCTTCATATTTACAAAACAAATCCTGTCCATGAGTGTTCCAACCACTCCCCGCCCACCCTGCATCACAGAAGATATTGTCAGGGAGACCAACATGTACATATAAATTGTCTTTCATGCCTCTCCTTTCTGTTCACTTTCTAGAAGTAACATTCACAGTTTATCTTTCCAGCATTCATTCTATGGCTATGCATAATGTTCTCCTGGTTCTATTCATTTCACTATTCATTATCTCAAGTACTTTCCAAGTTTTTAAAAACTATCAGTCTGCTCTTCATTTCTTTTGATGAAATAGTATCTAATCATAATCATATACCTCAGTTTGTTTAGCCATTCCCCAACTGATGGGCATTCCATTAATTTCCAATTCTTTGCCACCACAGAGAGCTGCTACAAATATTTTGGATTGCATGACTTCTTTTCTTCTTTCTCTGATCTCCTTGGAAAACAGACCTAGCAATGGTATTGCTAGATCTAAGGATATATTCTGTTTTATAATCCTCTGGATATAATTCCAAACAGTTCTCCAAAATTATTGGATCAGTTCACAGTTCCACCAATGGTGTATTTATCAGTGTCCCTATTTCCCACATCCCCTCCAGCATTTGTGATTTTAACTACTCTGATCCACGTGAGGTGATATCTCAAAATCGTTTTGACTTGTATTTCTCTAATCAGTAGTGAAGTAGAACATTTTTTCATATACCTATGTATGGCTTTGATTTCATCTGAAAATTGTCTATTCATATCTTTTGCCTGTTTGTCAATTGGGGATGACATATATTTGACAAAGTTCTCTCAATATTTTATATTTGCTTATATAAAATATATCAGCTAATTTTAAAACTATAAGTGCAACTGGTTCTGAATTAAATTTGTACTGAGTGCCTAAACTGGAAGATGAAATGAAAAGATAATTCAGAAATGCATTTAACTGGATAAGTGTCATTTGCCTGGCCCTAAGTTTTGTTTTGGGTCTATGTTTCAAATCCACAATATTGTTTTATGTTAGTTTTATACCTTCTTTTGCATTTTATTGATTGAATCAAAAGGTAGGCAAAAAAGAGTTAATCCAGTCTTCACTATCTAGTGAGGTACTAAGGAGGGGTTCTTAAGTTATTGTTAACCAAAGTGTTAGCTCTAACTAGGCAAAGAGAATGAAGGATCCCCTTTCAAAAGTGTAAACTCAAAAAGAACAAAGAATTCTCTTTTACAGGTGCATATAAAGAGGATCTTATTGGTTTGATTTTACTATTCTGAATTTATGACGCTTACTTATTTCAACTTCCTAATTTAGGTGACTAGGGAAAATCAATTCTTATTCTTGTCATTTCTTTATTCATTGGTTTAATCGTTTTTTGTTTATGAATACAATTAGGTCCATGTAATATCATGCCTTTTTCAAATTATATAAAGATAATATCCTTAAAGGGGGATGTAATAAAGCCATAATGTAAAAGTTTTATTTATTTATTTTTAAACCCTTATCTTCCATCTTGGAGTCAATACTGTATATTGGCTCCAAGGCAGAAGAGTGGTAAGGGCTAGGCAATGGGGTTCAAGTGACTTGCCCAGGGTCACACAGCTGGGAAGTATCTGAGGCCAGATTTGATCCTAAGACCTCCCATCCCTAGGCCTGGCTCTCAATCCACTGAGCTACCCAGCTGCCCCCTAAAAGTTTTATTTTTTAATGGATTAAGAAACTTCACTTTGGGGAAGGCAACAAGATTAGAATGTTTTTACTTAAAGAACTAGAATGTATGTGAATGGTTTTCAAGTGTTTTTCACTGGATAAAATAGTATGCTTAAAGGACTTAGGTAAAACTGCCATTGTGCCAGTGAAAAACAATGGAAAAGGCCAAGTAAAGATCATGATTTGAAATAATAAATTTTAAACTTTATCGTGGAGGAGGGAATTACTGAATTTCTTTTTAGGTTTATTTAAAAAACAGATACCTATCCATACAAATCCCAAGTACAGAGGCTTTGGATATGTTTTGTTAATTGTTTTGGGATGTGTTTTAATAATTGTTTATTAAAGTCTGAAGTTGGATTGAGGCTTTCACACATAGAATTGTTTTAACTGGTTCAGATACTTACCAATTATGTGACCCTTAGCAAGTCACAACCCTGTTTATTTCAGTTTCCATATCTGTAAAACAAGCTGGAGAAGAAAATGGCAAACCATTCCAGGATCTTTGCCAAGAAAATCCCAAATGATACCAAGAGTCAGGGATGACTGAAACAACTGAAAACTAGAAACTTCTAAATCATGATTTTTGAGGGGGTGGGGCAGAAAGTTAAAAGAGAAATAAATCCTTTATAAAACAACTTAAACTGCTATACCTAGAGGTGTATATATTATATGTACACACATTGGAAAAATAAAAAGGACATATTTGTGGTCTTCAGAATGACCAGAAATAGAGACCCTTGGAAGAACACACAATAGATTTTTATAGTTACACAATCCTTAAGCATTTAGGAAATTTAGCACAATCCTTAGCTTTAGGAAAAGATTTGTCTCAGTTTGTCGGAAGCTCATATATTAAATGAACTGATTGTCCAAAGCATTTTAGTATGTGTAAAATGCTTAAATGGCTATGAAAATTAAAATAAAAAATATGCCATGTGATTAATAACAAATACTGATTTCTGGGGCTTACACTGAAAATTTAACAATGCCACCCCCCCCCCAAAGCTAGTCAGAGCTAACTATGCATATAGCACTTTCCTTGGGAGGAGTATACTAGATGCTAGAGGTACCAAAAAAGGTTTCTTGTATCAGGTGGTGCTTGAGCTGAGTCATGAAGAAAATTTGGGATTCTGAGAGGCTGAGGTGTGGAAGAAGTGCTTGTGTTACTCTCTTTTTTTCCTTTAAGGAGCTCCTTTACTCCAGCTCCAGGCTTACACAGGATTCAGTACAAGGGAAATGGCCTTTAATGAGACAAGGCAGGATCCCTGTTCTCATACTCTTTGACTCACTAAACCTCTTCACTGGCATTCTGAAGAAGATATTACTTAAGAGTTTAATTGCTCATATCTCTTGTCTAGCGTCCCTCTATCCTGTCCACTTCAAATGAAAGAATAAAAAAGTACTTAATGTATAATATCAATCAGGCGTGAGAGAGAGAATTTATTTTTATACACAAAATATCTTTTCTCCCTTTAGTGGTTAAACTCCTTGGGAAGGCAATTTATAATTGGTGCCTTTACTTCCTTTCCCCTCATTCTCTTAAAAAACAAAACCTTACCTTACCTTCTACCTTACAATCAATACAAAGTACTGGTTCCAAAGGTATGAATTTAATATAAATTGTACCCCCTTATTCCACTTGAAAACTTGGTTAATATCAGCCCTATTCTTTGACCAGTTGAGCATACATACTATGGTCTCTTGTCATCCTGGTGTATGGAAAGGACTGGTGGAAGTCCTCCATGCTACAGAAATCAAGATATGGACTGAGGGCTAATCAGAGTTCCAGGAAGAGTGCTGAAAATTGGCTTTATAATGGAAGAGGCAGAGGAAGTTCTCTCTGTTTCCCTTTCTGGATGCATTCTGCTCTCTCTCCCTTCTCTGGAGTATTTAATGCTTGGCAGGCACTGGCTAATCCCCCTGGCCAGCAAGAAGCTTAAACTGAATGAATCTCTATTGTTTTTAGTTAGATGCACTTTCTCCCCCCCTCCCCACACTCCTGTCCCACCCCCTGTCATTCTTTCTTTCCTTTTATAAAAAATAAAATTAATACATAAATGATAACTTTAAAAATATTATAGTTTTTTTAAGATTTATTAGTGGCCACTAGGAAATAAAGTCACGTGCCATGCTAGCTAAGACAGCTTAAAAAGCTCACTCTCCCTTGCTGCCACCGTGCTGGATAGGAAGTAAAGAGGAAGTGAAAAGCTACTCCCTCAGTTTTATCCCTCTGTCTACATCATTGCATAATGACAGGAAGCCAGTGGGCTCATGGGAAATGTAGTTCAAGAACGTCCAAATTTCCAAAAACACATTCTTCCCTGAGAGCTAAGGGAGACTGGTCTTCCCAAAGGTTCTTGTAAACATAACCAAATTTTAAATTACAGTAATTTGGGGATAAAAAGAAAAAAAGAACAAAGCCAATGATCCAATGATTGCTAGGTGAATTGACAAAAAGCCAATTAGGGAGTAGTCCCCTTTGGCATAAGAGTGTACATTCCAAACAAATGCATTCAACTCCTCACAGTTAAATCAACTGCACCCCAAAGTTCATTGTGGATCTTCTTGATGCAGTGTAGGGTCTCTGCAGGCATCTTCATGATGCCTTCTCCAAACAGTTCATTTTCTGGATTTGGGGAGGTAGTGAATTTCTTATTCTGAAATTACTCTCAAAAGAATTTAAACTTTACATGATAAATTATAATACATACCCCCCTGAGGAGAATAATAACACATTTCCCCCTGAAGAGGATAGAGACAAACACCCAAATCAGCTAAGGATACATGGCTGAATTATGGGGGTGTGTGAGTCAATTATCAAAAGAAATCCAAAAACATCAAAAAATCCAAATAAAAAAGAAAAAATAACATATGAAATATAAAATGTCAAAGAATTATGTACAAAAATGTAAGTAAAGGAAAAATAAACTCATAATAGGTCCTTGAATCAAGGGCCAATTAAAGTGATTTCTATCCCACAAGTCTGTAGGACAAAATGCAGTAATATTACACTTACCCATTGGCAGCCAAGACTACAGGAAGTTGCCATACTCTTAACACAGAAAAAAGGACTAGATTTTTGTGTAAAAGGGAAATGTTATTCCCTTGTCTGATTTGCCTTCATTCTCAGGGAGGGGGAGCCAGGATGATAGCCAAACTTCAGTACTTGACTAGGATGTGGCTCAGGAAAAGCTGGCCTCTAACATATATCAGAACAGCCGCAATCCCAAACCCCAAACACTAGGTCCAAGTCCTTTAGTATTGACATAGAAATTCATCAATCCTACCTGGATTGGTTTGGTCTTTTTTGACCTTGTGCCTCTTTGCACTATATAGTGACTCTTTTCCCCCCCTTCTCCTGGAATTGGACACAAACATTAATCATAGTCCCATAACATTTATCAATAAATGGCAAGTTTCCATAGTCTAAAGATTTTGGGTATGCATTATAGCAAATGTATATTTATATTAAACTTATATTACTGCAAAATCAGAAAGGATTAATATTGATAATGTGTTCAAGTACAAAAATGAGAGAAAAACTCAAATGCTATATTGTACATACAAGGGAAAAGAATAATAAAAAGAACATTTTAAAAAATGAAAAATATATAGCTTAGAATCAGTGAAAGGTTTCTCACCCAAAAAATGAGATCCAATTTCTTTTAAACTTGGCCATGACTTACTGTGAGTGCAAATGATTTTCACAAAATAATAGATTTATAAAAACAAGAATATAGTAGGTAATGCATAATCAAAGAAGTACCAAAATTCCCCAAAATTACAAAATTACATTTAATGACAATAGCAAACAAACATGAGTTTCTATATAGCCACTTGCTGTGTGATATTTAAAAAAATCTATACTTGTTACAAATTCTACAGGTATAGCAAATCTTTCAACTTTGGCAAAGATATTTTTAATAAAATCTATTACTGCCATATCCAAAATGTGGCAGAGCCTAGAAAAAAAGCTGATGAAAAACCTTTTTGGGTCTAAATTATCACCAAGAAGTCTAGATCCTTCTGGTGGAAAAGTAGAATAAGTTGAAGGGTTACAAATATTAAAAAATTATATTGAAGCTACTATACTTCAGAGGAAATCCTTCACAACTCTTAGATGAGATTATAACCCATTACAGGGTAATTAAGCCTCTTGGGCATCTCGCTCCCTCTGGTATGGGACTATAACAGTTTACATGTCTTCAAAATGTCCCACCTATTTCATGTGGAGCAGAGAAATAAATAGTGAAAATCACTTCAGATTTCTCATCCATTACATTTTTATAAATGCAGAAGTGGGGAAATAAAATAAAATAGTATTATAGCACATCTCTTCAAGTACCAGTGGACCCTTATTTCTAAAAAATTGCTTCTGAAGATTCCTTAAAATCAATTGAGACATTTAGCTCATTAAATTCTCCAAAGGTTGTATACAATTCTAAAAAAAAATGAAAAACTGTTAAGGCAATATGTGATCTCATGAAAGGGTTTGTGTAAGTTGAATGCATTTTTACAATGATAATTGCTCTAGTACAAGCATGGGGAGGTACAAATAAAATCATATAACAGAATTTATCTAATAGCCAAAAACACAGTAGCTTAAAATGATTCAGTGTAACAGAAAGATATTGATCAGATTAACATAAGAACTTAAAACAACAAAATTAAATTGTAAAACAAACAAATAAGATATGGAGACTTTCAAAAAAACAATGGAGTCAGAGAAGGCTTAAAATCCACCTCCACTCTTTAAAGTTCCTTCTCTATCCATTCAAGTTCCTTTTTTCTGAAGTCTGAGATGTCCCATGATGAGAGAGTATTCCTTGCTGAATATAGCAGTAACAGGAGCTCCAGTTCCAGGGGGGTGGATGGGCAGGAAGCCAGTGGTGGGAAGATCAGGAAAATCAGGAACAGATGAGGCAAAAATAGACAGCTGGAGCTATCAGCAGCAAGCATGGATTTTATTAAATTTATTTAGGCTATCTTAAAAAATTGAGAGTTCTTTTCCCAAAAGTTCTGGTCTCCATTAATATAAAAAATAAAATTAATATATAAATGATAACTTTAAAAATATTATGGTTTTTAAAAGATTTATTAGTAGCTGCTAGAAAATAAAACCATGTGCCATTGTAACATGCATGATCTTAAGTGGGGTGAAACTGCCTCACAGAATTCTACAATACCTCCCAGAACTCCAGGAGAGGGGGCAGTTGGGACAGTTAAGAATGTGGGTATAAGAAGCAGGACACCCAGCTAGGGAAGGACACTTTGGGGATTAGGGTGACTGGGAAAAGGGTAGGAGTTGCTTCTCTTTTTGTTAGCTCATCTCTGACCTCAGGGAGCAAGGTGTTACTTTGCTGTTTACTCTATACAGACTAACCAGGCTGTGTGCACTGGGTAAATACCTCATGTGCAGTATCTCAGTTAATCTCTAATCAATATAGATCTACAATCAAGATTACCTTTACCATCTTAAACTTGATAACATTAGATTGAGAGAAAGTCAGTTTGTGAGGGAGTTAGAAGTATTAGTAATTCAAAAGCATTCCCCTCTGGGGATTGCTATATCTAACAAATTTTCTGAAAATATTATTTAGCTTTCCTTACCCTCAATCCTAGAATTTACCCTCCTTTCCTGTTTTCCTGAAATTAATAAATCCCTTCCCTTGTTAAGTTTGTGAGCCAGCATGAAGTTATATTTTAGGCTTTACCAGTCAATCTTATACATTACCAAAGCCAATCTTCATCCAGGCAAGCCTTGAGGATAGCTGTGATCCAGAGGGCAAGGCAGCTTTTTGAAGTCATCCTGAGCACATACCAGAGGCTTTGGGGAATTGTCTTCCTACAGTGAAACTGCTAATTTCTGTGGGATAATTCCCTATTTGTCAGCCAATTTAGCCCTGAGATACCAAAGTTAATATAGCCTCCATTCTTGGTCTACAAGGGTTTCTGTTATAACAATTATTCTGGGGGAACAACTGCCCAGGAGAGGGAGGAGAAAGAATTCTAATCACTCATTCACTTCCCCCCTGTAGTATAGCGAGCTTCATTCTTTGCTCTGACTCCATTACCAACCATTGCCAACTGGACCCATCCTTTCACTAAGGCTGCTTAAAAAGCATGCTCTTCCCTGCTGCCACCCATGCTGGATAGGAAGTAAAGAGGAAGTAAAATGCCAGCCCCTCAGTTTTATAGCTCTGGCTATGTCATTGAGTAATGAAAGTAAGCCAGTGGGTTCATGGGATATGTAGTTCAAGGACCCCCAAATTTCCAATAACACACTTTCTCTCTTTCCCCACCCTCTCTCTCTCTGTCTTCTCTGTCTGTCTCTGTCTGTCTCTGTCTCTCCTCTTTCTCCCCACCCTCCCTTTCTGTCTTCTCTCTGTGTTTATGTCTGTCTCTGTCTGACTCCTCTGACTCTGTCTCTGTCTCTGTCTATCTGTCTGTCTGTCTGTCTGTCTGTCTGTCTCTGTGTCTCTCTCTTTCATCTTTACTAATAAATAATTATAAATTAATATATTGACTTCTGAGATTTTTACTTTAACACAAGGCAGAAGAGTGGTAAGAGCAAACCATTGCCAAATGACTTGCCCATAGTAAAACAGCTAGGACATTTTCAAGGCTGTATTTGAACTCAAGAACTCCTGTCTCTAAACCTGGAACTCAATTCACTAGCTGCCTCCTCCATCTCATTCTCTTCTAAAGACTGCAATCTGGCTTTCAACCTCATCTTTCAACTGAAATTGCTTTCTTCAAGATTACCTGTGATTTTCTTAATTTGCAAATTAAATGGTCATCTCTCAGTCCTTGAATTCTATAACCATTTTCACTTTCTATAAACTTCTTTGCCTCCATACTCTCCTTTCTTTAGATTTTTGTGACACTGGTCTTAAATATCTTAAGTACTTTAAGCATCTAGAATACTTTAAGTATCTTATGTAACTCAAATATCATATATATCTTTTGTATCTTAATCATCACCTTGCCTGGAATAACACATGTATAACTGTAACATCCATGATCTTAAGTGGGGTTAAAGTTGCCTCACAGAATTCCACAGTGCCCCCTAGAACTCCAGGAAAGGGGACAGTTGGGACAGTTAAGAACCTGGGTATAAAAAGCCAAGGCACCCAACTTTCAAGGACACTTTGGACACTTCTTTTGGAGGTTCAAGGGAGGCGGGGAAGAAGTGTAGCATTGCTTTTTGATAGCTCATCTCTGACCTCAGGGAGCAGAGTGTTTCTTTGCTGGTTTACTCCATAGAGACTATACCAGGCTATGAGCTCTGGGGAAATTACCTCACTTATAGGATCTCAACTTATCTCTACTTCAAACAGATCTTCAATAAAAGTTACCTTCACCTTCTTAAACTTAGTAACATTAGATAGGAGTAAGTACCAGGGCTGGATTTGAAATTGAATATAAATGAATCAAGAGTCCAGCACACAGGCTAGCAGAGTGATAGGTAAAACTCACTCTGCTAGGCACCAAGCTCCTTTAAGGCGAATTGTACTTCCTATTGGTGTTTATAGAAGTTAGACAGGAAGGGGAATGTAGCACTTCCTGCCCCAATAATGAAGTTTATTTTGCCTATAGCACTTAGAATGTTCAAGAACTGTCCCTGCTTGGCCTTAGATGGGGTAGGCAAATGACCACAAAGTTCTTAGATGAAAGCCAAGGGGTTTATTGATAAATGGGGTATAGGGATAAGGGTATGGGAAAGAGGGTTAGGTAAAACTAAAAACTGGGATAGATGATTTCTCAGGTTTAAGATGCTATAAGGTCTTTCCTGAATGCTCCTCTGCTGACCCAGGGCACATAACCCTGGGTCAGAATGATGTAGTCTCTTTGAAAACAAAAGAAAAATATACTTTGGCTAAAAGTTGGTTTGGCTTGCTAGATGTGATGTTAGTATTGTCCTGCAGAGTGTTTGACCCTATTTTAGCCTAAATCCTATAATCCTACCCTTCGTTCCCACTCCCACCTCCCTGGATCCCAAAGGGGTATAAAGCAAAGTGAGAAGTGGAGTGATAAGTGAAGTAAGCAGAGTTTGCCAGCTCTTTATATACCCTGGCTTCCAACTGCCTGGTAGCACCAGCCACCTGGCTCATGCCAAGTTCCACATTCTAACTGGGGCAAACTGCCAACTTGTCCCATGCAAATATGGCAGCATGATTTTCCATATTACTAAACTTAAAGAACAAGAAAAATCTTGAAGGCAAGAGCCAAGACTTGCTCAATTTTTTTTTTCCACAGGAGGCTGACAAAAGAGATCTATTCTTTTGTAATGGGAATTGTATGCTCCCATTAATAAATAGTGCTATTTTCACAGAAATGGCCTCATAGATTGTATTGGGTAAAAATCCTTTCACTACAGTTTGTTAACTGGGTGGGATAGTTTTAGAGCTCCAAACTTCAGAATTTTTCCAGAAATCTCTTTCTAATCCATGGACCCAAAAGAAGGAGAAATTTGTCCCCACAGAGAGAGCTTTCTAGTTAAGGGAATCTGTGATTATGGGTAACCTCTCTCTCTATACACCATAGTTAAATCTTCTCTGGAAAACAGAAGAGTAAGTAAAAGATTATGTGTTTTCTCTGTTTTGTATCCTTTTTTCAAACTGGAGTTTAGAGCCTCCTAATTTATGTTGGGAAGTTATAATAAAAAAAAGAAAGAGGGGGAAATGTCTGGGGAGCTCCATATCCTTGTGTTTAAATGCATCTTCTATGTTTGAAATATGCTTGTAAAATTTTTTCCCTTCAAGGAATTTCCATAATCAGGCTTTTTAGCCTTAAATGCAACAATGACACCCTCTCCCTCCCCTACCCCTGCCAAAAAAAGGAAAAAAGAAAAAAGAGTTGCTGCAGTGGAGTTTTTCTGAGTGTAGCATTTTCTGAGTTTAAAGAATTGAAAAAGTCCTAGGAAACCTTACATAAAGCCATTAGATAATCTATCATGGTAGCCATCATATAGCAAGCTAATCTAGAAGTATAACTGAGCCTCCATGACAATTATAAGTCTCTTGTAGCCCTCTATTAAGGAAATGATAGTCTTAAAGTACAGTGCTTCATTTTTACCTGGTATTCTAGTTTAGATCTTAGGGAAGTACAGTTTCTATTTCTCTTTTACAGTATTTCATTTTTCTGAAGGTTATGGGTAAATAGAATTTTTTTTTGTTTGCAAAAATAACCAAATAAGCTGCAACTTTAATACTTTCTACTCTATATTGGCAACCACTTCTGGTTTATATTTGTCCTCTTATTTTTTTGTTTGTTTGTTTGTTTGGACAGATAATCTTGGGTGACTATCTAAGAAGAAGTAGAATCCCAGCATCTGATGAGTTCTGGAAGGCTTTCTTGCCTTACAAGAGAGGCTTCCCTTTGGGAGAAGTATTCTCAGGAAAAATTTTTTGGGGAAAGGCCTTTATGCCATTGTGGTCTTGAACTCCTCCCCTTTCCCCATCACTCTTGATATATGGTATAGTCAGAGAAATTTTTGACCCCTACATATATAATCTTGTATGTGCATCTATGTAACAGCAACTCCCTGCCCCCCCACCCCATGCCACCTTCTGTGGTCTTATTTCATGCTAATTCCTTAATCTAATCCCTATATCCCAGGTTTTATTAACTCCTTTTCCATCAGCTTCTCTTTGTTGTTTATTTCTGCAAATTGATAAAGCTAGCAAGTATGAGGTATAATAAAGGAAAGTAAAATTTTTAAATGTAATATTAATAAAATATTGTGGTTGCCACTATAAAATTTACTCTCAAGTTAGGAGTCCATTAGTAGCTCTTAATATAATTATATTTTATTTTATTTATTTACATTTTAAAAACCCTTACCTTCCATCTTAGAATCAATACTTTGTATTGGTTCTAAGACAGAAGAGTGGTAAAGGCTAGGCAATGGGGATGAAGTGACTTGCCCAGGGTCACAGAGCTAGGAAGTGTCTGAAGCAAGATTTGAACCCAAAACCTCCCATCTCTGGGCCTGGTTCTCAGTCCACTGAGCCATCCAGCTGCCCCCTATAATTTTAATAAAAATGGAGATATATGAAAAAGGGAAATCAAGGAAGGGGACAGAAAAATCTCATCTATCTAGACAGAGACAGAGACAGAGAGAGACAGAGACAGAGAGAGAAAGAGCTCTTCCCCACACCTTTTATCCTCTGTGCCTCTACCTCCTGCTATGTACACACACAAAAAATGGGGTGTGGGGTAGGACAGACTTAGGGAATGGTTTATATCATCATAGTGGTAATTTATTCTTTTGGCTCTTATTGAAAATTACTTTTAAAAATTGAGTGGCCTTTTGAAACATCCTATTTTGCTTATCTATGTGTCTGTCTTATTTTGTTGTTGTTTCTTTGTATAAAAGTAGGAAAAATCTTTGTTTTGTCTCTGTTTTATGTCATCTTGAAAGATTTTGGGGGAAATAAATGTATTCAGTCAGAAGAAGTGCTACAAAAACTGTAGTCAATGAGTTTAGGCTTTAGCAGAGAAGATTAATGGAAAAAGTAATGTTCCCTCTCCCCTACTAAAACTAAATTGGCAGGGCCTTTCAAATTCCATTTTTTTTTCTGATTTTTCCTGGGCCCAATTAATTAGAAAGAAAAGCATGAAAAACTTTCAAAAAGACCAAGACAAATAAAATAAAAATTAGAGACTTAATTTGTTAGTAAAAAGTTTTTTTCTTATTGGATAACATTTTTTAAATGATGACTTGATTTAGTTAAAATGTGCCCTAAATTAAAAGCTTCTTTTTATTAAGAAAATTTATGATGAAAAATAAGGAATAGCTATTTTATATTTCTGTCCCTAGATTATCCAAAATTCATAAGCTTAATTCATGACACTGTAAAGTATTAATATAGATCATAGATTGGGTTTGACTATTAAATTGTATATAGTGCAATAGCTAACCAGTAAGTCATACTGTCAAAATCTACAGCTTACTGTAGGTCAAGTCAAATAAGCATTAGAGCATTATTTAATTCAGCATGCTATTAGATCCAGACTTTCCCTTTTCTTTTCTTTGATATGACAGTATCCAACTGAGGGAGAGGGGAATGGAATGTTGAGCAAAAAGTGTCTCAAACTAGTCAGAAAGATTTTAATTAATTAGGCATTTGAGTGGGGAACAAGACTTGACCTAGCCATTTGAAAGTAAATTGGGAGGGGGCAGCTGGGTAGCTCAGTGGAGTGAGAGTCAGGCCTAGAGACGGGAGGTCCTAGTTTCAAGTCTGGCCTCAGATACTTCCCAGCTGTGTGACCCTGGGCAAGTCACTTGACCTCTATTGCCTACTACCCTCTTCTGCCTTGGAGACAATACACAGTATTGACTCCAAGGCAGAAAGTAAGGATTTAAAAAAAAAAAAAAAGAAAGTAAATAGGGAGGTGGGATTTTTTTTTTAAGTCATATTTTGAAAAAATTGGGATTTTTTTTTCTTTCTGGCACTGATAAGTTAAGACTTAAATGTTCTATCAACCTAAAAAACAATAATCATAACTACCAGAGTAGTTCACAAACTTGGGTGGTGAAGATGAAGCCAGAGGCTAGGGCACTTGGGAGGCCTATATATAGAGGAGATAGAAAGTGTAATTAGGATTAGATTATTTCAGCTAATCCTCCCCAAGATGGTTGAGAGGCACTTGAAGTTAAGTACTTTCTTACAAATTTAGTTCTTCAGGGATAAGGGACAAATTCCAGGAGAGAGGCAAAACTTATTCATAGTCAGTTCAGTCTTTTGAGTTCTTTGTTCCTTCCTTTTGAAGTGTTAGCTATGGGAGCCACTAAAATGATGTTGTCAATTCATTAGTGATTCTAAATTCAGATTTAATTATTGGAACTAAATCATACTATTGCCTCACTATCAACGAAATGAATTGTCTAATTGGGACATAATTTTATTAAATCAGAACTCAATGTAAATAATAATAATATATAAAATTTTTATTTGACATTAAAAAAAGATAATTCTAGAAAATGCATGGATTCAGAACAGGTCAGAGTTAAAATCCAGTCTGTATAATTTTATCCTTATGAATAATGGGTAAATGGGAATGCTAACACTTAAAAGGCTTAACAACCAATATTAGACAGGATTAGCATATATAATCAAATGTTAAGTATCTTTTTTTTATCTTCTTAGTGTCTTGTTGTTTCTAGGCCACTTCCAGTTATCCTAGCCTCTGGCTATATCCTCTTTCCCTAGCCCCTATATAACCATTTAGTTGTCCTTCCTTTCCTAGACACCCTAAAGTTCTGAGTTCTGAGTTCTGCATTTTAGTGGAAATTCTCATTATTGATGTCTTTCCCAAGATAATGGCTCCAGGTGGTGGCCTATGAGCATTGTCTCCCTTGTCCTGATTAAGGATGTGATCTATTATAATTTGGTAGTCATGAGTGTTTTTTTAAGATTGTCAAAGTTATACATATATATTTGAAAAATTATAATGCTATTTTATCAGCCCTATCATTAGTGTTTTGTAATATTCTAATTCATTGTTCTGAATTTTAATTATATTTTGGGTTTTCAAACTATTTATTTAAATCTAATTCTTTTTTTTAATGCATGCAAGTATTTATTACGTAATATAAGCACAGTTTTAAAGTCATCTTGGCCCCCAATGAAGGAATGTCCCCATGACCTTTAATTGTGAAAAAGGGCTATCAGTCCCCATTGGGTCAGAAGTATTGGCAGTCTCAGTCTGTAATGGCTAGTGTTGGACTCAATACCAAATGATCTATCATTGATTAAATATAATTCTGAAGCATTAACTTCAATTCTGAAGTTATTTGGCTGTTCTTTATGAAAATGGTGAGATAATTTGTTAAGGTTGATGGTAAACTCACCAAATATTTAATTGAATAGAGAGCAATGATTCCCAAAATGGGTGCCACCACCCCCTGGAGGGTGCTGCAGCAATCCAGGGAAGTGGTGATGGCCTCAGGTGCATTTGGGGGCAGTGAATAACTGTAAAGGGGTGGTGATAGTATGTGAAAGGGGGTGCTAAGTAATATTTTTTTCTGGAAAGGGGGCGGTAGGCCAAAAAAGTTTGGGAACCACTGGAATAGAGCTATTTAAATGTCCATGTTTGTTTCTTTGAAAGTTATAATATCAAGCAAAAATTCATATTCCCTTCATTATAGCCACTTCTTAATTTGAGGGACAGTTATTAAATGAGGAAGGAATAATTAGGAATTTATTTCTTATAGAATATTTAATTACAAATTATGAATATTTCTGCAGTGTTATAATTTGGAGATCTATATGTGTGTATATTATAGCAATTGGCTATTATTTTTCTAGAATTTTGAGGAAACTTCTCATATATTCCTTATCAATGGGGAACTCTAAAATGTAATCAACTTTTTGATTTCTAGTGATAAAATTTATACCAGAATGAGTATATAGGCTAGAGAAAGAGGATGTAGCCCAGAGGTTAGGATAACTTGGAGTGGCCTAGATATTTTAAGAGACAATAAGAAGATAAAAAAGATACTTAAGATTTGATTATATCTGCTAATTCTGTCTCTAGGAGAGAATGTAAATAAGATTTTATGACGTAGCAAACTTTATTATTGCAAAACCAGGTGGGAAATAATTTAGCTCTAAGCTGTAGTCAATAAAGCTTGCTATTTAAGGTGAAGTCTTGTATAATTGATATTATTTTGAGTCTGATTCCAGGCATGCTCATCAGGATGTGCCATTAAAGCACTGATTCCTAATGCCAGCAGAGCTATGAGGGAAGTTTGTGGTCGATAAGGTAAAATTCTCTCAAGGGAAAAGCTGAGGGATTTGGCTCTTTTCCTGAACAGAGGTAGCCCTTGAGTTCTCTAGTATGACATTTCCTCTTGAATGGAAAATATTTCCACCCAGCTGATTCTGAGCCTGGCTGCTGGACTTTCTGATAGTTCAGTTGGCTGTCTTTATGACTCTTGCCTGGAACTCACATCACACTAGAGGACCGTTTTCCCCTTTCCATAGCTATGTCCCTCTTTTCTCTTTTTAGCAATTGTCTATAATCAAGGCAGGTTATTGATGAAATATATGAATTCAATATTAAGTCCTTATATAATATATTAAGACTGAAAACACATCTAAGCTACTAATTTGTAATATCTAATTTATTCGACCTGAAATGGTAATTCTTTCCATACCTCTAGAAATAACTAAGTAGATGAGTATTTGGACTTGCTAGCTGCCTATTGTTAATTATATATTCATGTATAAGGAGGTCCTTCAAATACCTCAGAGTGGAATAAGACTAGTTAGAAAATTAGAAAATGATTTGGGAATATGTAAAACCAGGATATAATTCTACTGTTTAATAATCAGAAGTATTTTCTGTTTTGTGATAAAAGAAATTTGTGCAATGACTTATTTTAGAGAAAAATGATTTATCCTTTGTTATCTCTAAGTGACACCTAATTTTATTTATGATTTGCTATTTCTTGAAATACCAACACTTGTACACTTGTGTATAGGCTATATTCTGTATTGCAAGCAGATTGCACTAGGGCTTGAAAGAAGATCCAACAGTAGTAGTCTAAGAGCATGGTTGACCTTTGTATATGGAAAAAGTATTTGATACAATTTGCCTAGCTTTTTATGAATCCTATTCTCAAGTCCATTGTTATACTAAAAAGGTGAAACATTTTTGGGGTAAATTTAGCTATGTTTGCTTTTCATCTATGACTTTTTTATAGGAAAATATCCTTAGCAGAATCTCATCCCCCTGAGGGAAGAAGGAGAATATATATATATAAAAAATAAAAAAATAAAAAAAAATAAAATATAAAATATAAGAAATAAATATAAAAAATAAAAAAAATATATATTTTTTTAATTAGAGAAGCTAAGATTAATGATTAAATCCTGATAAATTCTTTTGAATATTTTTCAGTCTGTTATCAGCAGTTTTCCAAAGCAAGTACCTGATTCAGACAGAAGCAAAGATCAACCAGAAGTACAGGAAATGCACATTCTTTAGTGCAGAGGTTCATCATTTGATATCCTATATTAATAGGATTAGAATCCTAAGGTTTGAGCTATCTCTCACTATATGACCTAGCTATTAGAGATTAGTGACTGTATTATATTGGGATTTATTTTTCAAGCAATTTTCGTGAAAGATGTTACTAATGACCTTGCCTGGGAAAACCAGTTCAGCCAAAACAAACAAACCAAAAAAAAACAAAA
>NC_058135.1:42440052-42452448 GCF_016433145.1 Gracilinanus agilis | reverse complement strand
ATATAAGAAATAAATATAAAAAATAAAAAAATATATATTTTTTTAATTAGAGAAGCTAAGATTAATGATTAAATCCTGATAAATTCTTTTGAATATTTTTCAGTCTGTTATCAGCAGTTTTCCAAAGCAAGTACCTGATTCAGACAGAAGCAAAGATCAACCAGAAGTACAGGAAATGCACATTCTTTAGTGCAGAGGTTCATCATTTGATATCCTATATTAATAGGATTAGAATCCTAAGGTTTGAGCTATCTCTCACTATATGACCTAGCTATTAGAGATTAGTGACTGTATTATATTGGGATTTATTTTTCAAGCAATTTTCGTGAAAGATGTTACTAATGACCTTGCCTGGGAAAACCAGTTCAGCCAAAACAAACAAACCAAAAAAAAACAAAACTGCTCTGAGAGCTGGCATGATCCCAGAAAGCCTAAGGGGAAGATGACAGCAATAGATGTCCCCATAATTTAAACAGATGCATCATGAGACTCTGAGTCCTTGGCTATAATGGATTGAACAGTTGGGGGTGGGTCACACATATGTATAATGTCTTACCCATGGGCCATTTTTTTGTTTGTAAGATCCTTGTGCCAAAAAAGGGAGTGACCACTAATGACTATCTGTTAATGCATCTATCAATCATTTTTAACATCCTGTTAAGAAACAACTTAAGTATCATACTAGACCTATGTTAGTGCCCTTATGTATCTGGTAAGTCAAGCCTAAAATGTATAGATACTATATTTGAAACGATTCATTAGAGAGACTGGTTGAAATGTGTAAAATTAATAATGAATTGTGATGGTGGTCCAGCCACATGGCTGGGGAAAGCTTGTGCTAGCAATGGAATGCGGTCTCTAAGCCCACCTTCTCTTTTGAAATATCAACCAAAGGGGACTGTCGGGAGATGTCTTAAGATCTAACTGCCAGTCCAATCAGAAAGAGGACACAACTCCCTTTATAAGGGTAAGAGGAAGGACTTGCTCTGTCTCTTTTTCATAAAAGAAGGCTGGTAAAAGGGATCCATTTTTTGTTGATGGAAATTGCATGCCTCCATTAATAAACAATGCTATTCTCATATTGGATAAAAATCCTAATGCTACAACAGTCGAGGTTATTTTGTTGCAGGAAAGACAATTGAGATATTATAAATATGGACACATTCTAGGACACTAAATACATGGTCACAACTCACCTTGGCAAGGATTTCTTATCAAGGCATTTAATAAGATTTTCCTTGTTATTTTACTCACAATATGATGTTTAATTATTGATTCTCATAGATAATTATTCAATCAATTAATCATTGGGATTATTCCTTTTTTATCACTAAAATACTGAATCCATGGAGAACATACAATGATACAGAGGCATAAAACAGAAAAAACTCAACTTGTTTAATTAGATTATCTTTTACACTAGATAAATTAGATAAACTTTTACACATAAGTTTCAGTTCTTCCAAAGTGGTATGATCTAAGGGGAAGTGTGATCAATGATCTAACCTCTGCTCTAGTCTGTGAATGACCACAGGCACTCTTTTTTCTATCTTGCAACTATGTCCAGAGTTTCTGTTCTTGCTAATCCTTCTCTTGGTTTTGGGACTACAAGCCAGAACAAAATATGGGCAAATTAAAGAGTCCTTCACTCTGTGCCAGTAAAGGATCTTTTCCTCTGATGAGTTTTCCACCTACCTTATCTGTGGGCTAAGGACTCTGGAAGACATCTCTGCTGCTATTGATTGTCACCCAGCTGCTAATTTGCTCAGGTTTGGTCTGAACTGGAATGGTCCAGGCTGGGCTTTGCTCCACTCTCATTCCAGTAAGACAGACCTTTCTTGCTGGCTTAAGTTATCTTAGACTGAAAAACTATTTGATCTCATCCTTTTGTTGGTTCTGCCTTTCCAGAATTTGTTTTCAGGTATTATTTTAATGGTGTTTGAGGGGGAATTTGATAGAGTTTAGGTGAGACTCTGACATCTTCATTCTGCTTTGTATTTTGCTTTTTTTATTTTAAATTTTTATTTTTTCCAGGTTACATATTATCCCTTTCTCTCCCCAAAAAGATAGGTACTATGATATAGGTTGCACTTATATCTTATAATACGTATTTCCCTATTTGACATGTTGTGAAACAAGACATTGTTTACATTAGAGAAAAATTTATGGAGGAAATAAAGTGAAGAATGGTATGTTTCAATCTGCATTTCAACTCTGCCCCTTCTATGATAGCAGATATTCTGTTTTGTTGTGAGTCCCTTGGAGTTGTCGTGGATCCTTGCCTTATTGATAATGACTTAATAAACATCATTCACAGCTGATCATTTATATTATTGTCATTACTATGTACAGCATTTTCCTGGTTCTGCTCACTTCATTTTACATCATTTCATATAAGTCTTTTGAGAAAATTTTTGTGATCATTTGGTTTATCTTTTCTTATGACACAATAGTATTCCATTACAATAATATACTACAAATTGTTCAGCCATTCTCCAATTGATGGACATCTCCAGTTTCCAGAGCTAATATAAATATTCTGGGATATATAATTTCTTTTCCTTTTTCCTTGGTCACTTGAGGAAATAAACATAATGGTTGGGTTAAAAGATATACAGTTTTATAGCTCTTTGAGTATAATTCCAGATTGTTCTCCAAAATGGTTGGATCAGTTCAGTTTCATCAGTAATATATGTGTCCCCATTTTTCCACATTCCCTCTTAATACTTATTTTTTTCCCATTGTATCATTTTAGCCAATATGATAGGTTTGAGATGGTATCTCAGAGTTGTTTTGACTTGCATTTCTCTAATCAATAATAGAGCATTTTTTCACATAGTTATTTGATTTCTTCATCTAAAAACTCTCAATTCCTACCTTTTGACCAGTTATTTTACTCCAGAGTAGATTTCCTTTTAACATGATGATAGAATAGGGCTAATTATTTAGAATATTCAACTGCATTCAAAAACCTGTCCCCAGAAGCTACATTCAAGAATGCTTAATTGTGGCATGCAGTAGGTGGGTGATGGCTGGAGACAGTACCTGGATCCAAATCTTTGCTTAAAGACTCTTCTCCTAGCTGTGTGTCCCTAGGAAAGTCACTTACTCTCAATTGTCTAGTCCTTACTACTTTTCTATCTTAATCAATGCTCAGTTGATTCTAAGATAGAAGGTAAGGATTGAAAAAGATAAAGAGTGTTTAATTATGAAAATTTGCCCCAGTGATTTACTCTAATTGCAAAAGTATCACTAAAGTAGTTGACATAGCTTAGAGATTGTGTTGTTTGGATTTTTTTAAACTTACATTTTGTTGGGTTAAAATTTATTTTAAATACACATTTTAATTTTTTCCAAGTTATCTTCATTTGAATGAAACAAAAAAATGAAAGAAAGAAATTCTCCAGGAATTTTACCAGGGAAAAGAGAAAAAACTAGGTTTTAAGTTCTTTAAATAAAAAATGTGATATAATGGCTTCATTTGTGATGATAAAATTCCAACAGGAAACCAACATGTGAGAAGTTTTGTATTAGTCCATTCTAACCACCTGTCTTGAGCTGTTTGGGATCAAGGTGTAATCAAATTAACACCACCATCTTTCCAGCAAATATGATTTTGCCACAGAATAACTAGGTCACTCTGGATACAGCATTTCATATGGTGCTTGATCAACAGAATTCTTCTTTATGTGTCATTTAAAGCATAAGTCTGGAAAAAAAAGATAATTAGAAGGAAATTGTAAATACATAAGATATGCTTTCCATTCATAAAAATAAAGGATTTAGGGGAAAATAGGTGGTTTAGTGGATAAAGAATCCGTCCTGGAGACAGGTGGTCCTGGGTTCAAATATGACCTCAGACATGTCTTATCTGTGTGAACCTGGGCAAGTCATCTAACCCTAGTGTCCTAACCCTTACCATTCTTCTGCTTTGGAATCAATACTTAGTATTCTAAGAGAGAAGGTAAGGGTTTTAAAAAAGAATTTAGCACTAAATATAAGTAAGAGGATAAGCTCCTCTAAAAACCAAAGTTAAAATATAAAGAAATTTTACCTTTTTAAAAAAAGTGAATAAAAGCTTACTTTTATATGCCTAGCTTATTCATTTTCAAAAGTTATAATTTCAATGGGAAGCAAGTACCACAGGGCTCCCATCTCAACAAACTTTGTAAACTTGGCTTAGGGAGTTAGGGAATGAGACAAATGTGTGACTAACATTGGTTTATTTTGGGGCCGTTTAAGCCAAATATTTGGAAACTGATTTTAAAATGTTTTAAAAATTATTTTTCATTTATCACAGTTAATTAAAATAGATTCCCATATTGGCTATCTCTAAAAATAAATCTATTACTCAACATATTAATCTATCATGAGGTAGATAGCATTCTTCTTTATTAGTCTTCTGAAATTACATTTGATCATAATTTCAAACTTTAGAAGTTGTAGCCCTCAGTAGTAAGAGCGGACCCCAGTAAAATCAAAGCCATGGTCTGGCCACAATCACTCCTCACATGAAGTTCCCCAAACCCCTCCTTTTCCACCCTTCCCTGCTATACTTGGCAATAACTGGCTCTCCTTGTTCTACCCACTGAAGTAAATATTTCCCTGAGAATCTGAATTAGATGGTTACATATTTACTTGTGATTTATCAGCCTATAGAAAACTCTGTCTAGATTTGATAAGGTAAACTAAGTCTATTGTAAAAGAATCATACATTATCTACATTCTCTGTATATGAAAAAATCCTTAGCCTATATCACTTTCTCTATAAAATACTAGGTGTGATCAATAAACTTCGCCTCTGATTGCTACCAGGTTCAGTGGTCCTCTTGACACATACATATCATCCTTCTCACCATGTCTCATTCTCCTCACCCTTTCAGGACTCCTGAATGTTTGTCAGTATCCCTTGATAAGAAGTAATAGCTTTTATAATTTCTTTCAAAATAGTTCATTTATATAATATTAACATCATTTAAATTTTTCTTTTGGTTCTGCTCATTTCTCTCTGAGTCAGTTCATAAGTCTATCCATGTCATGTTGAAATCACTTTTTTCCCTAATTTTTCACATAGTAGTATGAAAAACTATCCCTCCCAATTGATGAGTTATCCTTCTTAAGAGTCCAAACATTTTTGTATTTTAACTTTTTCTCTTTGATCTTTCTGGGATATTGTCCTAATATTGGTATAGCTAAGTCAAAGACTGTTTAATAACATTTTGTGAATAATTCCAAAACACTTTCCAGAAAAGTTGGATTCACTCACAGTTCTACCAACAGGGCACCAATGTACCTGCTTTCCCACAGAATCATCTAACTCCTTTTTTTTTTTGTCAATCTGATATATTTGAGGTAGAACCTGAGAATTCCTTTTATTTGTATTTCTCTATTTGTGATTCAAAATATTTTTTTTCAATTGATTATAGATAGCCTGGTAACTTCCCTTGAGAACTGACTGTTTCTTATCCTTAAACCATTTATCAATTGGGTAATGGTTCTTATATTTATACATTTGTAGAACTTTCTTGGTCAGCTAGATGATGCAGTGGATTGAATGTTGGAGTCTGAAACCAAGAAGACGCATGTTCATGAGTTTAAATTTAGCCTTGGATGTCTGTTAGCTGTGTGACCCTGTTCACCTCAGATTCCTCATCTGTAAAATGAGCTGGAGAAGGAAATAGCAAACCTCACCAGTATCTTTGCCAAGAAAACTTCAAGTGGGTGCCCAAAGAATCAGACACTATGGGAGGACAAAACCACAATAAGTAGATCCTTATATGTCTAGGAAATGAAAACTTTATTAGAGAAACTTGCTGTATAGATTCCCCACCCCCACCCCATTAATGATTTTTCTTAACTGTATTGGATTTGTTTGTACAAAACCTTAAAATTTTATGTAATCAAAATTATCCATCTTCCCTTCTGTTATCTTTATATCATTTGGTCATGAACTCTTTCCATTATCTATAGATTGATAGGCAAATTTTTCATTTGTTAATTTGTTTATGATGTGACCTTTCTTATCTAGGTCATGTATCCATTTGGGACTTATCTTGGTATAGGGTATGTGAGATATGTTGGTCTGAGTCTAATTCTTTCATATTGCTTTTCAGTTTTCTCAACGGTTTTGGTCAAATAGCAAGTCATTATTCTGGGTTCTTTTTGTTTATTGATAATTAGGTTACTAGATGTATTTGCTTTGGTATATTGTGCATTTGAATTGTTTCATTGACATCTTTCTGTTTTTTAAAAAATAGTACCAAATTGTGTGTGACCAACAAAATCCAAGAGCAAAAGACAGAGAAGAAAATTCCATTCAAAATTTTAAAATCTGGAGATACACCTACTGTAACTGTATGAACATAATTACAAAATATTCTTCACAAAAATAAAATCAGAGCCCCAACTGGAAATACATTCATTCCTCTTGGATAGGCAGAATCAACATAGTGAAAATGACAATCCTACTTAAATTAACTTACCTACTAGTCAGTGCCATACCAATCAAACTACCCCAAAATTATTTCATAGAACTAGAAAAAATAACAACAAAGTTCTTCTGGGAGAACCAAAGGCCAAGAATATTAAGGGGATTAATGAAAAAAATGGAAGAAGTAGGCTTGGCAGTAGTAGATCTCAAACTATACTATAAAGTGGTAATCATCAATATAATCTAGTACTAGCTAAGAAATAGTGGTGAATTAGTGGAATAGATTAGGTAATTAACACATGGCAGTTAATATCCATAACAACTTAGTGTTAGATAAAATCCAAAATCTAAACTTTTGGGGAAAGAACTTAATATTTGACAAAAACAGCTGAGAAAACTGGAAAGCAGTATGGCAGAGACTAGGCATGGACCAACATCTCATACCATGTACTAAGACAAAGTCAAGATGTATACTTGACCTAGAAATAAAAGATGATAGCACAAACAAGTTAGGGGAACATGGAAAAGTTTACTTGTTGGACTTATGGATAAGGAAAGAATTTATGACCAAATAAGACATAGAGAACATTATAAAAAAAGACATGGATAACTTTGATTACATTAAATTAAAGTTTCTGTACAAACAAAAACAACGCAATCAAGAATATAAGGGAAACAACTAATTTTGGGGAAATATCTGAAAGCAAGTATCTCTGACAAAAAATTCATCTCTCAGATATAAATTGAGTCAATTTGTAAGAATACAAAGAATTCCCCAATCAAAAAATGGGCAGTTCTCAGAGAAGGAATTTCAAATTATCTTTAGTCATATGGAAAAGTGCTCTAAATCACTATTGATTAGAGAAATGCAAACTAAAACAACTTTGAGATAATACCTCACACACACCAGATTGACTAACATGACCAAAAAAGAAAAAAAAGATAAATGTTGGAGGGAATATGGGAAAATATTCTGTTGGTGGAACTGTGAACTGATATAACCATTCTGGAGAGCAATTTGGAACCATGCTCAGAGGGCTACAAAAACTGTGCATACTCTTTGACCCAGCAATACTACTAACTGGATCTATATCCCAAAGAGATCAGAGATAAGAGAAACTTACCTATCTTTACCAAAATATTTTTAGCAGCTCTTTCTGTAGTGGCAAAGAACTGGAAACTAAGGGGTTGTCCATTATTGGGTAATGGATGAACAAGTTGTGATATATGGTTGTAATGCGCCATGAAGAGTGATAAACAAGATTAATTCAGAAAAATTTGGACTTATATGAACTGATGCAAAGTCAAGAGAACAATGTATACAATAACAAAAATATGCCTTGATCAATTGTGAAAGACTAAATCATTATCAGCAAAGTAAATCTCTAAGATAACTACAAGAGATTCATGATGAAAATGCTATCCACAGCCAAAAAAAGAATTGTTGGAGTCTGAGTGTAGATCAAAGCATGTGATTTTTCCACTCTATTTCCTTCATGAGATTTCTATAGTATGTGTGATATGTCTTCTATCATGACATAAGCAACACCCAAAAATGTAACATCTAACATGTAACATGAAAGTATGGATATAATCTATATCAGACTATTAATTACCTTAGGAAAGGTAGGGAGGGGAAGGAGAAAACTTGAATTCTGAAAAGTCTTTTGTTGCTTCTTTGCTTATGCTTCTTCACTCAATTTCTTTTTCTCACCTTATTGGTAGAGCTAGTATATTTACTACTGTAACAAATAGAATTGGTAATACTGGAAACCTTTCTTTCATTTCTAATTTTATTGGAAAGGATTCTAGTTTATTTTCCTTGCATATAATATTGGCTCTTGGTTTTATATCTGTATTACTTATGTTAAAGAAAGGTTCATTTACTTCTACATTTTCTAGTGTGCTTTGTGGAGGGGTAAAGAA
This sequence comes from Gracilinanus agilis, assembly GCF_016433145.1. Taxonomy (NCBI): domain Eukaryota; kingdom Metazoa; phylum Chordata; class Mammalia; order Didelphimorphia; family Didelphidae; genus Gracilinanus; species Gracilinanus agilis. The sequence goes on along the minus strand of NC_058135.1, from coordinate 42,444,092 downwards.
ATTGGCATTGTATTTTTTCTGTAGCTATTGATAATTTTTTCACTTAATTTTTATTTTTTCCAGATTACATGCTATTACATTTAAATTACAGAATTTATTTCCAAGTGTCTCAAGTCCTTATCCCCCCCCCCTTCCCACATCATAGAAGGCATCATTGAAAAACAGATATGCATATATAGATTATGTCTTTTTTGTTTCCATTTTTCAGTTCATTTTCTGGATGTAACATTCACAGTTTATTCTTCCAGCATTAATTCTGTATCTATATATGATGTTCTCTTGGTTCTACTCATCCCACTGTTCATTATCTCGTAGTTCTTTCAAAAAAAAATTTTTTTAAATTAGCTTGCTCATCACTTCTTTTGGTGCAGTAGTATTCCATTCACAATCATAATTAATTGCAACATTCCCAATTGATGAACATTCCCTTGATTTTCTGTTCTTTGCCACCACAAAGAGAGCTGATTTAAATATTTTGGAATATAGGTTCTTTTCCTTTTCCCCTGATTTCCTTGGGAAAGAGACCCAGAAATGGTATTGCTGCATCTAAGGGTAATGTTCTCCAAAATAGTTGGATCAGTTCACTGTTCCATCAACCGTGTATCAGTATCCCTATTTTTCTACATCTCCTCCGACAATTGTCATTTTGCCCTTTTAGCCAGTCTAATCAGTGCAAGATGATATCTCAGGATTGCTTTGGTCCGCATTTCTCTAATTAGTAGTGATTTAGAGCATTTTTTCATTTACCTCTGGCTTTGATTTCTTCATCTAAAAATTGTCTATTCAAGTCCTTTGCCCACTTATCAATTGGGAGATGGCTGTAGCTATTGATAATTATGATTTGTGTAGTTTTAAGTTTATAGTTTTATAATATTGAATGAAGCATGCCTTTCTTTGATATAAATTCAACCTAATTATAGTCTACTATCTTTGTGATGTGTGGTTTTAGCTTCATTGCTAATATTTTATTTTAAATTTTGTATTAGTATTCATTAGAGGTTTTGAAATTGGTCTGTAGCTTTCTTTTTTTTGTTTGTTTTGGCTCTGTCTGGTTTATCAGTTAGTCGGTTAGGTGCTTACTGTGTGCTAGGCACTGAGTAAAGTTCTGGAAATACAAAAAGAGGCAAAAGACAGTCCCTGCTCTCAAGGGACCTGCAATTTAATGGAAGAAACAATAAGTAAATGTCCAAATATGTACAAAATGCTAGACAAGAAAAATGGAAAGGATTAAATGAAAGGAGAGCCTAGAAGACAGGCCCTGCTTTCAAAAAATTAAAGAAAGGTAGAGATGAGGAGAGAAACAATTCCAGGTATGGAGAAGAGTCAGTGAGAATACCTGGAGAGGAGAGATGGAATATCTTTTTCATAGAACAAAAGGAGACCACTTTTCTTGGATCTGAGTATATGTTGAAGAGTAAGATGTAAGAAGACTGGAAAGATGCCAGTCAGGGCATATATATCAAGTTTTGAAATTAAGTCATTTTCTATTGTGCATTTCATCAAAATGTAGTTTCCTTATTTCTTCTGAGTATATATTTTTTGTTGTCTTATAATGACTATCCTTGTTTTTGTTTTTGGTTTAGATAATAATAATATTATATAATAATATATTTTACTTAAACTTCTATTTTAAGTCTGAGTCTTTATTTTTTAAGTGTTTTTCTTGCAAAAAACATGTTGTTTTGCTTTTTTTTATTTAATAATTTTTATTTTTTAGAAAAGTTAACATGGTTACATGATTCATGCTCTTACTTTCCCCTTCACCCTCCCCCCACACTACCTCCCCACCATTAGCTGATGCGCATTTCCACTGGTTTTAACATGTGTCATTGATCAAGACCTATTTCCAAATTGTTGATAGTTGCATTGGAGTGGTAGTTTCGAGTCTACATCCCCAATCATGTCCGCCTCATCCCATGTGTTCAAGAGTTTTGCTTTCTAATTCATTCTGCTATTTTGGTTTTGTGGGTGAGTTCATTCCATTCACATTCATAGTTAATGATAGTTGTATATTTCCCTCCATCCTATCCTCTCTTATACTTTTCCTTCTTTCTACTTTCTCCATTCCATCTCCATCATCTCCATCCTATGTTCTTATGGTTTTTCTTCTTTTTTACTTTCCGCCCCTTTTTATTACATGTTCTTACCCCCTTTCTTTCCTTTTAATCTCCTCTTTCATTATCCCCTCTCCAAACTTAATGATGGCTAGTGTCACTGGATCAAAGAGTACATGTTGGAGAGTATGGTATAGAATAGAAAGATTGGAGGGAGTTAGATTGTAAAGGGCTTGAATGTCAAATAGAGCATTTTGTATATGATTCTGGAGGTAATGAAAAGCCACTGGAGGTTACTGAGTATAAGGGTGACCTGGTCACAGCCCCACTTTAGGAAAATCATTTTGTCAGCAGAGTAGAGAATGAATTAGAGTGGGAAGAGACTTGAGGCAGATTGACCCACCAGTAGACTATTGTAATAATCCAGGAATGAGGTGATGAAGGCCTGTTATCAGGGTAGGGGCAGCATCAGGAAAGAAATAGCCTAATCAAGAGATGTTATATAAGTGAAACCAACAGATCTTGGCAACAGCTTGGCTATGCAGGGTGAGGGACAGTGAGGAAAATTTAGCATGCTAAAAATTCAAAATAGTATCAATTAAACAAAATTTTTTAAGTGCACAAAAAATTAAAAAGCATAGAGGGGGACAAAAATATATAGAGCATTTTGTTACTACTCTGCCATCTCATTCATTAGCTATGTACATATATTACATATATATACACATAATATAAACATACACAAACCCAAGAAAAATTCATTTTAAGTAAAAATTTCTTTCCTTTTTTGTATATTGAAACACATCTGTTTCAATGATTATTAAATTCAAAATAAAAAATTATCATAAGCCAAATTAATTTTTTTATATTTTAAAATGCATTGGTGTAGAAATAATGAATGTGAAGTGAAATGAAGTAACTCCCCACGCTGATGCAGGCACCTGATTTGGCATTCTATTACTTATTAGTACACTCTGACTTTTTTCCACTACTACAATTAATCATTAGTGCAAAGGTACAATTTCCTCAACTAATGCTGTTTTTTTTTTTTTAACAACTTACAGTGTTAGAGGCTGAGAGCCCAAAGAAAAGATGCAACAGGGGATGGTGTGGATTGGGTATTGTGTTTCCAGGTGAAGTATCTTCAGGGGAGCCTGTTCACCCACCAAGATAACATTCATTATTGATTATTTTTTGTACTGAGTGATGTTTTATAAAGTGAATGGTTCTGGATCCCCTCAACCCCTTTGGATAGGAAGACAAAGGAGCATGCCTCTAAACATTAAAATGATCTTCACTTTTTGGGTGGAAGAGGTCTTCTTAAGCCAAATTTCTTGTCTTTTAGCATAGCCTGAACTTGATCTCCTGCATTTTTCCGAAGTTCAATTTCCTTTAAGCGTTTCAGTTCATATGCCCTTTCAATTTCTATCACTAAAGACAAAAACCAAAAAGGTCAAGTCAAGTATTTATTAAGTACCTGCTGTGTGCCAAACACTGGGCTAGATGATAGTCATACAAAGATACAAATAAAACAGTTCCTGATATGAAGCAGCTTATATTCAGATGGAAAACAAATACATACACATAGACAACACATAAGAAAACAAGTGAAACAGGCAAATTGATCAAGGAATTTAATTTATGCAAATCAATATAAAACATGTACAAATTAAATTGTTAACTTGGGAAACAGGCACTAGCAGCTGAGGGAATGAGCAAAATCTTTGCACTTAAGCTGAGTTTTGAAGGAAGCTAGAGACTAAGATGCAAAGGAGAGAAAAGAAATGGAAAGCTATTTATACAAGAAAAATAATTTGGCCAGGCTCAGGAATGTATGAAAGGGAATAATGTGCAAAAATCTTGGAAATGTAGGCAGAAACCAGGCTTTAATGCTATGTAATGGAGTTTGTACCTGATCCCAGTGGCCATAGGAAGCTCCTAGGGTTTATCAAGCAGGGGCATGAAATGGCCTAGACCTGAATGTTT
>NC_058135.1:42431570-42439577 GCF_016433145.1 Gracilinanus agilis | reverse complement strand
TTTTTTTATTTAATAATTTTTATTTTTTAGAAAAGTTAACATGGTTACATGATTCATGCTCTTACTTTCCCCTTCACCCTCCCCCTACACTACCTCCCCACCATTAGCTGATGCGCATTTCCACTGGTTTTAACATGTGTCATTGATCAAGACCTATTTCCAAATTGTTGATAGTTGCATTGGAGTGGTAGTTTCGAGTCTACATCCCCAATCATGTCCGCCTCATCCCATGTGTTCAAGAGTTTTGCTTTCTAATTCATTCTGCTATTTTGGTTTTGTGGGTGAGTTCATTCCATTCACATTCATAGTTAATGATAGTTGTATATTTCCCTCCATCCTATCCTCTCTTATACTTTTCCTTCTTTCTACTTTCTCCATTCCATCTCCATCATCTCCATCCTATGTTCTTATGGTTTTTCTTCTTTTTTACTTTCCGCCCCTTTTTATTACATGTTCTTACCCCCTTTCTTTCCTTTTAATCTCCTCTTTCATTATCCCCTCTCCAAACTTAATGATGGCTAGTGTCACTGGATCAAAGAGTACATGTTGGAGAGTATGGTATAGAATAGAAAGATTGGAGGGAGTTAGATTGTAAAGGGCTTGAATGTCAAATAGAGCATTTTGTATATGATTCTGGAGGTAATGAAAAGCCACTGGAGGTTACTGAGTATAAGGGTGACCTGGTCACAGCCCCACTTTAGGAAAACCATTTTGTCAGCAGAGTAGAGAATGAATTAGAGTGGGAAGAGACTTGAGGCAGATTGACCCACCAGTAGACTATTGTAATAATCCAGGAATGAGGTGATGAAGGCCTGTTATCAGGGTAGGGGCAGCATCAGGAAAGAAATAGCCTAATCAAGAGATGTTATATAAGTGAAACCAACAGATCTTGGCAACAGCTTGGCTATGCAGGGTGAGGGACAGTGAGGAAAATTTAGCATGCTAAAAATTCAAAATAGTATCAATTAAACAAAATTTTTTAAGTGCACAAAAAATTAAAAAGCATAGAGGGGGACAAAAATATATAGAGCATTTTGTTACTACTCTGCCATCTCATTCATTAGCTATGTACATATATTACATATATATACACATAATATAAACATACACAAACCCAAGAAAAATTCATTTTAAGTAAAAATTTCTTTCCTTTTTTGTATATTGAAACACATCTGTTTCAATGATTATTAAATTCAAAATAAAAAATTATCATAAGCCAAATTAATTTTTTTATATTTTAAAATGCATTGGTGTAGAAATAATGAATGTGAAGTGAAATGAAGTAACTCCCCACGCTGATGCAGGCACCTGATTTGGCATTCTATTACTTATTAGTACACTCTGACTTTTTTCCACTACTACAATTAATCATTAGTGCAAAGGTACAATTTCCTCAACTAATGCTGTTTTTTTTTTTTTAACAACTTACAGTGTTAGAGGCTGAGAGCCCAAAGAAAAGATGCAACAGGGGATGGTGTGGATTGGGTATTGTGTTTCCAGGTGAAGTATCTTCAGGGGAGCCTGTTCACCCACCAAGATAACATTCATTATTGATTATTTTTTGTACTGAGTGATGTTTTATAAAGTGAATGGTTCTGGATCCCCTCAACCCCTTTGGATAGGAAGACAAAGGAGCATGCCTCTAAACATTAAAATGATCTTCACTTTTTGGGTGGAAGAGGTCTTCTTAAGCCAAATTTCTTGTCTTTTAGCATAGCCTGAACTTGATCTCCTGCATTTTTCCGAAGTTCAATTTCCTTTAAGCGTTTCAGTTCATATGCCCTTTCAATTTCTATCACTAAAGACAAAAACCAAAAAGGTCAAGTCAAGTATTTATTAAGTACCTGCTGTGTGCCAAACACTGGGCTAGATGATAGTCATACAAAGATACAAATAAAACAGTTCCTGATATGAAGCAGCTTATATTCAGATGGAAAACAAATACATACACATAGACAACACATAAGAAAACAAGTGAAACAGGCAAATTGATCAAGGAATTTAATTTATGCAAATCAATATAAAACATGTACAAATTAAATTGTTAACTTGGGAAACAGGCACTAGCAGCTGAGGGAATGAGCAAAATCTTTGCACTTAAGCTGAGTTTTGAAGGAAGCTAGAGACTAAGATGCAAAGGAGAGAAAAGAAATGGAAAGCTATTTATACAAGAAAAATAATTTGGCCAGGCTCAGGAATGTATGAAAGGGAATAATGTGCAAAAATCTTGGAAATGTAGGCAGAAACCAGGCTTTAATGCTATGTAATGGAGTTTGTACCTGATCCCAGTGGCCATAGGAAGCTCCTAGGGTTTATCAAGCAGGGGCATGAAATGGCCTAGACCTGAATGTTTATAATAGTAATTTGGCAGCTGTGTGGGTGATGGATTGGAGAGGAAAGAGAAATTGAAGTAGGGAGACAATTCGGATGTAATTAATTGTCTGGGTAAGATGTAAGGACTAAACTAGATTGGTGCTGTGTGAATAAAGGGAAGGGGACAGATGTGACAAATAGAAAACAGACAAATAGTTATCAAACATAAATTGCAAAAAAAAGATTTTTTTGCTTTACTCTTAGCCAATCATATCCTGAATACCTAATATACAGGGTGTATCATCTTCACTGAGTCACTACTATGTGCTGGGCAGTGTGTTAGAGAACAGGAGAGTGTATATATGCATGTTAAGTTCATTTGATAATTTTTGCTGGAGAATGTCTAGATTAAGTTAAACATATGTTAACCAACATGAAAAATGTGACAAAATATACAATTTTGAAGTACATAAGGAGCTTACTTTCTGCTGTGGGGAGTACAATATCCTCAGTCCTTTTTCCACGAACGGTTTTAAAAGAACGGCCATAAATAATATCTTCAAAAAGAGGTACTCCAATATTTGCAATATTGTTGTACAAGGTCTTTGTAAGCAAGGCAAGTTCCCAGGGCTCCTGACTGTGGAAGAAACAAGTGGATACTGTGAATTAGTTAAAATACAAAAATATAGAAAGCTACAATAAAATGTACATTGTATATTCAGCCTATTCTTTGACTTCCTAGGATTGCTAATTTGGTTAGTAGAGCACATACTTTGTATAATAATAACATAGAACTTCATGTGTCTCGGTTCTTGGATATAGCTACTTTTTGCTGTCTGCCAGCTTCCCTAAGTATATGTACATTCCAACATTTGCCTCTCTAATTCATGGGTAAATATGAAACAAAATCTATTTGGTTTGAGGTTCCCACTATTTTATTTTATATCATTTGCTGTTGAATCATCACCAACCTTCTATCAAACTATGGGATTTCAGAATTGGAAGGGACCTCAATTACCATCTAGTCCAAATTCATATCTGACAAAGAATCAAAGGGATGCCCAATCTCTGCTGAAATCCCCTTAAGTAAAGGGGTCACATTACTTCCTCCCAAGACAGCTTGACTTTCCATCTACTTTGGGATAGTTCTCATTATTTGAAGCATTTCTTGACATCAAGTCCAGGATAACCTTTTTGCCTCTTCTACCTCTGGATCATAGTTGGATGATTCTTTGGGGTCAAGCAGAACAAGCCTTAATCCTTTTATGACATAAATATTATGTTCCCCTAAAACTTCTACCACCCTCAATTTCTTCAGCTGATCCTCATATGATAGATACTTGAGGCTCTTCCCTGGTTACCCCATTCTGGATACTCTTGAGCTTGTCAGTTTCTTCCTTTAGGTAGTCTGTCCATGGCATTAGTCTATTTGGGTCCATGCTAAAGACCTTCTTGACAATATACAGATCTGCCTTTTGCCCCTTTATGCTCTCTCTTTGATTCTTCCACAACTGATTACTTTCACAGATTCTCAACTAACAGTGTAACCTCAAAGACCTCAGAAAATGCCATGAGAAACCTCTTGTTGTGATATACTTGTGTTCCACCACTGGTCCCACCCCTGTATAGGGTGACAAACTAGATGTTACCAAATATACCAAGAAAAAAGAAAGACCTATATTTAGCATTTTCATACATATTGCATTTTTCTTACATTATAAGAATTTTTTTTCTGTAGTATCAACTCCATAGAGTTTAGCCACATTTCACCCATGGGGCTTAAGAATCTGTTAACTATCCAATGTTTAGAAATAAGGCTATTTTACTCTTAATAAAAACAATTTCAAATACAGACTATTAAGAAGCCAATATGGAGCTTTTAATAAAAGTTTTTCTAAATTATTCTGTTATAACAGAATTTGGATATAATAAGTACACTTGGTTTTTAATTTTTATTTTCAATTATAAATTCTTTCCTTCCCTCCACCCCTCTCCCATCAATTGAGAAGACAAGAAATATAGTACCCATTATAAAAATGAAATTATGCAAAACATTTCCACAATAGCTATGTTGCAAGAAAAAAAAAGAGAAAAAAATATGCTTCAGTTTGGACTTGGAGTCCCCATCAGTTCTTTCTCTAGAAGTGGATAGACTTTTTCATCATTGAGTCCCATGAAATTGTTATGGATCATTTTATTGATCAGAGTTGCTAAATCTTTCACAGTTGATGTTACAGGATTGCTATTACTGTACACATTGTTCTCTTTCTGCTCACTTTCTTTGTATCTGTTCATATCTCTTCTCCCACTCTTGTTTTTATTTTTATTTTTATTTATTTATTTTTTAATATATTATTATTTTTAAAACCCTTACCTTCTGTCTTGTAATACTGGCTTACTGTGTATTGGCTCCAAGGCAGAAGAGTGGTAAGGGCTAGGAAATGGGAGTTAAGTGACTTGCCCATGGTCACACAGCTAGAAAGTGTCTAAGGCCAGATTTGAACCCAGGAACTCCCATCTCTAGGCCTGGCTCTCAATCCAATGAGCTATGCAGCTCCCTTCTCCCACTCTTCTGAAACTGACTTCTTCATGTTTTCTTATAGCACAAGAGTATTTCACACAATCATATACCATAATTTATCAAATACATTTGTAACACTTGGGTCAGCGAAGGATCTGGGTTAACTTTGGGAATTATCACATTTTAAGAAACCTGAGAAAACTTTAACACTGAAACAGATTCTATATTTATTGGCCACCCTGTATAAGAGGATGTTTTGTTAATATTAAAAAGAAGATCATAGCACAAACTACATGTCCCTATAAATTATAATCTTAGATTATGGCACTATATCCAGCTCCTTCATAGAATTCCCCAAGGGAAAATAAATGTTTTGAACCCAGTTGGGAGAGAAAAGAGAGTTGTCATGCAAGTTACCACATCTACCTTTTCATCAACCCAAACCTTTAATTTTTAAAGTTTTTAGTTTTTATGAGTGGTTTGAGGTAAGAAGGACAGAGTCAGGAGACCTGCATTCATATCCTACTATTGCCATTGGGCTGAGACAGATCACTTCATCTTTCTGAGCCTCATTTATCTTAGCTATAATGCTCTGTAAACCTTAAAGTGCCATAGAAATCTTAGCTAACTAAAATAACTATAGAAAAGCTCTGATTAACCCTGTATTCCCCAGTGCCCAGATTATTTATGGTACATAATTTCTTATAACACCAGATCAACAAAGTATTATTGCTAATGGGATAGCCACCAAGTTATGGAATTACTTCATTTAGAATGAATTCTTTGTAATGGAGTTTGTTATAATGAAACTTTTTACCTACCATTCAAATTAAGGTCCATACATACTTCAAACTTCAAAATAGCTACACTAAATACTCTAGTAATGGTTTCATGACATCCCAAGGGCATCTCTATTTCAAAGGCAATTTTTAAAATTCTTTAAGTAAAATTAAATTGATTTATAATATGAATATAAATAGAAGACATATAAATAAATAAATGTAAAATAAAATGTAAATATTTAAAATATAAAATAGAAATAAAATAGAAATCTCTCTCTATAAAATATAAATACACAGAATGTAGACGGGAGAAAAATGAAGCAAATGAGTATAGGAAAATTCACAAAGATTGCAAACTAGTGTACCCTATGGTTACATATACTACTATTCTTTTAAAGTTGTCTTCATATGACAGGTATGATAGTCAAATGTGTAACCCATGGGTAATCTTCAAATGTGAACTTTACAACGATGTATTGCAACTGTGAAAGAACAGTAGTTACATCTAAAATCCAGATCATTGAGTTCTTGAGATTTTCCTTCCCTTCAGACAGATCTTCTGGCCCAAGAGCATTTGAATGGTCAGATTCTTACAGAAAAAGGATATTCCAAAAGGTACACTTACAGAACATGCCAGAAGGCAATGGTGGGTGAAAGTAGATTAATTTTTCTAAGATGAAGGAAGAGGGACCAACAATCTGTTTTTCACAGTAGATATGGATGAAGATGTGAGAAAAGTTGTCTGATGCCACTAGAAAGGTGAGTGTATTTCGGAACTTTATTATTACCCTATTATTCCTCTATTTAATACTCACACGTTGTAACAACTTCCACGCAGAATTGATTTCACTGTGTGCTTTCTTGGCAAACCATATGCCATGGTGAATAATTACAATCTGACCTCTCGATGTAAAAAGAGGATCTTCTTTTGCCACCCACTGCCTGAAATGTTCCACAACAGAGAGGATTAATGACAATGTTTTTCATTTGAAAATGTATTCCAAACAAAAAAAAACAGCTTTATCAAGATTCAGAATAAAGTCCTCTGACTTGAAGATACTATGTGCTACTTTTTTCAGTATTTTTCTCTGGATATTATTTTATTATCTTCTTGCTATTACTTAAGTCATTTCCTTTCCCCCCCCTTCCCCCCCCCCCATCCCCTGGATATCACTATTGATAAAGAGGGCTGAGATCAATGACCAGGGCACTGGGTTAGAGTGATCAAACTCTGCTTTACTGGTTAGCTAACCTCAGAATCACAAAGTCAGAAAGGACCTCAGAGCTCTCTCATCCAGCCCACCCCTGAAAGTGTCTCCATCCACATTTCTGACAAATGGCCATCTGACTGAAGATCTCTAGTGTTTCCATCATTACCTTCCATGGCAATAGTCCACTTAAGTTTTGGTCAGGTATGGTAAAACGTTTTTCCTTACATGAACAATTTCATCTTTTCTACCCACTACTCTTAGATCTAGCTTGTTAGGGTCATGGAGATCAGATTGAATCCCCTTTTCACAGAACAGTGCTTCACATTACCTGAAGACAACCAAAATGATAAGGGTAACCCCAGCTTCCCTTTTCCAGGCTAAACAAGTGGACTTTGTATATGGCCTAGTCTCCAGTCCTCCCAACATTCTGCTCTCTCCCCCCTAGTTTGTCAATGTCCTTCACAAAGCGTGGTACCCAGAGCTGAGCACAATATTCCAGATGTACTCTTACAGGGCGTCTCTTGGCTAGCTCAGTATTTTCCTCTGCTTAGTTATTTGCGTCGTGGCAGACATTTCTTGACCCCATTTGGGGTTTTCTTGGCAGAGATATTGGAGTGGTTTGCTATTTCCTTCTCCAGCTCATTTTATAGATGAGGAAACAACCAGGAATTGTCAGAGGTCACATTTGAACCCAGTACTTCTCATCTCTAGGTCTGGCTCTTAATCCACTGAGACTCCTAGCTGCCCCAGGATTGATTTTTAATGTAAAAACCACAAGTCTCAAATTTTAAATGGTTCTGTCGCTTTTGTTCTCTACAACATCCAGCCAAAAGCTGTGATTTCGAAATGTGTACTTTCCAAGGCTGCACCCATATCTCACTTCTGGGAAAAGTCTAATTCAAAGGAAGTTTCCCCAAACATAAAAAACTCTTCAGTTTCTTCTCTGAGATGTGATTTTTTTTTTAACCTTACCTTCCATCTTGGAGTCAATACTGAGTATTGGCTCCAAGGCAGAAGAGTGGTAAGGGTAGGCAATGGGGGTCAAGTGACTTGCCCAGGGTCACACAGCTAGGAAGTGTCTGAGGTCACATTTGAACCTAGGATCTCCCGTCTGTAGGCCTGGCTCTCAATTCACTGAGCTACCCAGCTGCCCACTTCTGAGATGTGACTTTAAAAGGAA
>NC_058135.1:42383874-42428629 GCF_016433145.1 Gracilinanus agilis | reverse complement strand
GGGTGTTTGGATTCTTCCAGCATTTCACTTAACTCCTATCCCTCTCTGCCTCCTCTGTACCCCCTGTACCCCTATTCCAGCCATCTTCCGCCACCCCGCCGCTCCCCCCATTCCTCCATTCAGTTCCTTGAGATGGCTTTCTCCCACAAGCCTGCACTTGTACACACACAGACACACGGACACACGGACACACGCCTGCCCTCTCACAGGCTTCTTCAGCTTCCTTACAGATGTTCACCTTCCTGGAGGTCTCCTTCCAAGGGGTATGGCCCGGTCCTCAGGGCCAGGAAGGCGGAGGCATCAGGCCAGCTCAGCCCCGCCCCTGCACCCCCTCTCCCCTCCCAGAACAGCCTGTGTTAGGACTAGACAGCTCTTCCGGGCTAGTTGTTGCCCATGTCCACAGGACGCTGACGCAGGCGGTCCACAATAAAGGGGCTTTGTGGCCAGCCGCCGCCTTTGATGGGCAATAGCCAGGAGCGGACTGCAGAGCTTACAGTGTCGGGGGCTACTGATCAATTGAAAGGGCTCAGAACTTGGAGTCTCACGACCCGAGTTAGAATCCCCAATTCTCCCACCAACTACTTGGTTAGAAACGAACCTTGTCCAAGTTACTGATCTCAGTTTCTTCATATGGTGGGTGGACCATGCGAGTGTCTCCTCCTCCTTGCTGTGACGCAGGGCTGTGGATGTGGAATGCCTCGTTTGCTAATTTTAGATAGGATGGCTAGAGATTGGGGTTAGGGAGAGCTATATTAAGAAATCAATAGGCTAAAACTAAAGAATATTAATAAAATATAGAAAAAGAAAAACTGTGGCCATCTCTCTGCTTTTAAGTTTTTTTTTCCTGTTTTTCCGTAATTATCAATAATCCTGTACACCCCAAATGAATGCCACCATTGTGTACCATTTTCTTTTGGTCATATTTGAAGTCTTGAGGAAGAATAGAGTAAGATTTTGATGGAGGGAGGGAAGGGAGGAAGAAATTTCAGTACAGAAAAAAAAATAAAAGAAGTCAGAGAAATATAACTCATTTTTGGAAGTAATTTGTGCAGATAGTATTCCAAGGCACTCAGGCTGACAAGAAGTTTATCAGCAGTGATAAGAAATGTATACTATGACAATTTAAAATTTAATCTCAAAAACGAACTGTGGAAGTAGAAATACAGAAGAAAAACAACTGCTTGATCACATGGTTCAATGGGTATATGATTGGGGATGTAGACTCTAAATGATCACTCTACTGAAAATATTAATAATATGGAAATAGGTCTTGATCAATGACACATGTAAAACCCCGTGGAATTGTATGTGAGCTATGGGAGGGGGTTGGGAGAAGGGGAAGGAAAGAACATGAAAAATATTCTGAATTAATTAATTAAATAAACTTAAAATTTAATCTCCATTGACCTAAACACTTGGAAAAACACTAATTGCTCATGGGTAGGCTGAGCTAATACAATAAAAATTCTACTTAAATTTATTATTTAGTGCCATGCCAATCAAACTACCAAAAAGCTATTTTATAGAACTAGAAAAATAATGAAATTCATCTGCAAGAACAAAAGAATGAGAATAGTAAGGAAAGTGGAAAAAAATGTGAAGGAAGGTGACCTAATAGTACCTGATCTCAAAGTGTACCATAAAGCAGTAATTATCAAAACAACTTGGTACTGGCTGAGAAATAGAAGAGTGGATCAATGGAATATATTAGGGTAAAAGACTTTAGCAATCTAGGAGAGTTTTCTCTGCCAGTGCAGCATTGATACCCCAGGAAACAAAAGACAATCTTCTGGAGTGGTCTTTAGAAGGGACTTTCAAGGACTCTAGCCCAGTAGAAGAAAGGAGGGAGAGACTTTCAGGACCATAGTTCAGTGGAAAGAAGGAAAAAAGCATTTATAAGCACCTACTATATGCCACTTTACAAATATTATCTCATTTGATCCTTGTGATAGCCCTGGGAGGTAGGTATTATGATCTCTATTTTATGATTGAGGAAATTAAGACAGATAAAGTTTTAAGTGACTTGAATAAAGGGTTAAATAGCTAGTAAGTATATGAGGTTAGATTTGAACTCAGGTCTTCCTGACTCTAGGCCCAGTGTACCAACTGGGGAAGTAGTCAATGCAGTATAATCTAGACACAAACTAGATGGAATCAATGGTAAATAGAAACTGAGCTGAGTTTAACTGAGGTGGTATAAGGGGAAATGTTTGTCCCTATATATTTGAAGAAAATATCATTGGGTAGCTAGGTCAGTGTATAAGAGAGTGAAGCTTAGAGATAGGAAGTCTTGGATTCAAATCTACCTCAGACACTCCTTAGTTGTGTGACCCTAGGAAAGTCACTTAACTCCAATTGTCTAGTCTTTACCATTCTTTTGACTTGGAACTATAAATGTTTTCTAACCCTTATTGATTATAAACCCTTATAATAGAACCAATTCTAAGATAGAATGGAAAGAAAGAAAGGAAAAAAGAAAAAAAAAGAAAGAAAAGGGAGAAAGAAAGAAAGAAAGAAAGAGAAAAAGAAGGCAAATATCCCTTTGTAAAAGCTAATTTTACAAAAGCAAACAAACAATAGTATGTATTTATTAACCCTAAGAACCTAGTTACCTGGAATAACTTACTATTTGGCAAAAAAGCTGGGTAAACTGGACAATAAGTCTGTTTGGAATTAAGTTTAAACCACTTTTAATATGTCAAGGTAAGCTCCAAATAAATATATGACACATCTAAAAAGTCACATTTGAAACAAATTAGAGGAGCAAGGAAGAAATTACCTTTTGCATCTATGGACCAGAAAGAGTTGATGACTAAACTAGTGATAGAATCATCAAAGAGAAAATGAACACTTTTGACTATATTTCATATAAATTTTACATAAACAAATCTGATATAATAATAATTGGAAGGGAATCAAGCAACTTGTCTTATTGTCTTATATCTCTAGCATTTCCAAGACTATAGTAAATAGTAGTAGCAATAATGGACATATTTGCTTTACCTCTGATCTTTATCAAGGTCTCTATTTTTTCTCCTTTAAGCATAATATTTGTTATTGGTTCTACATTTATTATATTAAAGAAAGGTTAATTACTCCAATGCTTTTTAGTGTTTTTTTTTATGGAAATGAGTTTTGTATTTTGCCCAAACTCCCCGTTTGTGATAATGTCGCAGCAGAAGAACATGGACATAAGAGACAGGATTTTTAGCATTTATATGGTGCTTTAAGATTTGCAAAGCACTTTATTTTAAATGTTATCTTCTTTAATCTTTGTTAGGTGGTCAGTCAGCCAAAAAACATTTTTTAAATGTTTCTTATGTACCAAATGCCATACTAATTTCTGGAGATACAAAGAAAGACAAAAACATGGTCCCTGCCCTTGGGAAGATCATACTCTAATGGAGGGAAACGCATGTAAACAATTGTGTACACATATGAAATGCACAATTTAATTGAGTAGAAGAGGAAACTAAGGCTGAGAGGTTCATAATCACTAGTAAGTACCTAAGGTAGGATTTGAACTCAAGTCTCCCTGAGTGCAAGTCTAGCTGCCTATGCTTGAATGTAATGCTCTCAGTCAGAGAGGATAATTGGAAGACATTGTTTCCTGAACCACAACCTTCAGCCCAGAGAGATTCAAGAAGACTAAGGGAGCTTGGTGCCTGGAGTTCAGATCCTGCTCCTGGGAGATGGAAGAAGACAGCCCATATGACTCTTGTATAGTGCCCTACTTGGATGACAGAAGCTACCAAGGATTCCAAATAGAATCAAGCCAGGAGTTGGAAGAGATGAAGAATAGGGTCAAATAATGACCAGCAATGTTGAGTGGAGACAACATGAACAAGACAGGTTGAGACCAAGGTGAGGAGATCAAAGGCTTTATGTCCCTAGGCGGCCTTGCCTTGCCCTTCCCCACCCAGGCTTCTACCTCATTCTTCTTTTGGGGTATGTGTCTCTCTCTAAGTGAAGCCATTCACCCTGCTAGACTGACTTTTGGAGGGTGTACCCCAAGTTTTAGGGGTAGATGTTTTGTTGTTAACTTCTCTACCATTCTAATCAGATGTGTACCTTGTTTTTGGTAAAGGTAAACTGGTGGGGTCCCATAAGCTCAAGTGTAAGAAGTTTGGGCTGTAGTAGGTGAATAAAACACTGGGGAGTAGTAGAGGGAGAAGGAGGAATGATGGGGTAAGTTGGTTAACTGCCAGGACACAAATAACACAAGGGAATCACACCCACTTCCACAAATAAAGGACAGAGCTTGGGAATGAGTGGTGACAGGACTGAAAGAGTGGCAGTTGAGAACAACTATCCCTCTAACTCTAGCCAGGGTTAAACTATACAATAGTGTGTCCTTGTTGGTTGTGGAGAAGGAAATAAACAGGAAGTTATATAAATTGTTTAATAAAGTTAAGGGAAGGAAGGTGGGAGAAGTTTGGGCTAAACTAATAAAGAGGGCACAGCCAGCTGTTAGTTAGAATGGCTAGCTTCTCTCTGGCTCTAGCACAGACAGACAGTCTGGCTAGAACAGGAGTGGCTGCTAAGGGTTTTGGAGACAAGGGGATTTCTTATGCCACAGGAGATACTGCTCCAAGCTAAATCCTTGATGTTATAGGTTCTGGAACAAATCCTTGGTCAACTAGTAAATCCACAAACTAAGGTCAAAGGCACTCTGTAACCGGCCCACCCAATTACAGTGACTTGTCCTTCCCTTAGTCTAGGCACTTGCTTGATGTTCTCACCCAAGGTCTCCAAAATTATAGGATACAGACAGCTGACAGGATCCCAGCTTCTAAGCTCCTTACTTCAGCTCTTGATGGTTCCCCGCTCAACCACCTTCTCCAGATCTTGTTGCATTCTACACAGAATGGCCATGTCACTCAGCCATGATCTTGCCTCCTACTGCCTATGCATTGCTACATATCTATTTTACCTTCTTTATATCCTACCTTATAAATTTGCCTATAACATGGTCTACAGAAGACCTTGAATATAGGTTAGTCATTATCTGGGAAACCCAATTTGTGAATGTGAGTTAAGGGGATAGTACAGGGGGTGCTACATCCATGTACCACATTTTGTTTAACTACGCCCTAATGAACAGACATTTACTTTATTTCCATTTCTTTGTTCCTAGAAAAGCTATTGTCTCTGACCAATGAATCAAGCAATAAACATTTTATTGGGGCTGCTAAGTGACACAATGGATAGAGTGCCTAGTCTGGGGTGAGGAGGACCTAGATTCAAATCTGGTTTTAGATACTTTCTAGCTGTGTGACCCTTGGTGAGTCACTTAATCCCATTTGCCTAGCCTTTTTGTCTTTGAGTTGTCACTAGGGTCACACAGGGAACAAATTCTGAGGTTAGATTTGAATTCAGGTCTTCCTGCCTGCAGACCTGGCACTTTATTCACTATAGCAGGGGTCAGCAACATATGGCTCTAAAGCCATATCTGGCTCTTTTGAGGGCCAGATATGGCTCTTTCTGCAAGAACCATAAAGTCAATTTTTTTCAGGCGCTGTTACAGGAGCACGCACTGTTATAGGAGTGCGCACTGTGAGCACTGTACGGCTCTCATGAAATTACATTTTTAAAAATGTGGCGTTTATGGCTCTCATGGCCAAAAAGGTTGCTGACCCCTGCACTATACCGTCAATTACCTCTAAACAATGAACATTAGTGGGTCTATATAACTTCTCCAAAATGCTTATTGCTTTTCTTTGCCAGTTTGTTGGATGATGGATGAAATCTCAAAGCCATTTTGGTTTGCATTTCGTTTATTACTAGTGATTTGGAAAAATCTTTTGTATCAATAATTTGCTATTCTTTTGTTACTCATACATTTCTTTTTAAAATTAAAAAAATTTTTTTTAACCTTCTGTCTTAGAATCAATATTGTGTATTGGTTCCAAGGCAGAAGAGTGGTAAAGGCTAGGCAATGGGGTTAAATTACTTGCCCAGAATTGCACAGCTAGGTAGTATCTGAGGCCAGATTTGAATCCAGGATCTCCCATCTCTAAGCCTGCCTCTCAATCCACTGAGCCACTCAGCTGTCCCCTTGTACATTTCTTAGAGGAATTCATAGTAGACATATAAATTTTTAAAAGAATTGTTTTTTCTCTTTTTAATGCTATTTATAGATTTATATCACAAACACCAAATAAAATGAGCACTTCTATATAATCAATAGCACAGAAAAATTATAAATGAAATTGCTAAACTCTATCTTATACTGCTTATGTATATATATATGTATATGATCAATATATAGCTTTCTTTTTTTTTTAAAAACCTTACCTTCCATATTAGAATCAATACAGTGTATTAGTTCCAAGGCAGAAGAGTGGTAAGGGTTAGGCAATGTGGGTCAAGTGACTTGCCCAGGGTCACAATATTGATTCTAAGATGGAAGGTAAAGGTTAAAAAAAAAAAAAAAAAAAGGACATGCAGAAGAAAGAAGAAAGATAGATAACCCCTTATTTTATACATTAAGAAACTGAGTTCTAGGCAAAGAAAGTGTTTTTTTTTTCCTAAGTCATGTAATAGGACCAGAACCAGAATTCAAGTACACTGTCTCCAGATCCAGTTTTCTGCCTACTTTGTCACACTGATTTCCCATTTTCCGCTATGTGTATAAAAATAATTCATATCATTTTACATTTATACTTTGTAGTTTGATTTTTGAGGGCCCTCCTAGAAATATTTCAGAAAATTTCACAAATACCAAATAAAATTTCTACCAATACTTAATTACAAAGTAAATTGCAGTGTAGGAATCAGCCCCTCCTCATAACAAACTTAGCATCATGATTGTTCTCTAGGTAAAGAGATTTCCAATCTTATGATCGAAATGAATTCAAAAATTGGATTTTCTTAAGCAAAATGAAAAACTTTTCTATAACTTGTAAATTCCATTCAGCACTCCACTTTTTCATTTAAAAATTTTCATTTTGGTTATAAGGACATTGTTGCCCCCTAGTGGTATTTAGAGAATGCAAATGGAACATATAGTATGTGCTGTACATTATTATATTTCGTTAAAAATTAAAATCTAAACTATTTTTAGAATAGTCACCTGAAAATATTGTGGATAATTCCAAATGAAAAATATATAAAATTTTAAATTGTGCACTTAAAAATCAATATTCTGAGATTCCACTGCTAGCTAGATGTATAACCCAAGGAGATCAGTAATGGTCAGGGTGGTCTTCCCTCAGTTCTAATGTAGAACCCCTTTGAGTGTAGGGATCACTGGGGAAAACAATATCCTCCCACAGCTCCCTCTCTTTATTATATCGACAAATCTGACCCGGATCAAGAGGATTATGGGTTGGATGTGCAGGAGAAAATTAAGGAAAAGGAGAAAGTAGAAGAAATTATGAGCAGGAGATATGGTTTGGGGCCATGGAGAGCAGAATAAAAGTTGGGAGTGGTCCAGCAGAGACCAAAATGAAAATAATGCTTGTGGAGAGATCTGCACTGAGGTGCCATCTTGGGTTAGAGAGATGTTATTCTTCCTTCCCTTTCAAACTCTCTGGAAGGGTGAGATGTATCATAGGTTATTTAATCACTTTAAACTCCCTGTTTCTCTCTGGACTTGAGAAACATTAATGTTTCTTATGAATGTTTACTTTGTTTCTAATCAAAGGACTGAAAATGGAAACTACCTTGAAGGACCAATCTATGTCACCTGAAGCAGTGACATCAGTGACATCTTTTTATCCACAAAGCAAAGAAATATTTATAGTAGGATGATATTAGGGGTGCAGCTCTCATACCAGAATCCTCTTAGTCTAGTTTCAATGTAGGGACAAAATGAGGAACTCATAAGTCATTGAACATTTAATAATGTTTTACTTTATCCTAACACAAAGAGAATACATAACAAGATAGAATGGAACTCGGCTTCTCTGGACTTAGTCTCCTTTTGTCTCCATCTGGAAACACATCTGGTCAGTAGGTCATCAGGGTGTGGTGACTCTCATGGTCTTGGGTAACCATCAAGTCTGGGAAGCCTAAGTAAGTGGGATTTTTTAATTAGTCTCTTCCAATCATCAAAGTCAAGTGGCAAGAGAAAACACTGGCAATAGCTCAGGATGCAGGGGATAAGGAGTAGGCAGTGAGCAAAAAGAGAAGGAAAGAGGTGGGGTTGTGTTCTGTGCAGGTCTGTCCCTCCTCTGGAATTCCCATTCCATAACAAATTTCCCTTCATCTTGGATCTCCTTTTTAAAAACTCCTTCCATTAGGTAGCTCCTCATTTTGGGAAGGCTTTTCCACCCAGGGTAGTAGGTTAAGACAGTCTTATTTTCAGAGGGGTTGTTGATGACTTTAAGTCAAATAATCTACTAAGGCTAGGAGTTGTGCAAGTTCTACTGTGCTTCCCATCTCCATCCCCATATTGATATGATGAAAGAAATTCAGGGAAAAATTTTTGAAACTATTTCTTAGGGCTGACTTATGCATGAGTACACAGTTAATCAAAAGACTTACAGATTTATAAGGAATTAAGAATACACAACAGAGAAACCATCCTGATTCAGATAAGAGTTTATAAAGCCAGGGGTAAAATCAACATTATAAAATAACACTATGCTAGAGAGTTAAGCCTGGAGTTGGGAGGGCCTGGGTTCAAATGTGATCTCAGAGTTAGTTGGATGA
Organism: Gracilinanus agilis; assembly: GCF_016433145.1. NCBI lineage: Eukaryota > Metazoa > Chordata > Mammalia > Didelphimorphia > Didelphidae > Gracilinanus > Gracilinanus agilis. Next base: position 42,419,971 of record NC_058135.1, on the reverse strand, counting down.
CTCAGTGGACAGAGACCTAGGCCTAGAGATGGGGGCTCCTGGGTTCAATCCTGGCCTCAGACACTTCCTAGCTAGGTCACCCTGGGCAAGTCACTTAACCCTAATCAAATAGCCCTTACTACTATTTTGCCTTGAAATGATACTTAGTATTGATTCTAAGACATTTAAGGGTTTAACATTCTAAGAGTTTAAACAACATCATCATCAACAACAACAACAACAACAATAATGCTTCTCTTTTTAAAAAGAACTTAGTAGAAGCCCACTTTAAATAATTTGATCCTTTGGTACACCTTAGCAAGATCTTTACTTATTCTACTTGCCTCGGTTTTCTCATTGGTAAAAAAGGAGATTGCACTAAGAGGATTCTGCAGCCCTCTCCAGCTCTGGATCTTAATCTATGACAGCTTAGCTCTTTTCCAACTCAAAGTCTAGGACCATAATATTTATAGGCTTTCTGAGCTTCTCAAGTATGTATCTCCTGCAGGAGAGGTAACTAGCTGTGCTTCCCTGCTTGGAGCTGGCTATGTTGGAGCATACTAAGTAAGCTTGGCAAATGAAGGGTTCTCCAGACAGGCTGCTTGTTTGTGCCATGGGAAAGATGGGAGAGCCTTCCTGAGACATGATGAAACAGAGATCCTGGGTAGCTATTTTCCTGTGTTCCACAGGGACCCTTGCCAAGAACATTTTATATCCTGATCTAGTCTTAACCTAAGACCAAAGATGTATTTCAAAAGGATTTGGAGAGGATGAAGTGTGTCTGTGTTTGTCCGAGTTGGGAGGGGAATACCCAAAGCCTAACCTAATCAATCTAACAACAACAAGAATAAAACACTGTAGTAGCAAAGTTATTTGCCCTGCATATTGGTCAATCTCCTTCACAATGGAGAAAATATAGATTCCCTCTGGCACTATTTGATTGAAATTCCCACATAAATCAGACAGTCACCTCTCTCTTTTTTTAATTGGATTTGATTCAACAACCATTCCTTGTGCACTTTACTTTTTAGTTCATTTAAATCTCAATTCTATTCCTTTATATCTCTACCACAGGGCAGCTAGGTGGCATAGTAGATTGGGCACCAAACCTGGGGTCAAGAAGATTCATTTCCCTGAGTTAAAATCTGGCCGTACCAGCTTACTTACTTACTAGATGTAAGACCCTAGGCAGCTCCCTTAACTCTGTTTTCTCAGTTTTCTCATCTGCAAAATGACCTTGAGAAGGAAATGGCAAACCACTCCAGTATGTTTGCCACGAAAACCCCTAGTGCTGTTCTGAAGAGTCAGACTAGACTGAAAAACAAAACAAAAACTAAACAGATCTCCACCTTGATATTTATTCCTGGTAACTTCGTCCACCTCCCAATTAATTCAGATGCAAGTTCCTGTGTAACCTCGTCCACCATCAATTCAACTAAAATTAAAGTTGATTCAACCCAAACTGCTATTGACAACCCACATTGTCTACAACTTTATCCTGACACCTAAGGATTGTTCCCATCTCCCAACAAGAAAATAATGAGGAGTAGCTGAGTTGATTCCTAACCCACTTCCTCATTAACATATTTATCAATCTGTATGGTTTTTATCTTTGCCAGTGGAGGTCCAAATGACTTGCTGGCAAACCAAGCAGAAGGAAGTCACACCTAGGTTTATTTATTTATTCTTGAAAAACTCTTACCTTCCTCCTTAGAATCAATCCCATGCATTGGTTCCAAGGAAGAAGAATGGTAAGGGTTAGGCACTTGCCTGGGCAAGCACCTGCCCAGGGTCACATAGCTAGGAAGAAGTGTCTGAGGTCAAATTTGAACCCAGGATTTCCCATCTTGAGGCCTGGTTCTCAATCTAGTGAGCCATCTAGTTCCCCAACACCTAGATTTAAAACACCTTGCAGCCTTCATTCATTCTTTGGTTACTGAAGCCATAGAACCAACTGATTGGTTACTGCTAGCCTAATTAATAAATTGATCATACTCAGAACCTCATCTCCCAGTTTACATTAATTTTCATACGTAACACAGAGAAGCCAAAATGAATTAGGGCTCAAGGGCAGCTCTGTCTTATCCAGTATCATCCCTTGGTGGCAATATGAGGAACTTTTACTATTTACATGCATATAGAGCTTTTAATGGACAGTTTCTAGTGGAGGTATTACTAAGGGGGAACAAAAAGAAACGGGAAACCCCTACCACCACTGTCAAGAATAAAAAGTATGGAGAAGAACAAAAGCCAGAAATTTTAACCCTTTCCTTTCCTCTTCAGAAAGACCAAGTCTTGGTCTGGTGTATATGATGGACAATGCCGCATCTTTGCAGACCACAGAAGGTCTCTAAATTTAAGGTGGTAATCATGAATTAGAGCAGCCCCAAGAACATCAGAGCCACAGCATAGATAAAGACACTCTCAGTGTGATCACAGATGTCTCCCCTTGATGGCAGGTGGCAAGGATGAGCAGGAATAGCTTCAGTCAACAATTCATCCTTCATCCAGGTCATCTCTACTAAAGGAGCTAGGAGGTAATAACACCCTGCATGGAATCTAGCCTGGAATCTAAGTTGATACTAAGGCTCTTCCCTAACACCATCCACTGACCCACTTTCCAAAATCTTCCTCTCCTTGAGAGAATCACATGAAGGGAATGACAAAATTTTTCTTCCATGAGAGACCTCTGTGGGGAAGCTACTTACTTTTTCCATATTGGCTAAATAAGGATTTCCCTTACCCTCATCCAATGACTCAGAATGATGACTGTATCAAGTAAGGGATCCCTTCTCTTCCAGGTAAATGCACACCTACCATATAACATATAATAGCAATTACACCTTCCTCATCCTGGTAGAAAGTATGCCTCCCAACAACATGACTCCTAGGTCCCTAACATTTTCTGGGTAGTTTCCTAAACTATTCTAGAGGAAAGGAAGTCTACAAATTAAGGGGTACACAAGATATTTCTCCAAGATGTATGAAGCCCTCTAAGGAGCTAAGGGCCTTTAGGGCAAAGCAGGCCTATGAAGAAGAACCTCTCTCATCTCTTCAGTGGCAGTTAGGGCCCAGTAAAAGGCAAGCTACTGCTTTTCAAAAGCTTCTCTGAACTTGGTACTTTAGACATCTAACAGTGACTTATTCTGGCAACCCCTCGGTGCCTTCTAAAGGATCCCCTTATCCTGGTCACAGATCTCCAGAAACATGATCCTTGTAGGGTCATGAGTGTGCAAGGTGACAGAGCCTGATTGCAAGGCTGTTGCTGGTTCTGGGCCTCACATGAAAGACAAAGACTTCTGGGTAAATAGGGGCCATCAGGCTATTCTGGTGGGGAATGTGGGTTCTCCAAAAACTGAGTCAACCTTCCTTCTTAGATCTTGGGGACTAGTGCTTCTACCACTGTGGCTTAATGTGTCCTGATCAAAATTATGTCACTGATGTAATGTTGTACACCAGGGTGGGTTCCACACACAGCCCAAACCAAATTAAAATGCAATTGGTAAATACTTAACAAGATAAAAATGCAATAAAATGTATATGACATTATGCTTTAATACTAAGTCAGTCTATAGGCAGCAGGAAACCATATGCAGAGATTTATGAATCTTTTCTATTTGACACCACTGGTTTACATCAATGACCTCTCAGGTGTCTGCCACCATAGAAGATCATGTGAAGGAGAGTTCAAGTAGTGCTGGGAAAGGATGGGAAGGATGGACTCCTTCCCACGGAAAAAGCAAACCATTCCTCACTAGTCTGAGCATAGGAAGAGACTGGCAAGGTGGCAGTCCCAATCCCACTTACCCTGGGATCTGGGCTACCTAGTCTACACATAGATAAGAAGGAAGAGAAGAGAAGGAAGTAATAAGTATTTATATAATGCCCTCTATGTGCCAGACCCTGTGCCAAGTACTTTAGAAATATGATTTCATTTGATCATGAACAGCTTTAGAGTTAGTCATGATGATTTTGTTTGGTTTTCTACTATTCCCTGTAAGCTTCCAAGTACCATCTGTCTTCCTCACAGGGTTAAGGGCATCTGGCATAACAGCATATCTTCCATCTTCCATCTTCCTTCATGTCCATCACTAGAAAATAATCTTTCACGCTATCTACATTCAGAGGAAGAACTGTGGGAGTAGAAATACAGAAGAAAAACAACTGCTTGAATACATGGATTGATGGGAATATGATTGGGAATGTAGACTCTAAACAATCACCCTAGTGCAAATATCAATAATATGGAAATGGGTCTTGATCAATGACACATGTAAAACCCAGTGGAATTGTGTGTGGGCTATGGGAGAGGGGTGGGGGAGGGGAGGGAAGAACATGAATCTTGTAACCATGGAAAAACATTCTAAATTAGTTAGTTAAATAAAAATTTTCAATTAAAAAATAAAAGAAAATAATCTTTCACCTCTCTGGGGATCCAGTATTGTATGATGTTACCTGCATGGGATGGTTTAGATAACTCTTAAGATTTTCTATTTGTCCCCTCCCATAGTAACATTCCCAGTAGTTGCTGAAAGGGTCTGCACAAATACTGAATCTGTAGCACTTCTTCTCTCCATGCACAGTCCTCTTTGGCCTCCTCCAAATGACTAAGATGGGGCACAAGCTTGGGAGGATACCTCAGGTTTGGGTGGAATGGAAGGACCCCTACTGCCTAGTGCTTAATTTCTCTGTACAGTTTTATTAGCATCCCCAAGGACTGGTCATCATTGTGTTTTAATCCACCACATTTCAAGAACCATACCCAAAGTTTTCTTCTTAGGTGGCATTGGTTCTCTCAGCCCACCCAGCAGGGCAATGGCTGGCTCTGGAACTTTTTTTCCATTCCCAGAATGGCCATTTTGTCCAAGCAATGAATATCTTAACCTCATACTGAGATTTCACCAGTTGATCAGCCCACACCCATATAGTTGTGAGATGGGGGAGACACACAACTCAAATTTGAAACAAATTAGATGAGGCTCTGCTCAGAAAGCAGGTCCTAACTGCCTCTAGTTGAACATAGGATGCGTGCATGTATGTATGTGGGTTCCCTACATAAATCCCTTTTCTGGAGGCTCTAATACCCAGTCAGTCTGCTCTACCAAAGAAAGTCCAAAGAGAGATCCTCCAGTAGGGAGCCTCCAGCTATGGCTCCATTAGACTACATCCTCAGGAACCATTGTTTCAGGGACTTCTCAGGTTTCAGTTTGAAATTCTGTATCCAAATCTCCAGGTGGAGAGGGTCTGTCCTAAGCCTGTGTCCTCTGGGTAAGGATTTACTATCCTCTTCTTTCTCTTAGAAGGCAGCTTGGTGGCCTACAGTCAGGAAGACTCATTTTCCCGAGTTCGAATCCGGCCTCAGACACTCACTAACTGTATGACCCTGGGCAAGTCACTTTATCTTGTTTGCCTTATCTGTAAAATAAACCAGAGATCTTCAATTGACAAATGGTCAAAGGATAAGAGCAGTCAATTCTCAGATGAATAAATTAAATCTTTAGTCATATGAGAAAATGCTCCCAAATTACTAGTAGAGAAATGTAAATTAAAATAACTCAAAGATATCGGTTCATTTATACTTATCAGATTGGCTACTATGACATAAAAGGAAAATGTTAAATGTGGAAAATTGGGATACTAATATACTGTTGGTGGAGCTATGAACTAATCTATCCATTCTGGAGAACAATTTAGAACAATACCCAAAGGGCCATAAAACTGTACATACATACCCTTTGATCCAGCAATACCACCCCTAGGTTTGCATCCCAAAGAGAACAAAGATAGGAGAAAAGGACCTATTTGTACAAAAAATATTTATAATAGCTTTTTTTCATGGTAGCAAAGAACTGGAAATGGAAGGGATGGCTAAATGAGTTCTGGTATATGATTATAATGGAATATCATTGTGCCATAAGAAATGATGAATATGATGATCACAAAAATAACTGGAAAGACTTATATGAAGTGATGCAAAGTGAAGTACAGAACCAAGAGAGTATTGTATACAGTAAAAAACAATAAAATACAGTCATCAACTGTGGATGACTTAATTATTATCAACAATACAAGGATCCAGGACAACTCCAAGGGACTTATGACATGCAAAAAAGGCTATCTACCACCACAGAAGTGATGTGGACTGAAGTGTCCTACAAACCCTACCGAGAAGCCATACACAATCAAAATAATATAGAAACAATAACTAGTTGATTAGAATGGAGCTACTCTTCATATAAGATGAATGAGTTGCTTAGATTCACAATTATGAGAAAATTCCTCCTATCAATCTTTAGACATTGCCTAGGTCCTTGGTTGGGGTCTCTGGACAGCAAGTACAGATGGTTCAGATCTCTAGTTACCCAAGATGAGGTTCAAACAATGCCCAATTTCTAAACTCACTGCGTTTAGTAAAATCTGGGCAGAAAAGAGCAAAACTTGATCTAAAGTTGCCCCAGGGTGTTTAATTTATTATTAGCATCCAGTTTACACTGTGGTTTGCTCCCCCAGAGTGTGCAAAGTGAACCATGGGTAAAGCCATGTAGATTGAAGTGGACCATGGGTAAAGTGACATCAATTCCCTGAAAACACAGGGTAACAACTGCCCAAACAAATGACCCCTTCCACAGTTCTTTGGATGAGATCCAATAAGCATTAATCCCATTAGAAGGAACCCACAGGGTCTAACTACAGATTGAAGCATGCCATTCTTCACTTTATTTCTTCCATGAATTTTTCTCTAGTGTACGTAACTTGTTTCAAAACATGATGGATATGGACATATGTATTGTATGATAACTCATGTACAACCCATATCATATTACCTGCCATCTTGGGGAGGGGTGAAGAGTGAGAGGGAGGGAGAGAACATAGATCATAAAATGGCAGAAAATCATTATTAAAAATTATATGGATATGTAATCTGGAAAAGGAGAAAAAGAAAAAATATATTCTAGATTTTGGAGGGAAATGCTTTGTAACCATTGTACTTGCCATGCCAGTAAATAAAATGCCTTCTGTAAAAAAGAAAAAAATAAGCTGGAGAAGGAAATGGCAAACCACTCCAGTATCTTTGCCACTGAAACTCCAAATGGGTCACAAAGAATCTGCCAAACATGGAGGCAGCTAGATGGATCACTGGATTGAGAATTGGGCCTAAAGCCTGGTGGTCCTGGGTTCAAATTTGACCTCTAACACTTCCTAGTTGTGTGACCCTGGGTAAGTCACTTAACCCTTATTGCCTAGCCCATAAGACCATTCTGCCTTGGAATCAAGTGATTCCAAGCTAGAAAGTAAGGATTAAAAAGAACCTATTGAATAGCTAAAAGGACCACAAAATCTAGATTTCTTACCCTGGGGAGTTCCCTGCCAGTCAGCCTCAAGTCTACTAAGTTCTTCCAGTTTCAAGGCTTTTTTTCTCAGCAGGAATAGGAACCTCTGGATCATAGACCCTAGGGTTTTGGTTTCCCGGCCATACGGTTTACCCTCTAGACCCTACCACCATCAAGAGAGATCTTTTCATTTGCTTTGCCACCAGTTCCACTTGCTGCCCCTCAGCTTTCTGACCCACAAAGCCAAGAATCTCTAGCTGCAGAATGTACAGGCCCAGTTTATTCTCCATCCTTTTGTGTTGGCAGTCCACTGTCTATAAAACAACCAAAACCAGGCAGAGAATACTGACTGTGGCACATTCTTTACTCTCCTGGGCAGTGCTCTCACCCACCAAACTCATGAGCAGGTCCTACTGGACCCACAGTGATGTCTTCCTCTGCTCTGTCGACAGAAAGTGAGACTGTGTCTCACCACCCAGTCATCTTCCTTCTCTGGATTTGTAGGGCTCTTCTGACTCAACCACATTATGATCCATGAGGCCATCACATCTTGTCCAAACCTGCCAAAACCACGCCAAATGTTGGGAGCAGGGCTCTAATATCTGGCACCTCCCTCCTTAGGTGAGGTTCAGTGCTGAGAGGAAATGAGGCACTCACCAGTCACTGAACATATGACAAAGGAAGTTTTCTTTGCCCTAACTGGGGGCTGGTGGTAGAGTGGATAGAGCTTTGGACCTGGAGTAAGAAACATCTGAGTTCCCAATTGGAATCTGAAATAAGCTGTGAGACTCGAAGCAAGTCACTTAACCTCTGTCTGCCTCAGTTTCCTCAAATATGAAGTGGGAATAATAATAGTACCTGCCTCACAGTACTGTAATATTGTGAAGATCAAATGAGATATTTGTTTAAAAAAAAAAGCACTTATCATAGTTCCTAGAACATAGCAGATATTATTTAAATACTTATTTCTTTCCCTTCCAGTTTTCTACTATTCCTTACTATGGAATGAATATGCAACAAAGATACTGTGGAACTTTGCCTCTCAGAATGTGTTCTCCACTTGGTTCTGGTCTAGGAATGAATCTGGTCAAGAAGTCATCAGGGCATGGTGACTTGTGTGGTATCAGACATCCACCAAGTGTCATGGACCAATCAAGTCTTAGGAGAAGCTTTACCCTGAGCCCATTATTTAGGGTAGTGGGGAAAGAAGCTGCATCTGGGAAGCTGAAACCATTTGGGTCTCAAAGGCAGCTTTGTCCTTTGAGAGATAAAATTTTAAATTTCAAAGTAATATTATAATATCTGCTTGATGCATTTGCCTAGAGAGGAGAAATTATAGTAAATTCATTAAACTTGTTAAATGATATGCCTGGCTTTTGAAATTTTTAACTGGTAAATGATAACTAGAAATCCAGAATTCTTTGTGGCATTTTAGTTAAAAGTTACTTTAATGAGAAGTAGAGAGAGGCTGATTCTTCTTTTAACGGATGAAAGACATATGTATATTGTCTGATGTGAAGATGGGATTAACTCTCCCTTACCCACTTTTAGATTTAATCACCAGAAGTGTACACACTCCCACATTTCCTTAAGTGAAGGAGGTCTGTGCTCTAGTGGGTGATGAATCAGAAATAACTGACTGCCCCCTTGGCAGTCCTAAGCAAAGCTAAAGCTGCAATTGATTCACGTAAAATGGAAGGAGGGCACAGGAAATGACAAAAGAATGGTCTTTAAAAGTGGGAAAGACTTTCTGTGACCAGCTCTTTCGCCTGTGAACTTAGCCCTGGAGTAGCTCTAGCTTGGGGACCTTGGACTGCTCTTGGATCTTTCTGTAGGACTGCCATGTGGGTGAGTGAAAAAGGCTGACTCCTTTCCTGGCTCCTGAAGGGACTAGCTTCTGGAGAGGCCTCCCTCCTCCATTTTGGAGGAGGAGGCTGTGTGGCTGGAGCCCTTGTTTAATTTATCTCTAGGCCCTCTGGCTGGGGCTTCTGGACCCCTGCCGAAGTAAAGCCAGGGCCAGAGCAAATAGTCTAGCTCGTTAAGCTAGATTTCTTACTCTGTCCTCTTTCTTATTTCTCTACTTTCACTCTTTCCCTCTATTTTATAAATACATTGCTATAAAATCATTTTGACTTGAGTAATAATTTCAGCAACCACATTTCTCTTATATTTAGTCCAACCTTTAATATTTTTAACCCTTACACTGAAATTAGGTATTCAGGAATTACACTTTATATCTGTTAGGGTAGAGTTAAAGGATTAGGGACAGACTGATACTGGATTGTTGTGAGCCTTGCAAAGAATTAGAGCCCAGATATCCCTGGAAATTAAAGGTTTTGCTGGTAAGAACCCTAAGCTATGAAGAGATAAAAACATGAATAATTTAAATTTCTCTTTTCCCAGTAGGTTGCCATTTTGTATATCCATAGTTCAAAAAGAATGCCACACCTCCAAAGCAGGTAGGGTGAGTTGCTTGGCAAAGGAAAGTCATGTTCATTAAGGAAAAGTGAGCTTCTAGGGCAGTTCCACTCACACTAAGGGAAGGGAAGTAAGTGGGTCAAAGCATGCTCAAATAGGCTTGCTGACTTGAGAAATGAGCCACCATGCTCCCTACCTCATCCTCAATTAACCTAAATTAATTATAAGTGGAGGTAGATTGAGGTGCATGTTGTCAACTGCATCTGACTTTATAGTTTTCCCCTTCACATTAGATGTCCAGGCTCCATCCTAGGTCCTTTTCTCTTCTCTCTATATCTTCTCTATTCAAAATCCATCTCAAAAGGGGTGGAGGATTGGGGCTGGGGTGGGGGTGTGTGGAGGAAGGGAGGCAGTGAGAGATTTAGAGACTCATTATTCTTTGAAAAATGTTGGAAACTGTATTTACATGTATTAGGGAATACATTTAATTTAAAAAAATTTAAATCCCTTTAGATCCTATGAGTTAACATTTCTTTGTAGATTACTTTCAAGTTTATCACTTAACCATCTCTATCTTGGGTTCTAATCTCAAATCATCAACTACCTGTTGGATATTTCCAAATGGGTATCACTCTGGCATTTCAAAAACAGCACATCCTGGGGCATTTAGGTGACTCAGTGGATAGAGAACCAGGCCTGGAGATGGAAGGTCCTGAGTTTAAATCTGACCCAGTCACTTCCTAGCTATGTGACCCTGGGCAAGTCACTTAGCTCCTGTTGCCTAGCCTTTATTGCTCTTTTGCCTTGGAACCAACACTTAATAGAAGGAAAGGGTTGGGGGAAAAAAAGACATCCAAAATGGAATTTATCTGCTCAAATCCATCCTTCATCCAAGCCTTTTTCTGTTAAGGGCAAGCCCATCCTTCTGGTCACAAGATGGTTTTGCAAATTCTAGTCAACCCTTGCTTTTACTTCTCCCTCCCCTTCCTTATCAAATTAATTGTCTGCTCTTATGGACTTTGCCTGTGCAACATCCTTTATATCCTTATCCTTCTCTCTAAAAGGATGATTATTGGAGAGCCCCTAGGATGTTAATTTGATACTCACAAGCCTATCCTCTCCATTCCTAGGATTACCATCCTCTTTCAGTCCTTTATCTGGACTATAGCAATTATCTCCCTCAATGAAGATTGGACCACTTGTCTCTCCTCTCTCCAATCCATTCTCAGCTCCCAAAACAATTTTCCCAAAGCAGGAAATCATTTCATCTCCCTGTCAAGAATGTCTAATGGCAATTCTGAGGGACTTATGGTAAAGAATGCTACCCACATTCAGAGGAAGAACTGCAGGAGAGGAAACACAGAAGAAAAGCAACTACTTGAACACATGGGTTGATGCGGACATGATTGGGGATGTAGACTCAAAATGATCACACCAAAGCAACTATCAATAATAAGTCTTGATCAATGACACATGTTTTAACCAGTAGAAATGCATATCGGCCATGGGAGGGGGGAGGTCGTGGGGAGAAGAGGAAAGTAAGAGCATAAATCATGTAATCATATTAACTTTTCTAAAAAATAAATATTAATAAATGGAAAAAAAAGAGTACAAAGTAAAAAAAAAAAAAAAAGAATGTCCAATGGTTCCCTCTAGGGTAAATACAAACTCCTTATGTATTTAAACTCTTCCATGACATGCCTCCAATCTTTCTCTCCAGCTTATTTCACATTTCATCCTTCACACTCTTAGTAGTCTGGCCAAACTGTCCTATTTTTTATTCTCCAAACTCAGCACTCCACCTCCCACTTCCTTGAAATCCTTAGCTGTTTTCAAGACTTAACTCACAATCCCCCTAGTTATTAGTCACTCCTTCCTCAAATGATTATGTATTTACTTGGGGGTTTAAATGTTGCATCTCAGAGTAAAATGTAAACTCCTTCAAAGCAAGGACTCTTTTTCTTTTTGTTTTTTATATTCCAGGTGCCTGGCATATAGTAGGTACTTAAAGCTTTTTGGATCACAGTTAAATGGAAGCTACCATGTGTTCCAAGGCTTTAAGGAACCCAGAATTTCTTGGAGCCATTTCCAGCATTCCTAGAGAGTTAACTGGGATCAGGACAACATTCATGGTTCAAGTTAGATTTAAGTAGCATAATATTTATTATTAATATTATTAGTAGTAATATAACTTATTAATGCAACTTATTAATATGTGTTGCAAATAATATTTTCTTTCAAACTTTCAATGGGAGAAAAGGATTTTTTTTCCCTCTCCCTTCAAAATGCTGACCCATTTGGAGATTGCAGAACTTAAAAACCAACAAGAAAAGTCAGGGAATCTTTTTTTCTAGTTTGTAGAAATTTATGGCACTGTAGATTAGACACTAAAAATTATAACTGAAAAGCAATATATTTACTATAAATTTCCAAATTATGGTTTAAAGTTTTTTAAAACTGATAAAACAATTTATTTGAAGTTTTGGAGGTTTTCAGTTAGGATTAAGTACAAAGGGCATACAATTTTCTCCCCTACCTGAAAAGCAATAAATGTATTTCCTAACAGAAGATGATTTCACCTACTAGAGAATAAGGAGAACTAAAACTAGTTTGAAAAATTCAGCAGAATTTAAATTTTTGGTGAATTAGGAGCAAAACTACTTAATTTGAAATACATCAAAAAGTAAAAGTGTAGCAGCTAACTGTTTTAGTATAAGGAAATCTGTACAGGGGAGGTTCAATGGAATGTTAGACTAGAATATAATTAGGAAATAAGATGAGATAGACTTAAGAAATACATCGAAGGCAAAGCAAAATGAGAAATGAATGTAAAAAGAAAGCTAATATTAAAGTTGATAGGTTTTAATCAGTCAACTGGAAGGAAAAAATACAAGTGAGAGGGTTTATATAAGTAGAGACAGGAGAATGGGCAAAAAGTTAAAAAAAAGTTGGAGTCAAAGTTTGCACTAACTGTGAATACAGAGTTTGAAAGTCAAGGGTTTGGAATTTTGGAAAAAGTAGTTTAAGAAGGTTTTTTTTTCCATTTAGATAAGAAAGATTACAGAAACAATTCCAGAGAGATAGTGTTCTATTAAGTTATGTTATTTACCAAATGGAAACTAGAAATTAATTTGCAGTGTGAAATTACATTTGTATATCATACAAAAAATTTGTTTCTGAAAGACTGTTAGAAGGGCAATAACCCAATCCTTAGAGCTTCATGGCCTCCCAAACAAGGAAATTGGGAATGTGAGACTGCCACCACGTGTCTTTGAAAGTGAGCTAGTTGAGAGCTCCACGTGGACTCTATACTATAGGGTGTTGGTAGTAATGGTCCTTGGGAAAATTGATATTTTTTAGTGTTCCCATTAGTGGTTGTAAATCTGGATTTGATTTGGTTGCAGTTTGTCTTGAATCTTAAATTATAATCCAGTCTCATTTACACTGAGATGTGTTCTCCTCATAAGATAATTGTGGTAAATCTGAACTTAATGTGAAATACATTTAATATATGGGATTAAGGAGATATGCTTGGAAATGGTATGGATCAGAAAAACCCATGTTCAAATCTACTTTCAGATATTTATTAGCTATATGAACCTGAGCAAATCACTTCATCTCTGTTTGCTTTAATTTCTTCATCTATGAAATGTGATAACAATAGCACCTACCACTCATAATAGCACCATTAGTTGTTTTTAACTAATACCCATCATTTAAGGGATATGTGGCCCAAAAGGTATGATCTGAGAACTGCTACAAGTGCATGTCTGTGCCTGTTGAGGACATTGCAAAATTGAGGAAAGTTGAGGAGATGATCTTGCATAGGCAAAAGGTAGATTCCCCTTGACTCAGTTTTTTCCACTGTGTTATTTCCTTTCTAAACAGAATATTATCCCATCTGGTTAATTATGAGCCTGGATATAATACTTTGTGAATAATTTGTGGAACTTTACTGTATAATTGGTTCTTAATTATGACTTTTACCTGTAATTAAACAAAGTGAAGGGAGTTTTTTCCCTATTATTGCTTATGTCAGGTCAGTCTTTGCTCTTGAACAGACTTTTTTCCTATTGTAGCAAATTTCTAAAATCAGGACAGATGAATAGTATAAATTTTTGCCCTTATACTAACATAATGATATAATAATGACTTAATTTATTAGTCAATGGAGCAATAATATAACATCTCTAAACTATTATAATGAGATGCAAGTATGTAAGATCTTACTATATTTTAGATGAATTTGTGGTCAATTCTATATTCTAAGAACGTAGGTAGAATGAGTTCTTAGACTTGTGTGAAAAAGATGGATGCACCAGGGATGATACAATAAATCTAAATGGTTGTGGGTACACACACTGGGTTGTAGGAGAGACTGGACTAGGACAGGGAGACCAGAGTATACAGCTAAGCTGCTAACTGACAAAAATGGTTGTTGCCAACTGTCACCACTGGGCCAGAGTCTTTGAAACCAATAGGCAAGGTAAAAGGTTTTAACAGGTTTAATTATGTTTAACTAAAATAAAGGTGGGAGAGGGAATTCTACACTAAAACCTAATGGGCAAAACCACAGGGTAAGGGGGAGGACTTAACTTCTCTAATACTAATTTGACCTAGAGTCTCTGGGGGGCTGCTTCAAACCTGGTTCCAACCAGGCTTGACCAGCACAGCTAAGGGATGAGAGTGGCTTTGGGGTTCTCACGGTTATCCACAGATGATCACGGGATGCCAAAAGCCCAGGTGGTCCAAGGTATCCAAGAAGAAAGAGTGTGCTTGAGATGCTGTCCACCAGATCCCAAACTTCTCTTCCCTTGGTGCTGCTCTGTAGGTCTTGTCCACTTGCTAGATGCCACCACACAGGATCCCAGGGAAATCAGGATGCAGGGTGTCCTTAACTCTGAGATCTCCCAGGGCTAACAACAGTTTGTGCCAACCACTAATGGAGTCTCTCTCAGGGCACAAGCCACTTCCTGCTCCTTTATTCCATCTTGGAATGCTCCAGTCCTTCCTGCTAGGTCAACCTTAATACTTAATTACTAACTAATCTTCCTCACAACACTTGCCATCTATAAGATTTGAACCTAAAGGGTCATGGGGGAGTGAAGCCAAGATAATAGAGTAGAGAAGCCCAAGACAACTTAAGAAGTCATCAGGAAAGGTCTGTTTTATCAGGGTAGTGGTGGGTCTTAGGAGTGCAGTGTAAGCAGTTCAGGCTGCACTGGGATAGCAAACTGCATTGGCAATTGCAGACTTTCAGGAGTTCTCAGCCTCTGGAAGGTGAGGTAGAACAGATAATTGGTTGGAGAGGGATTGAAGGGGACCCTTTTTAGCACTGGGTTCAAGACCCTTTTGCATTAGACATATGCAATTCCGAGTCACAGTCTTCAGGTCAAAAGTTGTGATAGCACTTGTAACACAGTGAACAAAGTTCCAGATTGTGGTTCCAGAGTAGAGAGGAATGTTTATGGTAGCTCATAGGGGAATAAAAGGACCCTAGTCTCAATTTTAAAACAGGGGCAAGCATTAGCAATTGTGACTTCAGGAGAGCAGAGTTGGTTAGAGTAGTCATAGGACCAAGATTGCTAGTGTTGGTGTTTATAGGGAAACAAAGTCTCTTCCTGAGAAAAGACCAGAGCACAGATCAGAAGAGCAATGACCATAGATGTATACATCTGAGAATGTAAAACACCCAGAGCTAGCTCTAAAAAGAGCAGCACACTTTACCCTGAGAATAGAGCCTAATTTTAACATAAAGTTAAAAATCGAGAAATAGCCTGAAAACAAAAAGAACAAACAACAACAACAACAACAAAAAAGAACCTGACTATAACAGGTTAGTATGGTGACAAGGAAGATCAAGA
Organism: Gracilinanus agilis; assembly: GCF_016433145.1. Lineage (NCBI taxonomy): Eukaryota > Metazoa > Chordata > Mammalia > Didelphimorphia > Didelphidae > Gracilinanus > Gracilinanus agilis. The sequence goes on along the minus strand of NC_058135.1, from coordinate 42,404,379 downwards.
CACAAATTCAGAAAAAGACAATAATGTCAAAGAAGCTATAAGAAAAGACTGAAAGAAAAATGTGAACTGGATATAAACCTGACAAGAATTGTTAGAAGAACTCAAAAACAATTTTAAAAATAAAATATGAGAGATAGAGGAAAAATTGGGAAAAGAAAATTATTAAAAGAGCTTGATAAAAGAAGCATAGAAATCTACTGAAGAGAAGGATGCTTTAAAAAGCAGAATTGGACAAATGGAAAAAGAGGTTAAAAAGTTAATTGAAGAAAAAATATTTTTTAATTAGAAGTGAGCAAATGGAAGCTAATAACTTCTTTAAAAATTTTTAATTAAAATGTTTTTCACATTTTATTTATTTATTTATTTATTTTTTAAATTTATTTTTTTTAAACCCTTAACTTCTGTGTATTGATTCCTAGGTGGAAGAGTGGTAAGGGTGGGCAATGGGGGTCAAGTGACTTGCCCAGGGTCACACAGCTGGGCAGTGTCTGAGGCCGGATTTGAATCTAGGACCTCCAGTCTCTAGGATTGACTTTCAATCCACTGAGCTACCCAGCTGCCCCATTTTATTTATTTTTAGAATATTTTCCTATGGTTACATGTTTCATGTTCTCTCCTACCATCTTCCCTCCTTGCTCCCAGAGCTGACAAGCAATTTCACTGGTTTATACATGTCTTATTACTCAAGGCCTATTTCCATATTATTCATATTTGTAATAGAGTAATCTTTTAAAACCACAACCCCAAATCACATACACAACCCATATAACCAAGTGGTTAATCTTATGTTTTTCTTCTTTGTTTCTACTCCCATAGTTCTTTCTCTAGAGGTGGATAGCATTCTTTTTCATAAGTTCCATGGGATTGTTCTTGATCATTGCCATTGCTATTACATTTGATCATTCCACAATGTCTCAATTACTATCTATAATGTTTTCCTTTTTCTGCTCATTTCACTCTGCATCAGATCATGGAGGTCTTTCCAGCTCATATGGAAATCAAGCAGTTCATCATTCCTTATAGCAGAATAGAGTTCCATCATCATCATATACCACAATTTTTTTCAGCCATTCCCCAATCAAGAAACATTCCCTCATTCTCCAATTTTTTTCCACTACAGAAAAAAAACCTATAAATATTTTTGTACAAACATTTATTTTTAACTCTTTGGGTACAAACCCAGTAGTGGTTTAAGCATAATTCCAAATTGACTCCCATATTCACAACTCCACTAACAATGCATTAGCACCCCAATTTTGCCACATCCCTTATAGCATTTTTTATTTTCCTGTATTGTAATATTGAAGTTAATAACTTTTTAAGACACCAAGAAATAATAAAACAAAATTAAAAGAATGAAAAAATAGGATAAAATGTGAAATATCTAAATGGAAGATAGATCAAGGAGAGGGAGAATTACTGAATGATGTAAAACCCTTGATCAAAAAAAGAGCCCAGATGTCATATTCCAAGAAATTATAAAAACTTCCCTGAAATACTAGGACCAGAAAGTAAAATAGAAATTTTAAAGAATGCATCAGTTGCAAAGACTGAGTATAGACCAACATCTCACATCATATACCAAGATAAGGTTAAAATGGGTACACAATTTAGACATAAAGGGTAATACCATAAATAAATCCAGGGAGCAGGAAATACTTTACCTGTCATATCAATGAATAAAGAAAGAATTTATGACCAAACAAGAAATGGAAAGCATTATAGGATGTAAAATAGATAATTGTGATTATATTAAATTTAAATGGATTTAGACAAACAAAACACGTGTGAGCAAGATTAGAAGAAAAATAGAAAGCTGGGGAAAATTTTTTACAATGGGTATCTGATAAAAGACCTCAAATTTCTCAAAAATATGGGGAAATGAGCCAAACTTATAAAAATAAAAGCCATTTCTTCCTTGCTCTGTGACCCTAGTCATATCACTTAACCCCAATTGCCTTACCCTTCTTCTGTCTTAGAAATGATACTTAATGATGTCTTAATTCTAAGACAGAAGGCAAGGGTTTAAAAAAAGCCAACTGAGAAATGGTCAAAATATATAAACAAACAGTTTTTGGAAGAAATCAAAGCTATAAAAAAATGCTCCAAATCACTGCAAATTAAAACAATTCAGGTTCTATCTCACACCTATCAGATTGGCTAACATTATGGAAAAGAAAAATGACAAATACTAAAAAGTAAATGGAAAAATAGGAACACTGATGTATCATGTGAAGTTGTGAATTGGCTTAATGATTTTAGAAAACAATTGAGTACTATGCCCTAAGGATTTTAAAACTGTGATACCCTTTGATTCAGAAATATATCTATTAGGTCTATACCCCAAAGAGACCAAAAGAAGAGGAAAAGAACCTTTATATACAAAAATATTTATAGGGCGTAGAGCCAAGATGGCAGAGAAGGTACAAAAACTCATCTGATCTCTACCAAATTACCTTCCAAAAAACTATGATATTATGCCACAAAACCAATTCTGGAGAATCATACCCCTTCCCCCCCCAAAAAAAGGTGAATTAATTTCTTAGCCCAAAATAACTTAGAAGGCCTTCACAAGGGATAGTGCACCAGGGTGGAGGTGGAATAAAGTGGGCCAGGGCAGGCCTTACCACAGCAACAGGCCTTAGATGCAGCTGAAGCAATAGCAGCCTTCAAGAGCTCTCAGCCACAGATGGTAATGGGGAAGAGGTTGGACAACTGGTCAGAAGGAGATGATGGGGACTCTTTGCTGGCTCTGGGTGCAAGACTTGTTACATTGCCCATACACAGGACAAAGTTGCAGTTTAGGGGTACAATCTCAGCATGAGGAGAAGTACTAGTATTCACCAGAGGTTGTACCCATAGGGGAGCAGGGGACTCTAGTCACAGTTCCAATGGGTAAAGGAGTGCTTGGAGTTACTCACAAATAAGAGCACAGAGTAGAAGAGTACTAAACACATCTCTTCTTACATCATACCACCTAGGAAGAATTTAAAGCAGATAGATACCCAGAGTCAGCTCTGAAGGCATGAGCACAAAGAACCTGAAGCTTGGAACAGTGTTCCCTGAATCAGAGTTAAAGAGCCCAACTTTAACAGTTTTTAAATTAAAAGAAAAGAAAAAGGCAGGAAAATGAGCAAACAACACCAAAAAAAGAAATGATATAGAAAGTTATTTTGGTGACAGGGAAGAACAAAATGCAAACTCAGAAGACAACAAAGTCAAAGCCTCCAAGAAAAATATGAATTGCTCTCAAGTCCAAAAAGAATTAATGGGAGAGCTCAAAAAGGATTTAAAAGACAAATAATGGGGGAAGGAATTGGGATATTGCTTCTCCCCAAATCCTGCCTTCATGTTAGGGGACTTCAATGTATGTATTGAAGATACTTCATATACCACAGCTTCAGAGTTTCTCAACTTACTCATCTTTCATGACCTACTGAGCCACATAGAAAGTCATACTCTTAATTAGGCATCATCCATCAATGCTCCTCTTCCCTGTTTATGAACTCTGAAATTCTTTTATCTGATTACAATCTATTGTCTTTCCACCTCTTCTTCTGCCTTTCAACCACAGCTATGATTCTTTTTCCACCCCATGATGTCTACACCCTTAACTTCTCAGGTCTTTGTCAGATCATCACCTCTGTACAACCTATATTCTCTTCCTTTTTCTTCTCCTGATTTATTTTTCTTTTACCATATTGCAAATCTTGCCTTGTTAAGCCTCAGTCTTAGGTCATTCCCAGTCTCTTCTGCCTTTGTTGTATGTGCTATTGAATGAATTTTGAGGAAATTATGAAACCATGACAAATTTATGCTACCTAACCTTCACTGGGTCCTCCCTCCTACAAGAAAGTACTTATACCCTCCCCAAACATGTCACTATCTCATTCACCCCAGTGGATCTTGCTAAGCTTTTCATTTCTCCTTAACCCTCTCATGGTGTCCCTTTCTCAATCCCTTCTCTCAGCAGAGAACCTTTTCTCAAATTTTACTGAAGAAAAAATTGAGGTCTTTGGCCACCAAGAACTCCTCCCTCTTTTCCCCTATTCTCCTTGCATTACTAAGATGCCTTCCACCACTCCTCCTTTGTTGTCTCAAATGATGAGGTGGCCTTATTATTAGGGCACACCTCTTTGCGTGAGCAAGTGATCTCATTCCATCCTGTCTTCTCCAGCAGATTGCCCAATCTATCATTGCCACTCTCTCCCTTCATCTTTAGTCTCTTTCTGTCTACTGATGACTTCCTTACTGTTTATACATAGGTCCATGTCTCTCTCATCCTCAAAAAACTCTCACTTAATCCCATCCCCACTAACCACCAGCCTATATCTCTCCTTGAGAGGGATTTCTACAATAGGTGTCTTTCACTCTCACTTAGAGAGTTAACTCTAAAATCTGGCTTCTGTCCTCATCAATCAAATGAAACTACTCTCTCCAAAGTCACTAATGGTCTCCTAATTGCAAAATCTAATAGCCTTTTCTCAGTGATCATCTTTTTGTGTCTCTCTCCAGCCTTGGATGTTATCAATCATTCTCTTCTCCTTGATATTCTTTTCTCTCTTGGTTTTCATGATATTACTGTCTTCTAGTTTTTTTCTTCCTCCTAGCAAAGGAGCTAGCTAGGTGGTGCAATGGATTTAGAATGCTGGGCTTGAAGTCAGGAAAATTCATCTTCTCGTGTTCAAATATGGCCTCAGACGTTTATTAGCTATGTGACTCTGGGTAAGACATTTAACCCTACCTGCCTCATCTGTAAAATGAACTGAAGAAAGAAATGATAAACCCAAACCCCAAATGGGGTTCACAAAGAATGGACACAACTGAAATGACTGGATTATATGAGTACTCCTTCTCAGTCTTCTTTGCTGATTCTTCATCCAGGTCACATCCACTATCCAGGTTTCTGTCTTGAGTTCTCTTCTCCCTCTGTACTATTTCACTTTGTGCTCTTATCACCTTTCATTAATTCAATTATCTCTATGCTAATGATTCTCAGATCTACTTTTTTATTATAATCCCTCCCAAACCTCTCTTCAGATCTCTCACTGCTCATGGGACATTTTGAACTGGATACTTCACAATGAGGAAAATTAATGTTGGAATCTATTCCCTCAGAGTCCAGTCTTGGAAAGTCTGGCAGTTTCTCAAAAGCTTAACTGAGTTAGATTAATCATTCCCAGATCTCTACTCTTTCTTTATCCATAAACTAGAATCCACTCTCACCAAGGTATTCAGTAAGCACATGCCCTTTTGTCCTTGCTAGACATATCATCTAGATTTGTGGTGATCTGGTCTATAATAGGGGAAAGAATCAGTGAAAACCTGATTGAGATAATTTATGTTTTTCTAGTCAACGATTGCTTGAGGAAGCTGGGGTTTCATAAACTAGCTGATATCCCATTTCTTAATATAGAACCAGAGAAGGGTTGATAGACCACATTTCCCTGGCTTAGTGAAGGACTAAGATCCACCCATCTGACTGAAGAGCAATCCTTCCCCTCCTTGTGATAAAGACTGGAAGAGTACCCCTTCTTTTAAAATTCCCAACAATCCAGATTGCCAGAGGAGGTGCAAATAATGTATGTCAGGTCAATTAGAAGGATGATACAATTCTTTTAAGGTTCTGTCCATTTCCCATTTTTCCTCTTTCTCTGCAGAGGTAGGCAGGATTGACTTTGGATAAGTCACTTAACAGTGATTGTCTCAGATCACATGCCTTTATTAATAAATGATGTTCCATTTGAAGAAATGGTGATATTTTATTTATTGGTTAAAATTCTTGGTGTTACAATAGATTTTTTTATAAAGACTCTTACCTTCCACATTAGAATCAGTACTGAGTATTGGTTCCAAGGCAGAAGGGTGATAAAGGCTAGGCAATGGGGGTCAAGTGTCTTGCCCAGGGCCAAATAGCTAGGAAATATCTGAGGTAAAATTTGAACTCAGGTCCTCCTTTCTCCAGACCTGGCTCTCTATCTATGGAGCCATTTAGCTGCCCACAACAATAGATATTGTAACTCAGGATTTCCAAAACTAAATTTATTATCTTTCCCTCCAAACTCTCTCTTCTTCTAAACCTCCCCAAGATCCCAAGCCTGGCTATCCAAGTGCCATCCTTGATACTTTGTTCTCTCTTTCCCTTCCCTACAATATCTAATTTATTGTTATGAATTATTAATTTTACCTTTGTAACATCTCTCAGATACGTCTTCCTCTCTTCTGACATTTCCACCACCCTGGTACAGGCTCTCATTATCTCACACCTGGACAATTGCATTAGATTTTTGGCTAGTCTCCTTGCCCCAAATTTCTTCCTGTCCAGTTCATCCTTCATTCAACTGTCAAAGTGATTTTTCTAAAGGGCAGATCTGACCATGTCATCTCCTTCCCTATGCAATAAACTCCTATGGCTCCCTTTGACCTACAGGACCAAATATAAAGACCTCTGCAGTTTCCTTCTGCACTCCCCAATTTCAGTCTTCTTACCTCTTCCCCCACATACTTTGAGTTCCAATGATACAGGCTTCCTGTTCTTCAAATAAGACACTCCACCTTCTAATTTCTGGCTATAATTATATCCCTGTAATGCTCTCCCTCCTCATCTCTACCTCCTGGCTTCAAGTCCAGGTAAAATCCCACTTTTCCTGATTCTCATTAATTCCAGCCTCCCTTCTATTGATATTTCCAATTTATCTTGTATATAGTTTGTATATAGCTATTTACATGTTGCCTCCTCAGTTCAACTGTGAGTTTGTTGAGAGCAGAGACTGACTTTTAACCTTTGTATCCTCAGTGCTTGGCACAATGCTAACACTGCTAAGATGTGTTAACTAGGTGTTTAATAAAAGTTTATTGACTGACTAATTAATTGATGCTCACAGTAACCTGGGATTAGAAAGACCTGAATTAAAATGTGACCTCAGACATTCACTAGCTATGTGGCTCTGGACAAGTCCTTAACCTCTGCCTCATTTTCCTCAATTATAAAAAGGGACAAGAAAATTTTATACTTCAAGATTGTTAGGATTAAATGAGATTTTTTAATGGCACATAACACTTAAATGCTTTTCATCTTCCTTTATATATTATAATAAATACATTCTATATTCAATTGTTTTTTCTTTGTAGGGAGATAGCTAGAAGTATTTGTTTTAGAGGTTTCCAGAGAGAATCTCTAATAGGAAAAGGTGAAGGTGAGGGAGCCATGGTAAGGCTATACAGAGAAAGTTTTTCCTCTGCCAAAAGATGCCAGTATATTTGTGGAGGGTATAGAGGGCTAGGATCCTCTTTTGACATTCAGGGTACAGATACAAAAACACTTTCTTTTATTCATTGTAAAAGTATATCCTTTATGTTTTAGACATTTCCGTGATAATGATAACTAACATTTTCTTTTTTTAAAAAATAGCTCTTACTTTCTCTCTTAGAACTAATAGAAAAGTGGTAAGGTCTAGGTAATGGGGGTAAAATGACTTTCCTAGGGTTGCCAGCAAGGATGTGTCTGAGGTCAGATTTGAACCCAGGACCTCCCATCTCTAGGCCTGACTCTCTATCCATTGAATCACCTAGTTGGGTCAGAAACTAACATTTCTATAATATAGTAAGGTTATCATAGAGATCACATGTGATCTCAATGGATCCTCACAACTATCTTGTGTCCCTTCTTGTCTCTACTTTTTGCCATCCCTGGCTTCCTTCAAGTTAAGCAAAACTGCCCCTTAAGGAAGGTGTTCCTCATTCTCCTTAATTCTAATGTTTCCTTTGTTGATCATTTCCAATTTATACTGAATATAGGCTTTTTTAATGAAGTGTTTTTATTTGTCAGTACAAAACCAAGGCATCAAAAGCCCTCTCCTAGGACTTTGAGGAGGGTCTAACTCCAATGGCACTGAGGTCACTCTTGCCCTGTGTCTTTCTTCCTCTTTTCTTCAGTAGTATGGCCCCTTCCTAGCTTACACACACCTCAGAAGATCAGTGACTGCAAAAGAGATTGAGGGAAGTTGAGTCACATGTAATAAGGGTTGATTTCAGTCCAATACCCTGCAAGAGCCCAGAGCCTCTGTCATCTGCCTAAGTTTCCTAACCTCCACTGTTGCCATCTTGTCTGTCTTGTTCAGGTTCACCTCCATTTGGGTCCTGGAGTAGATAAGCTCCTGCCCCTGAGTTTTCTGCCCCTGAGGCAATTCTGCCTCCATTTCTGTGGCCAAAGCTTCTTCTCAGTTTGACCTATAATATGGCTCCTTCTCCCTCCACCTAGATTGACCTTAGTAGCCCCAGTGCTCTCCTCTCCAAGTAGGAGCACATTCTTTCTAGCCTTCTGAGGTTCTGCCTGGTCAGATATCTTTTGCATCTCTAAGCCTCATATTTAGCTATAGCTTCTTGGGAATTGGTTGTGATTTCAAAGACTAGTGTGAGAAGAGAATTTGTATGTTGATTTGATCAGTCATAGATTTGAACTTCTCTTCCATTTTTTTTGAACTTGGATCAGTCAGCAACCACAAAATTGATCCCATAGGCACTGCCCCCCTGGGTGGTACCAGGTTAATTGTGGAACTGGGATTGGTTCCTGGGGAGTGATATAAGAGAGTTAGTGGGTGTAGTAAGGATTTATAAGATGAGTTCCAACAGGAAGGTGGTGGTGGTGGTGGTGGTGGTGGTTGTTTTTTGAGGTTGAGATTTGGAGACAGTCACTGAGTTGTTAGGCTAGGAAATTCTTCACCTCCTTTCTATATTTCCCTCTCTTATTTTCTTTATCTTATTAATAAAGCTATTAGAGCTATTAATAGTCTTGTGATTTAAGGGTTAATTTATATAAACAGCAACCACAACATTTTTTTTTGATTCTTATAATTTAGTCAAACCCATTCTAATCATTACAGTTTTTGGCAACCACAGAGGGACTAATGGATACTCTCAATCTTCTAATTTTCTTTATTTTTACTCTCTCTAAAATTATCTCTGCTCTAAGTTGGTAGAGCATAATAGACAAAAGGGTAGATTAGTCACAAGCTACAGCTGTTGGTCTGTTTTCTGAGTGAATGGGTAAGTCCTAAATTTATTTTTCCCCCTTTAACTGAGAACAGCTGAGTGCTTGCTGCTGCCTGGTAAGCCAGCTGTTTTTTGTTTGTTTGTTTGTTTTTTTAGCAACAATCAGCCTCCCTCAGGGCTTCACCTGGTGGGGATGCTTTCACCTCCCTGACTCTCTGCCCCCACAAACTACTAACTCATAACCTAGAACTCTGGAGTAGTAAGCTTTATCTTGCTCCTGGGATTCTGCTCTTTCTTTAAGGCCTTTCTTGAACCCTCACATGTTTCTAGCATCAGCCTAAGTGGTAGGTGGAACATCAGGAAGAAAAGTTAGGGAGAGCAGCAGTAAAGATAACTTAACTGCTCCCTTAACCCTGAGAAGCTTTTAGATACACTAAGGGCAGAATCCCAGCAGCCCATAGCCTGTGGTCTACACCCAAATCCTTTTACCCTCCCACACTAAGGTAGCACCACTTACAGACAGGAAATATAATTGCAGGCAATTTAATAATTAGATTTAAAAACAAATAGGTGACTGAGTATGGTACTGAAAAGCATGGCCCACACTATGAAAAAGCAGTTTCTTGCCTATTGAAAACAGCTCCTCTTCCCAGAGAGCATTACCAAGCCTGCACAGCTCGCAGATTTAGAATGTCTTTGCTTAGTACTGTTCCTGGGTGTACTTATACTGATAGGATACCTTGTAATTTATCTTTTCCCCACCAAGAAAAAAACAACAGGAAGATAGCTTGATTGATCTCAAGACTCAGATAAAATTCCTTGAGAAAAAAACTGGAAGATAGCTTGAATAATCTCAAGACTCAGAAGGGAAATTCATCTCCCTTCCCTCCCTCAGCATCTAAGCCTACTCAGTCTCTGCCTTGCCCTTCCAATTCATCTCTCACTCTACCCAAACCATCCCTACCCAAACCATCTCTTCTCCTGCTCTTACCGTTCCACCACATCCCCTCACCTACTTCATTGCAACTCAAACAAAAAACCAAGCAGCAGTTATCAAAGATAATTCAGTTAAAGGCCTATTCCCCCTAAGAGAAGTACCCGATTATAATAAGCAAAGGAATTTAGTAAACATTAAACAACATATATCTTTCACTCCACAAGATAGTGAATGTCAAGGCAAATACTCCTTCCTTTGAAGATGATACCATTGTAGTCATCAAAAAAATACTTGAAAGTATTTACCACACTTATGATCCCACATGGATTGATGTGGAAAATTTGCTCCAAGCCTTTCTTATAGAAAGAGAAAGAAATGAAATTGTTTCTCTTGTTAATGAGGCCCAGGGAAGGAGAGCAATTCATTGGCCACAGAAAGACCCAAAATGGCTCTCAAATATAGAGGAAGAATACTTACAATTAGGTTAGGGAGGCATTACTAAAAGCAATGAGAGCTTGCTCTGATAGGCCTGGTACATGAAAAAAATTTGAAAATATAAAGCAAAAACATGATGAAACCCCCTCCCAGTTTACGGATAGGTTTATTGAGCTGGGAGGTAGATATATAGACCTGGATCTTTCCAGAGAAAGGGATGTAAGACAAAGAAGAAGACAGTTTGTAAAAAACTGTTGTAAGATGATTAAGGACTATTTTAAGACTAACTGCCCAAACTGGGTTAATATGGATCTTAAGGAATTAAGAAGAGTAGCAGTTTATGTTTTTGATAGACATGAAAAGAAAAATGAAGATAACACTGACTTAGCAGAGGCATTAAGGAAAGAAATAAAAGTATTAACAGAAAAAAATTGAAAAAGAAAAAGAAAATCAAGGAGTGGCCTTATCCACTTTGCAGGACATTACAAATTAACCGTTAATGTGCTACTTTTGTGGAAAAAGAGGTCAAATAATGATGAACTATAAGAAGTGGAATCAGATACATAGAAATACAAACTTTATGAATAATAACAATTATAGAAATAGTAACAATAATAGAAACTCATATAGAAATAATAATTTGAATGAGGCAAGTCATGACTCACACCAGAACACCCAAAATGTGGCTCACCCACATTATATTAAGGGTGGAAATCCCCCTCACCATGGGGGACCCCAGAGAAATAGTCAGGGATTTTTTCTGTGAAAGGGGGGAAAGGGTTCTGGAATCAGAGTGAAACCTTTAATTTTTTAGACCCTGATGTTTTAACACCATTTATCCCATTCCATTCTCCCCCCATAGTAATGAACTTTATGTAACTCTGAAGGTTGGAAACATGTATTATGATTGCCTTTTAGACATTGGAGCTTCCAGATCAGTATTGTTGAGTAAAGGTGGTTAAGGTGAGTAAACCCAATTCTAAATGCAATTCTATTGGCCCTTTAAATGTAGTAGGTGTATCAGGAACACCTCTAAAGGTCCCAAAACTTTCCCCTCAAATAGTGTCCGTGGGACCCCTATCAGTAGAACATTCTTTCCTTTTAGTGCCTGGTTCCCCAATAAATTTGTTAGGGAGAGATCTTGTATGCAAGCAGAGTCATAATAACATTCTCTTAATATGGCTCTATAATGTTGAACTTGCCTGAGGAATCCTTAAATTTGTTCTCTTTACTTCTTTTATACAGTCTGGAGGTGAAAGAGCCCCCCATTTTTGAAATCCCAGCTGATATATCTGAGTCTCTCTGGGCCGCATCTTCTTCCAATGTAGGCCTACTCAAATAAGCTATTCCTGTTCAGATGAAGACAAAAGGTGGTCCACCTCCTTCCATTCCTCAGTATCACCTCTTGAAAGAAGCAATTGAGGGAATTACCCTAGTGGTAGACTCATTGATTAAGCAAGGAATAATAATTCCATGCAAATCTATTCTACCTGTAAAACAAAACAAAACTACACCCAGATGGAAAACATGTCTTTCAATTCATACAAGATTTAAGGGCTGTAAATAATCATTTTATAAAAAGGCACCCTGTGGTTCCAAATCCAGTCACAGTTATCTCCTCTATTCCCTGCACAGCCATATATTTGACTGTGGTGGATCTGTGCTCAGCATTCTTTTCAATCCCTATCCATGAAAATTCCAGGAATATAATTATTTCACCTGGAAAGGTTCCCAGGGGTCCTGGTCCCAGCTACCACAGGGTTTCGTGGACAGTTTCACATTGTTCTCACAAATGTTAAAATAAGAAAATATCAATTTTCAGAATAGCTGTTTGATACAATTTGTAGATGATCTGTTTTTGGCCTCACCAAAAGACACAGTATTATTCCATGAAGACAGCAAACATCTTCTTTTAGAACTATATTAAAAAAGGCTACAAGGTCTAAAAAAAAGCAAAGGTTCCCCAAAGTGGAATATTTAGGGTTTATTATAACTGCTGCTGCCCACTCCATTTCCCCTAAATGCATGGAAGATATTCAGAAATTGACCATCCCCTCCACTAAGAAAGAGTTGAGGGCAATTCTAGGAGCAACAGGATTTTGTAGACAGTGGATACTTTGCTATGGGGAAATCATATATATAGCTCTGACAAAAAATTCATTCCCTGAACTGCTTAGATTAGAGGTGGATCACCTGTCAGCTCTTTCAGAATTAAAAAAGGCTATTCCGTCTATCCCTGCTCTAGGCATTCCAGATTACAAAAAGCCATTTACCTTGTATGTATAGGAACAGAGAAGGGTAGCTTCAGATGTTCTAACTCAAACATTAGGAGCTGTTCAATGTTTTATTATTTGTGCTTATTATTTGGCCCAGCTGGACACAAAAGCTTCAGGAACCCCACTCTGTGTTAGAGGTATAGCTGCCACAGCTTTGTTAGTAACTAAATCTGCTGATCTAGTACTGGGGTGCCCATTAACCATAATGTGCCCACATGAAGTTGAGGCATTGTTGCTAAGGCACAAAACACAGGCAATTTCAGATAAAAAAAATTCATTAGATATGAGATAACATTGTTAGGTAATGAAAATATTACCTTGAAACACTGTACAGTTCTTAATCCTGCCACATTGCTTCCTGATTTACCAGTCTCAGGAGATTCACTGCACAGTTGTGAATATTTAGTGTCCATGGCTGAAAAGTCTCGCGATAATCTCCTGGACACTCCTTTAAACAACTCAGACTTAGTTTTATTCACTGATGGTTCCTCTTTCATGAGGGATGGCATACAGTATACTGGAGATGTCACAGAATTTGTCACCACTCTGTGGTCAGTTTCACTGCTCTCAAATGTAAGTGCTCAAGATGCAGAACTGATAAATTTAAAACATGGCTGTATAATTGTCAAAGATAAAAAGGCAACAATTTATACAGACTCTAGATAAGACTTTGGAATATGTCATATAGTGGGTATGTTATGGCTCTAAGGGGGATTTTTAACCTCTTCTGGAAAATGTATCGCAAATGCAGAGATCATTAATGTAGTGTTTTCTGCTCTCCAGTTATCTGAAGCCCTAGCTGTAGTTCATTGCTCTGCCCATACAGGTAGAACAGACCCTGTCTCTAGAGGAAACCACCAGGCAGATACTGCAGCAAAGCTTGCTGCCTTAGAAAGACCTGAATTGATTTTAACTTTGACAACTAGTAACAACTCAAATTTATCTCTCTCTTATATTGAACAGGAAGTGAAAAAGTAGAAACAAAAGTTTAAAGCAAAACAGATCAATGGAGTATGGGTATCATCCAAAGGAAATCCCCTACTCCCTGGAAGTTTTTATCACCAAGTATGTTTATCTGTTCATAAGAACAGTCACTTTGGCACCAGGGCATTGTAGACTCTGTTAAGAAAGTATGGATAGTCCCTGGTATAACTACCATAGCCTCTAAAGTGTGTGCAGCCTGCCCTACCTGTCAAGCCTATAACCAATATGCTTTTCATAGAAAAGCTTTTGGCGGGAGTCCTTTGGTTTTCACACCTCTTGAACATTTACAAATTTACTTTATTACTATGCATGAGGCTGGACATTATAAATTTTGCCTGTTCATAGTGGAGCAACTGACCAGATGGCTGGAAGCATTTCCTAGTGCCTGAGCCACAGCAGCTTTTGTTGCCAAAGTACTTTTTTTTCTAAACCCTTACCTTCTGTCTTCGAATAAATACTGTGTATTGGTTCCAAGGCAGAAGAGAGGTAAGGGCTAGGCAATGGGGGTTAAGTGACTTGCCCAGAGTCACATAGCTGGGAAGTATCTGAGACCAGATTTGGACCTAGGACTTCCCATCTCTAGACCTGGCTCTCAATCCACTGAGCTACCCAGCTGCCCCACCAAGGTACCCTTAAAAGAGATTATTCCTCGCTTTGGCCTGCCAGCACATATTGATTCAGACAGGGGAACTCATTTTACTGACTGTTTTGTCTCAAATTTATTCTTTTTTGGGGATCACTCCCAAATTCCATGTACTGTATCATCCCCAGAGCTCAGATCAAGTTGAGAGAATGAATAGAGACCTTAAGACTATGATTGGAAAATTGTGTACTGAGACTCACTTAAAATGGCCTGAAGTTCTTCTTCTAACTCTGTTTTATGTTTGAAGCAGGTTCAGGGTAGATCTACAAATCTCACCATTTCAGATGCTTTTTGGACATCCCCCCATACAGGCTAAGCCTTTTTCTCCTGCATACACATCATTACAGGGGAGTGAGGTGGGGCACTTCTATTGCTTCATACATATAGGATTTACAAATCAAATTGCAAGAACTCCATGAATCTGGAGCTGCAGTAAAAGCAGAAACTCTAGACTTCTTACTCAACCTTCACCCAGGAGACAAGGTGTACATAAAGAACTTCTAGTGCACTGGAGGAACTTAGCCTGCCTGGAAAGATCCATTTCAAGTACTGTTAAGTGCTCCAATAGCTATTAAAATTGGAGAAAAGACTCCTAGATTCATTGCTCACATGTAAAACCTTCTATCAACACTGATTAACTATATCCTGTTATTAATTGTCTTTACTTGTACCCTCCTCCTGTGACTGAACTGAACTGGAGATAATACCATTATAAAAGTCTTTTTTTTTTTAAACCTTACCTTCTGTTTTGGAGCCAATACTGAGTATTGGCTCCAAGGCAGAAGAGTGGTAAGGGTAGGCAATGGGGGTCAAGTGACTTGCCCGGGGTCACACAGCTGCGAAGTGTCTGAGGCTAGATTTGAACCCAAGACCGTCTCTAGGCCTGGCTCTCAATCCACTGAGCTACCCAGCTGCCCCCCATTATAAAAGTCCATAGACAAGTTAGACACTGTTTTGGCTGACATTGAATGCCGGAATATTTTTATTATTGCTTTTTTAAAATTTGTAATAGAGTACTTGAACTTTTTCTCTTCTTATTTGTTGTATTTGAAATACATGAAATCAGTATTAATATTTTTGATTTTAAAGAATAAGGTTTTAATATTCATTAGCCCTAATATCAATGTCTGGTGGTTGGCTTGTCATCTTCTTAATAGGGAACATTAGTCGTTGTGATGTAATTGTGTTAACTTCCATTGTGTTGTTTTTGTGTTGCAAAAAATTTTTTGCAGTTTTTTTTTTTAATTTCAAGCAGTTCATTCTTCTTCAACAGTACATTCTGTTTGCTGTGGATCTGGCCATGCATTCACTTCATGTTACTCCAAGTCAGTTGGTTCTTCATGTACAGTATGCTCTTTTACAGGTTTCACATGTGTGATATGGAACCAGGGGTCTCTGTTCTCAACTTTTACGCATGTTGGACTAGTTAATAGTACCTGGTAAGGCCCAACCCATTAGGGTCTAGAACAGATTTTCTTGCAAAGTTCCTTGTGTAGACCATATCTCCCGGTTTAAGCTGATGTAAGCTAAAGTCTAAAGGAACCCTCTAGGTTAACAAGCCAAGTTTGTGCAATTCATCCACAAATTCTTTAAAGCTTTTGTATATCTATATAGCTGACATTCAGCTCCAATGTGTGACAAGAGAGCTGACTTCTGAGATGAACTATGCCAAGGAGCATGGCCATACAACAGTTCATACAGTGACAATCTTGTGTCACTACAGAGTTGACTTCTTAAATAAAAGAGAACAATGGGGAGTCCTTGTACCCATTTCAGATGGCTTTCAGAACACACATTTCCAATCAGAGTTATAATTCTCTTATTGCAGACCTCAATTTGCCCTGAGGATGAGGGGTGATAGACTGAATGAAAACTTCTCTTTATCCCCAAGGTCTTATAAATCTCATGCAAGATGTTTTGGGAAAAGTGTGACCCATGGTCTGAATCAATTCTAGCTGGTACAGAAAATCTCAGAACTATCTCTCTCAGAAGTGTCTTCACCACAAAGGCTGAGTTGTTTTTCTTTGTAGGGAATACTTCTGGCCATCGAGTCAACCTGTCAACAATGACTAGGGCATGCTTGTATCCTTGACAATTGGGCATTGACATATAATCGATCTGCAAGCACTCAAATGGGGTATATGCCGATTGTCTGACTCCTAGTCCCTTAATTCTGGTCATGCCCTGGTTGTACTGCAAGCAAACCTTGCATTTCTGGCACGTTCTAATTGCACAAGTGGATATGCCAGGAGCTAACCAGTGTCTTTGAATGCCATCCACCAGGGATTGGGTCCCATAATGGCCTTTGGCATGCAATGCATTGCATAGGGTATTATGTAAAGATCTTGGAAGAATGGGTTTGTCTTTGCTAGAAAACCATACACCTCTCATTAATTTGGCCCCTAGATTTTCTACCCACTGCTTCTCTTCCCTCGGGGAGTATGCCTGTTTTAGATCTGCTTCATCCATCAAGGAGAAGTTTAGCACATGGATGGGACCAAATCGGGCACCATATTTGGCTATTATATCTGCCCTCCTGTTTCCTAATGAGACTTCATCTATACCCTTTTGATATGATTGGCAATGTATCACTGCCACTTCTTTAGGTAACTGGACAGCTTGCAGGAGTTGGTTTATAAGGCTCCCATAGGCTATTTCCTTCCCACTAGTAGTTATATATCCCCAATATCTCCAGATTTGGCCTGTACAATGGAGTACATTAAAAGCATATTTACTGTTGGTAAAAATGTTCAACTTTTTACCCTGGCCAATTTCTAGAGCTCTGATGAGACTTGGGATTTCGGCACCTTGAGCACTCATGGACTTTGGTAGAGCTGCATACATACCATAAAGTCTAATCTTGAGTTACTACAGCTGCACCTGTATGTCGTTCCCCATTTACTACAAACACAGAATCATCGGTAAACAAAGTCAGGTCTGGAGAGACCAAAGGGATATCAGTCAGTTCATCTCTAGTTTTCTGAACTATTTCCAAGGTATCTACACAGCTATGGATGGGTTTCCCTTCTAATGGTAAGTCTGGCATCAGTGTTGCTGGGTTGATCTCTTTACAACGATGGAAAGTTAGGTTCTCATTGCTCAGCAACACAATTTTATTAGGATAAGCATTGGGATGTAAACACTTGCAGGTTGCTGTTTTTCAAGATGGTGTCTACTTGATAAGGTGAGTACAGCATAATCCTGCATCCCAAAACCATATCTGAAGTTTTCTTAACCATTAGGGCAGCAGCTGCAATTGCTCTCATACATGGTGGCATCCCTCTAGTCACAACATCTAGCTGGGAGCTATAATAGGCTATTGGTCTGAACTGATCCCTAAGAGTCTGCATTAATACAGTACTGACTATTCCCTTGTCCTCATGCACAAACAGGTGAAATGGTTTTGCATGGTCAGGGATACCGAGTACAAGACTTGACAACACAGCTGTCTTCAGTTTTTCTATTGCATGCTTGTGCTCCTGTGTCAGTTTTTTTAAAATAAACTTTTATTAATATTTATATTTTAGAAAAGTTAACATGGTTACATGATTATGCTCTTACTTTCCCCTTCACCCCCCGACCTCCCCTCCTCCCCTGGCCGATATGCATTTCCACTGATTTTAACGTGTCATTTAATCAAGACCTATTTCCAAATTGTTGATAGTTGCATTGGTGTGGTAGTTTCAATCCCCAGTCATGTCCCCATCAACCCATGTATTCAAGCAGTTGTTTTTCTTCTGTGTCTCCTCTCCTGTAGTTCTTCCTCCGAATGTGGGAAGCGTTCTTTTCCATTAATCCCTCAGAATAGTCCTGGGTCATTGCATTGCTGCTAGTACAGAAGTCCATTACATTCTATTTTACCACAGTATATCAGTCTCTGTGTACAGTGTTCTTCTGGCTCTGCTCCTTTCGCTCTGCATCAATTCCTGGAGGTCTTTCCAATTCACATGGAATTCCTCCAGTTTATTATTCCTTTTAGCACAATAGTATTCCATCACCCGCATATACCACAGTTTGTTCAGCCATTCCCCAATTGAAGGGCATGCCCTCATTTTCCAGTTTTTTGCCACCATGAAAAGCGTGGCTATAAATATTTTCGTGCAAGTCTGTTTATCTATGATCTCTTTGGGGTACAATCCCAACAATGGTATGGCTGGATCAAAGGGCAGACATTCTTTTATAGCCCTTTGAGCATAGTTCCAAATTGCCATCCAGAATGGTTGGATCAGTTCACAACTCCACCAGCAATGCGTTAATGTTCCAATTTGGCCACATCCCCTCCAACATTCATTACTCTCCCCTTCTTTCATTTTAGCCATTCTACTAGGTGTGAGGTGATACCTCAGAGTTGTTTTGATTTGCATTTCTCTAATTATTAGAGATTTAGAACACTTTCTCATGTGCTTATTGATACTTTTGATTTCTTTACCTGTAAATTGCCTATTCGTGTCTCTTGCCCATTTATCAATTGGGGAATGGCTTGATTTTTTATACAATTGATTTAACTCCTTGTATATTTGAGTAATTAGACCCTTGTCAGAGTTTTTTGTTATAAAGATTTTTTCCCAATTTGTTGTTTCCCTTCTGATCTTGGCTACATTGTTTTGGTTTGTACAAAAGCTTTTTAGTTTTACATAATCGAAATAATTTATTTTACCTTTTGTAATTTTCTCTAACTCTTGCTTGGTTTTAAAATCTTTTCTTTCCCAGAGATCTGACAAGTATACTATTCTGTGTTCACTTAACTTATTTATAGTTTCCCTCTTTATATTCATGTCAGTCACCCATTCTGAATTTATCTTAGTGTAGGGTATGAGATGTTGATCTAAACCTAATCTCTCCCATATTGTTTTCCAAATTTCCCAACTGTTTTTGTCAAATAGTGGATTTTTGTCCCCAAAATTGGGCTCTTTGGGTTTATCATATACTGTCTTGCTGACGTCATTTACCCCAAGTCTATTCCACTGATCCTCCTCTCTGTCTCTTAGCCAGTACCATATTGATTTAATGACTGCTGCTTTATAGTATAGTTTAATATCTGGCACTGCTAGGCCCCCTTCCTTCACATTTTTTTTCATTATTTCCCTTGAAATTCTTGATCTTTTGTTATTCCAAATGAAATTTGTTATAGTTTTTCCTAATTCAGTGAAAAAGTTTTTTGGTAATTTGATAGGTATGGCACTAAATAGGTGAATTAATTTGGGTAGAATGGTCATTTTTATTATGATAGCTCATCCTACCCATGAGCAATCAATGTTTTTCCAATCGTTTAGATCTAGTTTTAATTGTTTGGAAAGTGTTTTGTAGTTGTTTTCCTATAATTCCTGTGTTTGTTTTGGTAGATAGATTCCTAAGTATTTTATGTTGTCTAGGGTGATTTTAAATGGTGTTTCTCCTTCTACCTCTTGCTGCTGTGATGTGTTGGAAATATATAAAAATGCTGATGATTTATATGCATTTATTTTGTATCCTGCAACCTTGCTAAAGTTGTTGATTATTTCTACAAGCTTCTTAGTTGATTCTCTAGGATTTTTTAAGTAGACCATCATATCATCTGCAAAGAGTGATAGCTTAGTCTCCTCATTGCCTATTTTGATACCTTCAATTTCTTTTTCTTCTCTAATTGCTACTGCTAGTCTTTCTAGTACTATGTTGAATAATAGAGGTGATAATGGGCATCCTTGTTTCACTCCTGATCTCATTGGGAAGGCTTCTAATTTATCCCCATTGCATATGATGCTTGTTGTTGGTTTTAGGTATATACTATTTATTGTTTTTAGGAAAGGTCCTTCTATTCCTATACTTTCCAGTGTTTTCAATAGGAATGGGTGCTGTATTTTGTCAAAGGCTTTTTCAGCATCTATTGAGATAATCATGTGATTTTTGTTTGTTAGATTGTTGATATGGTCAATTATGTGGATGGTTTTCCTAATGTTGAACCATCCTTGCATTCCTGGTATAAATCCCACCTGATCATGGTGGATGATCTTCTTAATTACTTGCTGGAGTCTCTTTGCTAATATTCTATTTAAGATTTTTGTATCTATGTTCATTAGGGAGATTGGTCTGTAGTTTTCTTTCTCTGTTTTTGATCTACCTGGCTTTGATCTACCATATTTGTGTCATAGAAGGAATTTGGTAGGACTCCTTCTTTGCTTATCATATCAAATAATTTGTGTAGTATTGGGATTAGTTGTTCTTTGAATGTCTGATAGAATTCACTTGAGAATCCATCATGC
>NC_058135.1:42196817-42378875 GCF_016433145.1 Gracilinanus agilis | reverse complement strand
ACCTGCCTCATATGTGTTTCTTGTAGACAACATATGGTAGGATTTTGGTTTCTAATCCACTCTGCTATTTGCTTCTGTTTAATGGGTGAGTTCATCCCATTCACATTCAGAGTTATAATTATCAGTTGTGTATTTGCCGACATTTTGGTGTCCTCCCCTAATTCTATCCCTTCTTCTTACACTATTTCCTTTTAAACCAGTGGTTTGGTTTAAGCCAGTAACCCTTGCCCACTCCCTTGATTTACTTCCCTTTTTATCTCCTCCCTTATTATTCCCCTTTTTTTATTTTTAAGGCCTGATGAATTCCCTCCCCCTTCTTCTCCCCTCCCTTTTTTGACCTCCCCACTCCCCTGTTCCTCTTGGTTTATCCCTTCTGACTTTCTCAGTAGGGTTACATAGAGTTTTATATCCCAATGGATATAGCTACTCTTCCCTCTCAGGGTTAATTACACTGAGAGTAAGGTTTAAATATTACCTCTTAATGTTCTCTTCCTCTCCTTCTTATAATAGTATTCATCCCTTCCCCTTCCCATGCCCTCTTTGTGTGTAATAGAATATCCTATTTTTGTTATTCCTTCAAGATTCTTTTGGTGTCCTCCACTATTCACTCCCCTCTTTCCCTCCCACCCATATCATCTTAGACTATTTAGTATTCCAACCTCTCCCTATGAATAATTCTTCTAATTATTATAATAGTGAATGTTATAATGGTGAACAGCGTTCACTACAGAGAATTATACATAACATTTATCCACATAGGAGTTCCAATAATTAGATCTTATTGAAGCCCTTAAAGAGGCAAATTTAAAAAAAATATGAGTTTTCTTACTTTCCCTTCTGTTTCTTATTTACCTTTTCATGTTTCTCTTTATTTTTGTGGTTGGATATCTAACTTTCCATTTAGTCCTGGTCTTTTCTGTGCAAATGCTTGGAAATTTTCTATCTTGTTGAATGACCAAACTTTCCCCTGGAAGAATATAGTGAGTTTTGATGGGTACGTGATCCTTGGTTGTAAACCCAGTTCTCTTGCCTTTCTGAATATCATATTCCAAGCCTTGTGGTCTTTTAGTGTGGAAGCTGCCAGATCATGTGTGATCCTGATTGGTGCTCCTTGATATCTGAATTGTCTCTTTCTGGCTTCTTGTAAAATTTTTTCTTTTATTTGGAAGCTCTTGAATTTGGCTATTATATTCCTGGGGGTTGTCTTTTTGGGGTCTAATGTAGAGGGTGATCTATGGATCCTTTCAATGTCTATATTGCCCTCTTGTTGTAGAACTTCAGGGCAATTTTTCTGAATAATTTCTTTTAGTATGGAGTCCAAATTTCTATTAATTTCTGCTTTTTTCAGGAAGACCAATGATTTTCAGATTGTCTCTTCTAGACCTGTTTTCTTGATCTGTCAGTTTCTCATTGAGATATTTCATGTTTCCTTCTATTTTATCAATCTTTTGACTTTGTTTTATTTGCTCTTGCTGTCTTGATAGATCATTGGCTTCTACTTGCTCAATTCTTGTCTTTAGAGACTGGTTTTCTGCTATAAGCTTTTGATTTTCCTTTTCAGTTTGGTCTGACCTGTTTTCCAGCTGTTTGATTTTGGTCTCCAATTTGCTTATTAATTCTTTTGATTTGGGGGCATCTTTTTCTAATTGCCCAATTCTAGCCTTTAGAGACTGGTTTTCCTTTTCAATCAGGTCATTTCCGGTCTTTGATTTACTTGCCTCACTTTCCAATTGTGAAATTCTGCCTTTTAAACTGTTATTTTCTTGCCAGATCTCTTCCATTTTTCTCATGATCTCAGATCTGAACTCTTCAAGACCTTGTGACTCATTTTCATTGTTTTGGGAAATTTTGTATTGCTTGTTCTCCTCTACTGTTTCCTCTGTTGTCTGGATTTTTTCTGTGTAAAAGTTGTCAAGTGTTAAAGGTTTTTTCTTCTTCATCTTTCTCTTCTGGTTTTCCTGATGATTCTGACTTGCCATTGTAAGCTGAGTTCTCTCTCAGCTTTATGCTCATGGCCAGAATCTGTCTGCACCCTTTAGACTCCTGAGATCTCAGGTTTAGTTGTTTTGAGACAAGCCTCCTGGTGGTCTCCTTGCTTGTTCTTCTGCCTGAAGCTCCTTTAACAGTCTCAGGGAGCTGCTTCCACAGTCAAGCACCTCTCTGCACTGGGTCCCCACTCAAGGTCCGCTCCTGCACTCAGAATCAGCCCCTTTGTCTGTGCCTTAGTCCGCGCCTTAGCCCGCGCCTGTGTCAGTCCCTTTGTCTGCGCCTGGGCTCAGGGTCTGTGTTCAGAGTCTGTGAGTTCTTTAGCCTCTTGGGGGGTCTTAAGTCTTGCTGCTCTCAGGAACAAGCCCTGGTGAGCTGCCAATGACTTAATGCCCCAAGCTTGCTCTGACTTGTGCGCTGGCTTTGGAGTTGTAGGTGGTTTGGGGGTGGGGGGAGGGGGTTGCTCCACTCGTGTTTTCATGAGAGCTGTTTCACCTCTTTATAGCATGGAAATGCCCCGATCCCACGTACCTTCAATGCTGCGCCCTGTTGTGGGGTCCCTTCTTTCCTCTGGATTTGTTTTTATGTCCCCTTGAGGAGTCCTATATGAGTGGGTTAGGAGAGGTCCAGCAGTTACTTTTTACTCTGCCACCATCTTAACCCCGCCTCCCTCCTGTGTCAGTTTTAAACGTTCTGAGACAGTGTTCCTAGTCAAGTCTGTCAGAGGTTTTGAGATCAGAGTATAACCAGGTATCCACTGCCTATAGTAACCCGTGATTCCTAATATTGCACAGAGCTGCTTCTTGGTCTTAGGCATGCACAGCTTCTGCACATGTGCAACTCTCTTTTGGGAAATCCGTCTTCTACCCTTCTTCAACATGAAGCCAAGGTACTCGACTAGTGGCAAAACCCACTGTATCTTGGCCCTAGAAATTTTGTGTCCCCCCCCTTTTTTTTAACCCTTAACTTCGGTGCTTCGGTGTATTGTCTCATAGGTGGAAGAGTGGTAAGGGTGGGCAATGGGGGTCAAGTGACTTGCCCAGGGTCACACAGCTGGGAAATGGCTGAGGTCGGGTTTGAACCTAGGACCTCCTGTCTCTAGGCCTGACTCTCACTCCACTGAGCTACCCAGCTGCCCCTTGTGTCCCCTTTTGCATAGCTCTTGTAACAGATATTTGCTGTCCCTTTGACACACTCGAGCATTTGGTGACATTAGCAAAAAGTCATCAACATAATGCACTAGTTTACTCTCAGTGAATATGATTGACTCAAGATCTCTTTGCAGGATCTGGCAAAAAATATTTGCACTTTCTGAAAAATCCTGTGGAATTCGGGTCCAACAGAGTTGCTTGCCCTCCCAGGAAAATGCAAAAATCTTCTGACTGGACTCATGCAGGGGTACAGTAAAATATGCATAGCACAGGTCCACAACCATAAACCAGGCTGCATTGCTTGGAATTTCAGTGATGATATTTGCCGGGCTAGGTACCACTGCATGTCCCTTCTTAACAAATTTGTTTATTGCTCTAAGATCCTGCACAAAACACCATTGTGTTTTGCCATTTGGATCTTTCTTTGGTTTTTTAATGGGCATCATGGGTGTGTTGTACTTAGATATAGTATAGACCAAAATGCCTTGTTTCAGGAGACCTTGGATAATGGACCTGATACCCTCTGTGGCCTCTTTGCTCAACCTATACTGAGGGATTCTTGGTGAAGTGCCCTCTTTCACCTCAATCTTAACAGGTGTGGCAGATTTTAAAATTCCCACATTGGTTGAATGCTTAGTCCAAACTACCTCTGGGATATCTTTTGGTATTTCAAAGATACTCCCCATATGTTGTTCTTCCTCATCACCCTCCACTTGCCCTAGGAATAGCAAGGGATGGTGCTTGAGTGACTGTTTGGGTAAGTGTAGAAATATCTGACCTGACATATCACACTGGATAGTGGAACCTAATTTACAGAGAACATCCCTCCCCAGGAGGTTGGATGGTCATTCGGGTATCAACAAAAAGGAATGATCTAAAGTCATTGGACCTATTTTCACCATCTTAGATCTTAGCTTGGGCATCAACTCCATTTGCCCAGTGGCTCCTTTTACTCTCAGAGACCCCATTAGTGCACAATTTTCTGGTGCTGATGTCAACACAGATCGGGTTGCTCCAGTGTCAATAAGAGCAGGATAGATTTAATCTCCTATTGTCACCATAACCAAGGGTTCCCTGTCTTTAGGTGTCTGAT
Source organism: Gracilinanus agilis (assembly GCF_016433145.1). Classification (NCBI taxonomy): domain Eukaryota; kingdom Metazoa; phylum Chordata; class Mammalia; order Didelphimorphia; family Didelphidae; genus Gracilinanus; species Gracilinanus agilis. The sequence continues at coordinate 42,374,645 of NC_058135.1, read as the reverse complement.
CAACAGGTACCAAAGGTGTTTCTATTTCCATGTCCCCCAAATCCCATTGATCTTGTTCTAGGACTTCTGTCTGTGCTGGCTCAGGATTCTGTGAGTGTAATGATGGTAAGCCTCTTTCAAGAGTGGCTTTTTGGACTGCCAATGCCTGAATTGGCATCCCTGAACTGTTCATGGGCCTATCAGTGTCAAGGTGTATCTCAGTTTTTCCCAGACCATGAGTAAGGTCCTTCTCTTCACTGAACATGCTTTGCTTGACTTGTGCAAAGTTAGATTCAGGAGAGGTATTTCTCTGCACTAAAGGAAATTCTTCAGAATTGGGAATGTGTTTTTGGCTCATGAACACATCCCACTCCTGTGAGTCTATGCCTTCTTTTATTTGTTCCCTAGACTCCATGTCAGTAACAGGAAACTTAACTGCAGATGTACTTTGCATAGGAAACAAAGTCAGTGTTGTAGATTCACTCTTTGTTCCTATTGGTGTCATTTTGTTTCTCTCTTGGCTACTGACATTTATGGAATTGAATTCCTTTAAATGCATTAACTCAGAATCTACTCCAAAGACAGCTGTCTTTGGAGTATCACAGGCTTGAAAGTGTGCTACATCTTCATGCACCTGACCCTGAAGTAGGCTTGGTACAAATTCCCTAGCTCCAGGATCCAGCTTTAAAGTTCCTTTAGTATTGTAGCTACTAGACCTTCCATTTTCCCTTCCAGCTTCCCTAGTTGGTGATAGAGAAGAGGCTGTGCCTGTGTCTGAGAATTTAGCACTTTCATTCTCAATGGTCTACAGGAGCCCATCTCCCTTGTTGACACTGTCTGTTTTTAAGAGATCCCCATTAAAACACCTGTCTAAAATCATTGCCCTTATTGTTTGGCCTTGCTGTACTACAGATTGATGTAAATGATCCACAGTCTTACTACAGAATGATGTTTCTTTCCCCTCATAGTGAGAATCAATGAATGCTACCTTCTTCAAGCTTGTATCAAGAATTTGTGCAGATGTGCCTGGTTCCCTGTCAGTGTTCCCCACATCACTGTTTCCTTTCCCATAAATTCTCTCCTTTATTTCTATTATATCCTCCTCCATTTGCAACTCCTCCTCAGTCATTTCTTTGTAACTTTGTGTTACATCCACCAACCCATAATTCTTAATTTCTTCTGCACCCATTTTGTCTTTCCCACATTCCTCTGCCACCTCATTGTCACTGCCCTTATCTGTTCTTGCAACAACTAAGGCTGCTTTCTTGGTTCATAAGGTACAAGGTCTGGCTCCTCGGGACAGGTTTTCCTCCATTTTTGATAAACTAGGGGAATTACTAAATTTGGCACAGTCATGGTCACAACATCTGGCCTTTACTTTATCACTGTATCTGTTGTTGTCCCTGTTGTTGTTACTATTATTGTTGTTGTATCTTGAATAGGAGCAATAATAAGATATTGCTCCTATTTCCAAAATTTATTTGGGACTTGAACCTACATTCCCAAACTACGTGTTCAAGTTTTGAGCATAGGAAACACCGCTTGACCGAGTTGTTTGCACTGCTGGAAGATTGCCTAGGTCTGCTCTGGCTCCTCTGATTGTTGGACATCAGAGCCATATTTTTAATCTCCTCTATTTCCTTGGCCTTCTGAGCTTCTTTCATTTGCCTCTTCAGCTCTGCAATCTCCCTATCCTTTTCAGAGGTCTTTGATGGCTTTGGTTCACTATCTCTAGATTCATGGACATATGCAGCTGTTTTCATTAACTCCTCAATGGGTAATGGTCTCCCACTGTGGGCAATGTAACTTGAAATATGCCTGGATGTAATTCAGACTCCCCTTAACAAATTGCCTCCTGACATGCTGAATGTTGTCCTCAGCTGTCATGTCCCTGAAACCCAGGATAGTTTCACCAGCCTCTAATAACTTGTCCAGATAAATACTTGGGTGTTCCTCCACCCCCTGCCTTAATTTTTCAAAGGACCCCCATGCATTAGACCTTCTTGCATGTAGCCTCATTGCTTCTGCTAAGTCCTCCCTGCACCGTCTAAGGTAGGTAATATTAGCATGTGAGGACAGCTCTAAGTCTTGATGTTGTTCTGGCCACGAGGCAAGATGGGGGTTGCTTCTAGTTTCGGCAATAAATTTTGCCTTTTCGCTAGGGGTGAACAATTCTGAAAGTAGCAATTCCACGTCCTCAAAATTTGGGTTGTAAAGCCTCACTGCCCGTTTATATTCTTTTATTGATTTGTGTGGATTGACACAGAACTGGGGGAACCTCCTTTTCAAAATCTCCAGATCTCCCCCTGAAAAAGGTTTGTAACCATTTCACATGTATAATGCCTGCATCTGGTTGTACTATAGTTCTGTCGGTGATTGGAAGGATAGTTACAGGAGCTGCTTCAGCCCCAGCAACCTCTTGTTGTTCAGGGTTCTCATCTTTAACCTGTTGTTTCATATCACCCCCCTTCTTTTTTGTGACAGCCTTCTCAATGATCTCTAGCTGCATTATTGTTTTAGCATCCAAGTCCTTCTCTTCCCTGATCTGCCTGTTAATTTCAATTAAGGTCTTCATGTGTTCCACCATTTGCTCTAAAACCGGGTTTCTAATTTCATTTCTCCCAAAGGCAAATGCCAACACCTTTCTTAAAATCATAAGGGCCCCATAGAAAGTTGCAGTCATGGCTATCCCTGATAGCACATATGCCAAGGCATCACCCACTGATATTTTTAGCCACATGTATGTATCATAAATTTCTATAACCTGCTATATCTTGTAATATAGAAAATGGCAGGATGGAATTCCTACAAAATACAGGGTCAAGCCTCACCCAGAATTCCAGGAGACCCCCCCCCCCGGAGAACTTTGGGTGAGGGGGCAGTTGGTAGGGAGTTAAACAGTTGATTCCTGGGGGTTGAGGGGAACAGATCTTTCTGCTTGCTGTTCCTGATTTGGGGTTTGCCTGGGAGGCCATAGTGGCAAAAGCCATTGTGGTTTCTACTGAGGAGTTTGCCTGTCTAGTAGGATTAGACCTTTCCAGCATCAATATAATAATTATTTAGTTATTTAGATATTAGCAGTAATTACTATTAGCTTTGAGGGCAAGTTAGCTAATGGTCTACCACTCCCTCCTGGGGGGGGAGGGGCAGCTTCAACCCGACAGTCCAGGGCTTCCCAGTTCTTATCCAAATCCTAATTACCCCCTCTTGCCTTCCCCTTCCTTGTTTTATCAATATAAGCTTTATCTTTGATAGCAGTGCCTGGGTATTATTTGGGTATACTCACTACAGCCATTAAGCTTGATTCCTGTCCGTTGCCAGCCCAAGAAGTCTGTTCCTTCTCAGTCCTTAACATCAAGATATCTAGCTTCTACTCAGTCCTGTGGGGAATATAAGTTGAGGAGAACATCATTAGAGATTAGCTTTTCTGAGCCATGTCACAAGTCATTGCCCAGCTTCCATATTCAACTGAAAACCAACTGCTGAGTAGGAGGGGTTTGAGAGCAAGGAGAACTTGCCCCTCCCCACTCACTCAAGCCTGTGGGGTGGGGGAGGAGAGTGTCTTGCAGGCACCTGGCCCTGGCCAGACCATCAGTTTCCCATCATCCCTGTTATTACAAACATAATAATTAGCCCTAATATCAATGCATACCTAAAAGCTTTAGACTATAGAAACCTGTCATTGACTGTAAAATTTTATGGTTGGTACCCTCCTCAGGGGGATTGTATAAATAACCTAAAATCCAGGGTTTGAAATCTTTTGGAGGAATTTTGGGAGAAGAAACTTGCCAACACCTTGAATTAGGAAGACCAATCTTTTGAAGAGGGTGCCATGGAGATACCTGCAGAAACCACATGCTGCATCAAGATATCCAGAATGAACTGAACTGAAGAGGGTTAAATACATTCATTTTGAAGGTAAATTCTTATGCCAAAGTGGAACGCCCCCTACTTGGCTTTTTTTCAATGTGTCTGTTAATTTTTGTTTTTGTTTTCTTTCTCTTCTATTCCTATCTTGTTCCCAGGTTGCTGTAATTTCCCCTTTTAAAAAAGTGCAATGTTTTATACACCTTTAGTGGGAGAATCCTTAGAGGTATAGGTTGGTTATTTGAAATGATTCATTGGGGAGACTAGGGATGTTAATCTCCCAAGACCCTCAATTGGGGAGATTTCAGCATACTCACCTCCCAATAGAATTATAGGGGGGATTGTGGGTAGGGAATTTGTGTGTTGATTTGATCAATCAGAGATTTGAATTTCCCTTCCATTTGTTTTGAATTTGGGTCAATTAGCAACCACAAAATTGATCCCACAGGCCCTGCCCCACCCCCCAGGCTAATTGCAGAACTGGAATTGGTTCCTGGGGAGTGATGTAAGAGAGCTAGTGGGTATAGTAAGGATTTACAAGATGAGACCCGGCAGGAAGCTGGGGGGAAGGGGAGTGTTGTTTTCTGAGGCTGAGATTTGGAGACAGTCCCTGAGTTGTTAGGCTTTGGATTGTTAGGCTATATTTCCCTCTCTCATCTTTATCTGATTAATACAGCTATTAGAGCTACTAATAGTCTGGTGATTTAAGGATTAATTTATATAAAAGGTGATCACAACATTTTTTTTGACTCTTATAATTTAGTCAAACCCATTCTAACCATTACCCTAGCTAGACACTTTTCTATAAGGTATCCCAGGTCTGCTGGTCTACAGGTTCTTATCATCTCCCATGAAAAAAAGGAGGAATCTAAAGCTGAGAGGAGCTAAGGTGAAGTAGGAGTCAGGCTGTCCAGCCCTCTATTCACTTTGCTGGCCACCAGTGCAGATTCAGGGTATGGAGGGGTGTGTGTGTGTGTGTCCAATGTTATCTTTGACATTTGCTCATCATATGACTTTAGGCAAGTTATTTCCTATCCTTCATCCTTTGTTTTTCATTTGTAAATTGATGGTTATCTATGTGTCGTTGGGCAAATTAAAACAGTTTTCTTATTTGCAAAATAAAGAAGTTTGTAAAATTAAGAAGAGCTTCAGTTTCCTCATCTGTAAAATTAGGGACTACCTTTGTCAGTCCCTATTTAAACATCAGTCTAAGGTTTCTTCCAGTTTTAAGTCTAGAAGCCTATGATAATTAAAAAAACCCAAACTCCTCCTAGAAGTTGTCCTAAAATGCCTTTGTAACTAATTCTAATATTCTGGGAATTTTTGAGCAAGCATGACCTTGGAAATCTAAAGTGCTATTTATATAAGTGCTAATACTGTTATTTATTAATAATTTAGTAAAGATAATTTTTTTTTAAATCTTGAAAACTCTGATCGACACAAAAGTCAACTGTGATTCTAGATAATTGTTGATGAAACAGGTTACCTACACTGTGATAGAGGGGCAATGGACTCAGAGTGCAGCCTGAGATGCTTTGTTTGGATGGCTAAGGATGGAATTTGTTTTGCTTGACTCTGCATATTTGTTCTTAGGGTTTTGTTTTTCTTTCAAAAGAAAAATAAGTGGGGTGGGGGTGGGGAAGAAGGTGAGAGGGAGAGAATGTGGACTGTTATTCTTTGAAAAAATAAACCTTGGATTGCCTCATATCCTGTGTCCTTCCTTTCACCCCATAGGGGAATCATGTAACTCTGGAAGAGTTACCCTTTTCCAACCCAGGTCCACTGCTGCCATATGCTTGAGCTTTGGTCTCTGGCTGCCTCTACTTTTCTTTGCTTGATTAAACTGACTGAACTTTGATTTGGGGTTGAACATTTGGAGGCAATCTTGTGATTTTGAGAGGTCAGGAGGTCTTGGGTCTCTCAGTTCATGTACTTCAAACAACTCAAATGAACTCACTGCATTCCTCGATACCTGGGTCAAAAGAGAGCAGAGGAAAGGGGCAAAGAAGGGAGGGGAGAAGTGCTGTGAGCTAACCTCTCTGGTCCCAGAAGCAATTATAATTGTTAGACTTAACATCTCTGGGCCTCAGTTTCTTCATCTGTTAAATTAGGGATTCTCTTTATCAATCCTTATTGAAACAAGATGATGTCGAAGGTTTCTTCCAGTTTTAAGTCTAGAAGCTTAGGATAATTAAAAAAACCCAAACTCCTCCTAGGAGTTGTCCTTAACAAAAAGGTGTGTCTGTCTCTGGCTAAACTTTGCTCCATAAACACAAAACCTTCTGCTGCCAGGGAGGAAGGGTGTGGTGATTACTTTTGGAAGATGAGTTTCGCAGCACCACATTTTTTCTGCTCTGTTTTCAAACTGGTGCCTGACTACGATATGAATATAAGTCCCTGGATTGAGACCCATGCTTTGAGATATTTTCCAAACTCTTGGATGAAAGTGTTTATTACATTCCAGCAAAATGCCATAAGTGGAGAAAGGATGGACTTGGAGTCAGGAAGTCTTGAGTTCAAATTCAGATTCAAATGCTGACTAGCTATGTGGACAAATCACTAAACTGTTCTGTGCCCTAATTTCCTCATTTGTAAAATGAGAATAATAATAACAACACCTGCCTCTTGGAGCTGTTTTGAGAATAACTTTAGATAATATTTGTAAAGTGCTCTGCAAATCTTACAGTTCTATAAAAACCTCTGAATAACTATAACAATTACAGTTTAATGATGTTGTCACTGTTTTCTTAAAACAGAAGTTATTCTACAATGGAGAGACATTTCCTTTTTATTATTCTGAGTAAAAAAATTCCCACATATTTTGTAAAACTGGAACTATATACATTTTATTATTACATAATACTGAATTACCACAGGCATCTGACCATTGTCCTTAGTTGCTCTCTTTCATAACATTCTTGGATCCAAGTTAGAGAAAACCAAAAGACTGGCTGAGATTGAAAATTCTCTTCTGTCTTGAAAATTACTTTCACTTGCACTGTTGAATTCGTCCTATTTTTGTTGGTATCTTGATTTTATATTTCTTTCATTATTAAATATGCCTCTCCCTTACTTGAGTTTGTAAAGAAACTCAAAGTAATGAAATGTAAGGGATTCAATTGTAATGAAAAAGAATGAGAAGAAAAGCAGTTCTGAGAAACCCATTAGCATAATCCCTGACAGCATGTGTTGTCCCAGTCTTCATCTTCCAAATGCTGGCATGACTGTTGGGTGTGGTTTTGGCACAGTTTCCTTCATATATCCAAAGTTCGTTTCCATGCAAAAAATTTTCATCCTGGTCTCTCTGAAACAGCTTTAAAAGTGGGCGGAATTATGAACTGGAGGCTGGCCTGCTTTTCCAGAACACAACTCAGTACAATGCTAACAGCATGACTAAGTCATTCCATGACACAATGATTCTTTTTACTACTCGCTTACATGATGTTTCACTTATTTTTGACAGGGAGAACTCAACAGAAACTTTCTTTTTTCCCCCCACTTGATTATAATTATTTTCATAATTCCACTTGTGAAGAAATTGATCAGATTGAGATGACACTGTATGTGCTGCACACTGTGTGTCACCACTAACCAGTACTTACAGGATTACCATTCCATGACTGGCTATTGGGTTATTCATCCAGCTTTCTGAAATGTTTTAGGATGAACCTGTTCCATCATCATCAAAGCTGTTCATAAGACTTTGAAGTAAGACTCATGAGAAGATCAAGATGGTAAACTGTTCCAGCAGCTTAGCATGCCCTCACAACTTGACGGAGGAGAAGATGGAAAGAGGTTTGGAGAATCATGGGAACCTGGAGCTTATTTTCATGGTGGTTTTGGCTGTAATGATGGCACTGGTGATGTTTTCTCTGGGCTGTACTGTGGACATCAAGAAGCTATGGTTGCATATCAGGAGACCCTGGGGGATTGCTGTGGGTCTACTCTGCCAGTATGGGCTGATGCCTTTCATAGCCTACCTCTTGGCCACTAGCTTTTCTTTGCCACCAATTCAAGCCATTGCTGTTCTTATCCTGGGGTGCAGCCCTGGAGGGACAATATCTAATATTTTCACCTACTGGGTTGATGGAGATATGGACCTCAGGTAAGGCTACACTCTTGGCTGTATTTTGACACAAGTTTCTGGTAACCAGTGTTAAACCAGGGAATGAAAATTTCATTTTTTATTTTAATTAGTCTGAGCCAATATATATGATCTAATATTTCATAATATTATAGAATATATAACATTCCACAGGATTGTGGATTATTAATATTAACACTTCATAATATAACAGTATATATGATATATTATATAATAATATCATAGGATATATAATATGACATTATGGAATATTATGCAGTATGTGACATTACATAATAATATAAAACATATTGTTTATATTACAATTATATATTAATTATAATAGTATGTTAGAAAATATATAATATAATGTTCCATAATATCATTATGTTATATGTCTGACATATAATATAATATTCCATAATATTACAGGATATATATTGTGTATGTGTGTTCAGGGCAACTAAAAATTTTTAAATTAGGTACAATTTTTTAAAAAGCCATTATAATGTTAGAAAAAAGTTATCCCTTGTAAGAAAGAAAGCAAAAGAAAGAAAACAAAAACCAGTTTTGTAAAACTAAGCAACACAGTAACTGAGTCTGATGATAAATGCAATGTGTCTCACCCAGAGCCCTCCAACTCTGCAAAAATGAGAGAGACTTTTACTTGCTTTGTTTTTTTAATTTTCTTTTTTAAGTTGTCATCTGTTTTCTTTCTTTCCCATCCCTCCCTGCTCTACCAACTGATTGGAAAAGAAAGGAAAAACAAAACCTTTGCAACAAATATGAAGAGTCAAACAAAACATATTCTTGCATTGATTGAATCTAAAAATATATTTCTCTTTATGCATCTCAAATCATGTCAGAAGGTGGTGACCTGCTTCACTACTGGTTCTCTAGAGTCATGGTCTAGCCCACTCATTTTATAGATGAAGTTAAATAACTTGCCCAAGATCAATAAGGAGAAAGTCTCAGTTTCTCAAAATTACTCATGCTCAAGAGAAGGGAAAACTGAAAGAAGATCCTTGTTTGACTTAAGTACAAGGAACTATGGGATTTCAAGGATCAGCAAGCCAATAGGAGAGGAATCCTGTGTAAGGAGACCTTCAATTTGAGCCGGAAATTTTACCCCCAAATCACCTAATAATATTAAACTGATATTCTCAAAGCCCTCAAATGAACATTTTATGGGAGGTTTGCAATTTCAAAGGAAATAGCTATATGCCAGTAGGTACTCAACAAATACTCAAAGACTGACATTTTTCAGCTACCATTCTGTAAGTGATCTGAGCTGGTTAGAGTATATAACAAAGGTGTATATAGCATTTAACTCAACTAGCCACTTAAGAGTAAAACAAACATGCAGAATGAAGTGGAATGAAGTGGAAGAAAAAAACAAAATAATTGAGTCAAAAACAACGACTTTGTAAAAACTTTGAGGGTTTAAAGAATATCAATCAATGAAATAGTCATCCACATCTCAGTGAAAATGAGTTTCTCCCCTCTTTTTTGATATTTGGAAAAAGGGAGAGAGTTTGATGTTGTTGAAGTGGCAGAGATGGAAAGAGAAAAGGGACATCTACTATGAGGAAGTAAGAAGGATGAGGAGAAAACCAAAAGGATAGGTAAGGGCATTGACAATTCTTTGATTAGTTCCATGCAAAAATTTTTTCTTCTCATTTTTTAAAAAAAGGACCAAATAGGGTTCAAAAGATTTGTCTAATTATTAGAGTTCCTATAACATTAATAAATCAATGTTCTGATTGTACTGGAAGATAATAAGGCTCAGGTGTTAGCCAGAGGTAGTCACCATTTGGCCCCAAGTGTGGTTGTGGCATGTATTGATCAGATACCAATGATGGATTATGAATGAGCTTTTGCCATACGAAACTAGTGATTATTATACATGGTCATGTGGCAATGACCACTGATTATCAGAGTAAGAGAAACAATTCATATCTTATCACTAAGCCTTGAAATTTAACTAGTTGCCATCAATATTGTATTTTACTTATTTCAGTTCAAAAATAGTTGCTCTTTAACATATTGAGGGTATAATAAATATTTGTGAGTGAGTGTTATACTTACGATATGATCATTACTTATATTGTACTAGAAATCCGGCTTAAAGTTTCTGTGGGAAAGCCATCATCTGTCCTTTGAGACCAAGATGGTCATTGCTCTTCATCTTAGAAGATAAAGACATCTTTTAGTTTCTTTACACTATTTTAGCAAAATGTTGCTGGATCTCACCAAGTCATCTTTTCCCACTTATAGTCTAGGCACAATCATGAATGGACTCTTATTATGTTGGAGTCACTTTTAACAAAAATTCCACAATGATTAAATAGTCTAGCTGCCTGGTTGACTGCATTCTCTGATGTTTATGCAATACTGGAATTTCTTGTCAGAGATATTAAGTAACCTCTGACTTCTCACACTCTTCACAGAAGTTCATTGTATAGTTTTTCTATCCATATTAATTTATAACTACATTGGGGTTATCCAATCTTATCTAATGATTTAAAAGGAACATTTAAAAGGAAGTGCTTGAATAATTGATTTAATAATTATTTCAAGTTATATTCATGTAGTTATTTTTGTATAATTGTTCTAATTGAAAGCCCACGCAATTCCCCTCCCAAATCATGATTCTTTTTATTCAGTAAATTTATTCTGCTTTTTGAACCAGAGAGATGTAGGGAACTTTTTTGGGCCATGCTAATGTAGAGCCTTTGCCCTATTGGAAGTTAGAATTAAAAAAGTATTAAATGGAGGTGATCTTTGTCAGAAGTCTGGAGGGAAGAAGGGATGGAGAATGAAGAGTCTGGTCAGAGGCTCAAGAATACATAACACAGTGGGACAGATAGGTGGCTCAGTAGATAGAGAGCTCTTCCTGGAGATGGGAGATTCTGGATTCAAAGCTGACCTCAGATATGTCCTTGCTGTGTGACCCTGAGCAAGTCACTTAACCTCTTTTTCCTAGTCCTCACCGCTCTTTTGCCTTGGAGCCAATCCTTAGTATTGATTCTAAGTTGGAAGGTAAAGTTTTTGTGTTTTTTAAAAAATATATGCATAATCCCCTATTACTTAGACTTTTGAATGAATTGAGAAAAGGAGCTCTCCTGAATCATCTCTTCCTTATCCTTCATCTTTATTTAGTTATATGGCCTTTAGAGTTATTATACTGTGATTCTCTGAGTGATTTGACTCCTTGAGGAAGAATAATAATCATAAGCGCAATGGCAATAATGACTACTATGAAAAACTGTCAAAAAATAAAGTCTAGCAGAAATCAGAACCCTGAGAACAGAATGAGGTGCATCGCCATCCCATTATCCTGTCTACTTCTAGAGTTGTTACCAAGATGATTTTAGCTCATGTCATAAGATAAACTGGCAAATCCCAATACTTTTGTTCAATTACAAAAAGCTTTATTAATGTAATAATCCATAGAAGATTAAATATTAAAAAATAAACATAATGGGTGTTCTTGTATGAGCCTGACCCGGGTCAGTCCCCTGGAAGTTTAGGTTTGATACTGGAACAAAATGAGATACCTGGTCATTTAATAGTTAATTAATAGAGTAATTGCTATAGCAGCAGAAGGATATTCAATAGGGATAGACACTGAGAACTCTAGTTCATCCAGTTGGGTGAAACTCCTGGCCTGAGTTGCCCATTGTGTTTCACAAGCCAAGAATCACCAAGAGGTACTGAAGCTCCTTGTGGCTGCTTTGTATGTCTGGAGGTTGCTCTTAACACTTTTAAAATCAAATAACCCTTCGATTCTAAGACAAAAGAGCAGCAAGGGCTAAGCAACATGGAGGTTAAATGACTTGCCCAGGGTCGCACAGCTAGGAATTATCTGAAACCAGATTTGAACCCGGGTCTTCTTGACTCCAGGGTTGGCACTTTGTCCACTATGCTACCTAGATTCTCCCCTTAATAAATTTTAAGGAGCATTAATTTTACTAGCATAGGGCCAGGGGTTAGGAGAGTGCTCTAACCACAATAGGATAAGTGATTCTCCATCTTGTTGCTAGATTGTTCTGTAGGAGTAAAAATGAATAAATACTCCTAGTTTATATATATATAAAGCCTGGCTTTAGAAGTCTAACCCTGATTTCTCTTATATTCTATGCGTCTAGTTGATTTTTAAAAATACAAGTAAAGGTTCTATCTGTCTTTCTAGTTTGTCAGGATTTTTGTTGTTGTTATTGTTCTGATAGTTTACCCTCTTTCATCTCAAATTTGCAAGTTTGTTAAAATTTGATAAGCAAATTTGATCTGTCTTCATTCATCCAAATCACTGGTAACAAATAGTGTTTGACCTGTAGACCTCTCTCCAGACTGACAGTCATTTGTTGATTAAAATAAACTCTTTGGGTCTAGTTGTTTAGACAATTTCACCTAAAATGTGTTATCTTTCTCCCCATATCTTCCTCTATTTTGTGCAAAGTGAAAACATTTCTCAAGGGGTTTGCTGAAATCCAACATTGGTGTTTATTGAATTTTCCTTGTTTGATTATAGATCTGATTGGTTTCCAGTCTGTAATCAAAAAAGGTAATGAGATTAGTCTACTCTGATTCATACCCAGACTCATAACTAGCAATTTTGGAACCTGGGGACAAGTAGTTGCGAACTTGCTCTGAAGACTACATGCCACAATCTGGGGACCCCTGCCCCTGCCTCTTGGGCACTAACACTGCTTCTGAAGAGGTAGGTGGATAGGATGGGATCTGTGAAGAGATCACTCAAAGTATGGATGTATGTGTGAGTGTGGATGGGCTTCAAAATTATTTTATCACTATTCCTCGAATATATGATATTCTCTCTTATCCACCTGCCTTTACTGGTTTTATTTCTCCCACCTAGAATTCTTCTGGCTACTCAAATTCAAGGATGAGCTCTAAGAAACTTCACTTCTCTAACCAATGCTAATCTATTCTTTTTTTTGAACTTCTTAAAGGTAGTGAATTTCATTTTGTTTAGTATTTATTTCTTATGTAAATTGTACCCCCTCTAACTAAATTATAAGCTTCTTGAGAGCAGAGATCATGTTTTATATTTATATATTATATGACAGTCCTAGTCATATAATGGGTCGTCCACAAATAACTGGTTGATTGATTGCCTTGTGACAGAGCCCACTTCTAGAACCCTGTTCTAGATCACACAAATCTAGCCCTCTGTCCAAAATTTGTAACATTCAGAAGAATGCCAGATAATTTATCTCATGGAATCCACAAGAGTTCAATGAATTGAAAACTGAATTTTAATTTTCGCCTTGTCTTCTAAGCATCACTTTTATTTTACTTGCAGCATTTGTATGACAACTTGTTCCACAGTAGTTGCCCTTGGAATGATGCCACTTTGCCTTTATCTCTACACTCAGTCCTGGGATTTTGAACAGAATCTTACCGTGCCATATCAGACCATAGGTGAGTTTGGGGAGCAAATGTCAGCTTTTAGATACATGGAAATTAATTTTATATTCATTTCTCTGGAGAATGGATAAAATCAAAGGACTAATAAAAATGAGTAAATTTTGCTAATTTTAAATTTTAAATCATTGGACTGGAAAGTTTATTGGGCAATCAATGTGTGATTTAATGAATTATTTATTATCTGGGTTTTAAAATGATCATAGTGTAATTAAGTCAGATCTCAGCTTCCATAAATTCTTTTTCCATCATGACTATTAGACTATATGCTCAATTCTGATGAGATACAAAAAATCCATAATTGCTGCCCCCAAAACCTTCCTTTAGCCTTTCTTGGATCTAACAGTCATCCATATTAATAATCACAATATCATGCTGAATCTTTGAGCTATCTCACCTCTACTACCCAAGTGATCAGGTCTGAGTGACTTGTCTCCTCTTGCATTTATCCCTTTATTTACATTAAATTATAAGGGCTACCATTATAGTTCAGGTCATTATTGCATATCATATTCCTAGCCTTTAGATACTGTAAGGAGTAAAAATGAAAGGGTTAGACTAAATTTATAAGAGTGTGGTCACCAGGAATTATTATTCAAGTCAGAAAGACTTTTTTATGGTAGTTTATTTATAAAGGGAGAAAGACTAAGGAAATCAGAGAGAGATTAAATAATTACTCTGGCTGGTCCGAACCAGGCTGGGCTTCAGAGTCCCCAGCAAAGGGGGCCCAAAGGTAAATGAAACAAGGGTTTTAGCCATGAGGCCTCTTCCAAGATGAGGTGGCCTCTCTGGAGCCTAGTACCTCCAGGAAAACCAGGAAAAGGAATTCAGTCTTTTTCACTCACCCACGTGGTAGTTCTAAAAGAAAATTCAAGAGCAATCTGAGGTCCCCAGCTGGAGCTCCTTCAAGATCAAGTTGAAGGCGAAAGATCTCATCACAGAAAGTTCCTGACACTTTTAAAGACCCTTCCCTTCATTACTACCTGTGCCTTTCTCCACTTTACTTGGACCAATTACAGCTAAAGCTTTGCTTAGTACTGCCCAGGGGGGTAGTCAGTCGATTCTGATTCATCACCTACTATCACACACGTGGGTTACAGACCTCCCCCACTTAAGGATAAGTGGGGTATATATACTTTTGGAGATTAAATCTAAAAATGGGCAGGGGACAGTTAATCCCATCTTCACGATACTCTTACCCCAACTATCTGTCACATAGATGTCAAATATACTTGTATATTATATCCTTGTCATTTTTTGGTTCAAAATGTCTCAGTCTGGCATCGAAGGCTCTCCATAATCTGATGCCGACATGTCTTCATGTCTTTCCAGACAAATTATTATTTGAAAACTCTATGTTTCAGCCAAAGTGGGTAGGGTTGTCATTTAATCTCTTACCTATGCATCCACATAGGCTATCTATATTCCATGCTTTATCTTAGACTCTTGGACTTCTTTTTTTTCTTTAAGATTTAAGCTTAGGCATATATACTTGGTGAAGCATTCTGATCCTCCTAGGTAGTGTTCCCTCTCCCTCCTCAATTTACTTTGCATTTGATTATCTAGACACACTTCCTCTTGTAAATTTTGTTTTTGTAAATGTGCCCAGCATCTTAAATGTAAGAGATGTTAAATAAATGTTTGTGGAACTGAATAATATTTTCTTCATGGACAGCTTTTTAAAGTTCACCTGTATTCTGCAAATATTCCTTGATATCATCTATTCTCCACCCCCACCCCCCAACCCTGCACAGGACTGCTTTTATCTTTCTTTCTGATCATTTGCCTATGCCTCTTTTCTCCCTGATGACCTCTCTCTGGAAGCAAGAGATATGATAGGATCTTCTACCAATTATTATTTGATTAGAACTTTGGAACAAGTCACTGAAACCTTTGGGACTAATTTATTCCAAATTCTATAGGCCAGTCCAATACTATTTATCTTGTAGTTGCTCGAAAAATGTTTAATGATGTTGATGGTTGTGTTTAATAAAGATTTGGAGAACTTAAGCAGAAAAATTAACTTTAAAAATAAGATTTTTTAAATTCAGTTTTTCTTATCAGCTATATTGCAATCCTAATTAATGATCTAAATGACCATGTGTAGGGTGTGATAGAAAGGGTCTTGGATGGGGAGTCAGAAGATTAGAGTTCCAATATCATATCATTTTTATAGCAGGGAGAGTGGATTCTAATGAGTTCTTCAATCCCTTAAAACTACACTTAAAAATGTTCATTTCCTTGGTTATGCTGAAAGAAATTATCTTTTAAAAATTGTTTTTTTTATTTAATTGAAATAGAAATAAAAGTGAGAGATCAAGTTTCAGAAAGTGTTTGGTCTGATATATTTTCCATTTCTTCAGGAATTACTCTGTTATGCTTAATTGTACCTGTGGCTTTTGGCATCTTTGTGAATTTCAAGTGGCGGAAACAATCTAAAATCATCCTAAGAGTAAGTTACCCCATTTGTGACTTGGAAATCTTCAGTATATGACACATGACAGAGATAAAGGAAAAATTATGGTATAGACCAGTTTTTTGGATAAAAGCCACCAATTTTTTAACTTGCCCAAATAGGAATTATCTGAACTGCAAACTTGATCAAATTATTCTCCCTCTTCTCCAAAATAGTGAACTCTTCTTTGGTTTACTACATCAGTAAATATATTGAAGTATCAAATTGGAAAACTGAGAGACAATTGGGAACTGATGAAGAGCAAGCAGACTACATTTATTTATTTAACACAAGCCTTTCTAGAACCTATAGAAAGACAGTATATCACTGCAGTAATTTTCTGGTGAGGACACCACCTGAATTTCCTACCAGGTGGTGATCTAGTTAGGTGTCCAGTTCAATAGATTTGTCAGTTTTTCCCTGGTGCAGGTATCTTTCTTTAAAGGTCCTTGTTCACCAACATAGGATGTGATCTTTAGACTCCTAGACTCCTTCTGCTATTGCCAAGCCTGACATTTCAACAGTGATGCTAGACCATTTGGACCAACTCTTGCTGTATGAGTATAAAATGCAATCTAAAGATGAACTGGAATATTATTTAAAATATGGAATTATTTAGACTATTAAAATGTATATTGCACAATATACATAAAATGGAAGTTTATTAAAATGTATATATATAATATAAAAATGTAATATTTAAATTCTATACACAGAAAATGCACCCTCATTCCACTTACCTCCATTCTTCTTTCAAATCCTGACTGCCTACATTTACAAATTCAGAAATTTAACAAATTATGTTCCTATGATTTATTGCGAAAAGGGAAAAAGGTCAAACATTTCCTTTGGAGATACCTTTCTGCAACCAGGTCTGAAGTCTCTTCCTGCTTGCCCTCCCAGATTTCTAGGTGTAGCCAGGAGAGAATCATGGCCAAATGTGCCCACAGCTCATAGAAAAGAATACCAGAATGAGATATTTCTCCAAAGTCTCCAAAGAATCAAAGGCTAGAAACATTTGAAAATGAGAAAAAATGATTAGAGAATGCTCTTTCCCTCCAACTCACCAGTTGTGCAACTCAAAATCTTACTTCATACTTCTATCCCTGTTTCTTCTCCAGGACCACCATCTTAGGCTGTTTGGCTTTGCAGGCACCTCAGCTTTGGGGAGTTACTCTTCCTGGTCTTGGCACTTTCCCCTTCCATTGGCCACTTTATCTGATCACTTTCTTGGCTACATGGAAATCAAAATCTAAAGAGGAAAGAAGAAAGGAAGTAACCCTCTTTCTTATAGTTGTTACTCTCTTTTTTCTTCTAAGCAAGAAGGAGCAATCTCATTTCTGGTGGTTTGTCTCCAATTCTGTAGAAACTTACTGGGCTATTTGTTCTTCAAAAACCCATTATGGAAGCACCTGCTACAAATATAATATCAAAAATGATCTCCAGACTAAAAGATCAAACTGAAATTTCAAATGGCCCAAACATGTACCTGAAAAATATTCAGTGCAGATTTTGAAGACTGTCATAGGGACAATGTCAGTATCCTGAATTTGCTGAGACATCTCCTTTGTTGATTATCGTTACATTACAGCTACTGTTACTCTCCTCACTTCTTTGACATCTTTCTGCCTTCTGGATTCAAACTAGTGCTGGTAAATGTTTGATAATTGATCTAGGGGTGGGGAGAGAAGACTGGGAAAGGAATGCATGTAAACACTTCTAAATGTAATCTATGTTATTAACACCTTCTTAAGTCTAGACAATTAACAAAGCAATAAATCAAGCCCTAATTTGTAGCAACTTCTGAGGTGTTGATACTCAAATTAAACATTTAATAAATAGGCTTTTTAAGTAGATTAGCGCTGACTCCACCATGCCCGTGCCTAGGTTCCTGCTTCATTTAGAACTAGGACTCCAACATTAGTGTGGGATATAGGAGCCTGTGTATAGACACAAAATCTAATTAATAGTTCATATCATTTTGTTGACAGGATTGTTGATATGGAGAGGGTCACTGCTCATCTCTCAAGATCCTAGTTTTCTATGTGTCAATAAAAGCCGAATCAGAATTTTTGTGGAACACTAGAACCCCAGAAAGTTGATAGTGTTGCTTTTCCAAGCTACGTCTAAGATGGCCCTGAATTTTAGTGTAAAATAAAAATGTCTCCACAAGACTTTGGATCAACTTAACTGTTAATCTGGCTAAAAGTCATCCAGAAAAGTTTTAGGCCATTGATAACCGGACTGAATTTATATATTGGATTTTGGAAGTGGAAGTGGAAGTCATTTTGGGAAAGCCCTACCATAATTTGTGGGGTGATCTCCACTTTCTGGCTCTAGTTTCTGGACCATGCTACAGACAGGAATGTTGCTGCCATTAACTCTTCTATTGGCTAGGCATCTTCGCTTTTCTGTTTCAGCCTTCCATGCCCCTTTACTCCAGAGGCTTGGACTGCTGACCCAGTGGCTCCCATGGGCTGACAACAATCCTGGGAGATAGATGCTACTGTTAACCCCATTTTGCAGTTAAAGAAGCTGAGGCACAAAGAGTGACTTGCCAAGGATCACATAGCTAGTAAACGACTGAGGATGTATCTGAACTCAGAACTGTTGAGGAACAAATAAGATCATAATTTTTAAAGCACTTTGCCAAGTTTAAAACCCTACTCAAGTGCCAACTATTATTATTAACTGTGTCTTAAAAAACATATCTCTTTAATTAAAGTTCCTCATTCTCTTTCAGGAGGTGTACGGTATGTTTTATTTTCATTCTTTTGGACTCATTAATTGCCATTGTTTTTATCAGACCTAATGTTTCTATAATGTTGTAAATTCTCTTCCTAATTCAGTTCACTTTGCTCTTCATCTGTTCACAAAGCTCTTCCCATTTTCTGCTGAAATTATTCATTTTATTATTTCTGGCAAAATAACATTCAATCATATTCATATACCACAATTTATTTAGCTATTTCCCAATGAGAGAACAGCCCCTTTATACATACAAGATACAAAGGAAAGAGATGGATATAAGAGGAAGTTTTCAAGTTTTGGCTTCTCCAAAAAGAGCTGCTGAAGTATTTTGATATATTATGGGTCCTTTTCTTCTTCTTCTTCTTCTTTTTTTTAAACTTTGTGGTACGCATGTACTACATAGCCAAGGGGCAGCTAGGGGTGCAATGGATAAAAGCCAGGCCTGGAGTCAAGAAGACTCATCTTCTTAGGTTCAAATCTGGTTTCAGACACTTGCGCGACAGTTGTATGACCCTGGGCAAGTCACTTAACCATTTGCCTCAATTTCTTCATCTGTAAAATGAACTGGAGAAGGAAGTGGCAAACCATGCCAGGATTTTTGCCAGGAAAACCCCAAATGAGTCATAGAGAGTTGGACATGGTTTTCCAGAATGGCTGGACAACTTCAAAGTTCTACTCGCCCTATGCCAATGTGTCTGTGTATATTCTAATACCAATGTGCCTGTTTTCCCATAGCACCTACGGATTTGTCATCACTTTTTTGAATCTTTGCCAGTCTGATGTGTTCCGTGAAGAACTTCAAAGTTTCCTGAATTTCATTTCTCTACTTATTAGGATGTTAGAACATTTTTAACAATATGATTTTTTATATTCTTTTTTTACTTTATTTTTTCTTTTTTTGAAAACTGTTTAAGAGAACATTGTACACAGTAATAGTAATGCAACAATAATCAAATGAGAAAGACTATGTAAGATACTCTGATCGGTACAATGATCCATGTCAGTATCAGAGAACTTGTGATTAAAAATCCTATCCACACTTACCTTCCATCTTAGAATCAGTACAGTGTATTTGTTCCAAGGCAGAAGAGTGGTAAGGGCTAGGCAATGGGGGTTAAGTGACTTGGCACAGAGTTTGAAAGTGTCTGAAGTCAAATTTGAATCCAAGACCTTCTGTATGCAGACTTATCCCTCTATCTATTGAGCCACATAGATGCCCCTCTATCACTTATTTAGTTATGAACTTTTACCTTATGCATAGATCCAAAAGATAATTTCTTCTTTGTTTCTCAAATTTATTTTATTTATTCTTTTATGCCGAAATCATGTATCCATTTGCAGATTTTTTTGGTATATGGTATGAATGTTTTTTTTAACATTTATTAATATTCATTTTTAACATGGTTACATGATTCATGCTCCTACTTTCCCCTTCACCCCCCGCACTCCCCCCACCTATGGCCGATGCGCATTTCCACTAGTTTTGTCATGTGTCCTTGATCAAGACCTATTTCCAAATTGTTGGTAGTTGCATTGGTGTGGTAGTTTCGAGTCCACACCCTCAATCATGTCCACCCCTACCCATGCGTTGGTATGAATGTTTTTTAAATATAATTTCTGCTAAACAGATATTGAATTTTCCCAGTGATTTTTGTCAAATAGGGAATACCTGATGTCTTTGGGTTTACCAAATACTACACATTTGTTTGCTTTTGTATGTTGTGTACCTTGTAATCTTTTCCATTGATTAATCTTTCTTTTTTAAACCAGTATCAAATATTTTTAATGATTATTTCTTTACTATACAGTTTGGTAGCTTACCAGTCTGCTTTGAGACTCCTTTCCCTCACATTATTTTTCTACTATTAATCTTGAGATTCTTGACTTTTTGTTCCTCCATAAGAATTTTACAAATTTTTCTGATATATAAAATATTGTTTGGATACTTTGGTGCAGCACTAGATCAGTAAACTAATTTAATTAATACTGTTAATTTTATTATATACCAGCCTTTACCCTATGCCTGACCATTTAATGTTACTCCAATTATTTAGATCTACCCTTAGTTCTACATTTTTTTTTTTAATTTTAAACCCTTAACTTCTGTGTATTGACTTATAGGTGGAAGAGTGGTAAGGGTAGGCAATGGAGGTCAAGTGACTTGCCCAGGGTCACACAGCTGGGCAGTGTCTGAGGCTGGATTTGAACCTAGGACCTCCCGTCTCTAGGCCTGGCTCTCAATAGTTCTACAGTGTTTTATAGTTAGATTCATCCAAATACTGCTTCTTCACTGATTAGTAGGATTTGTAGACTCTTTCTAGGCATGAGCACACATTCCTTGGTTCCTTGGAATGGAGAACTCCAATTATTAGAAACAGTAAATTCTTTCCAATTCTTCCTCATTGCCTCCTTAGAGTATTTCATCATCTCTCTCCCTTTTTTCCTTTCTTACCAGCAAAACAGAATGAAATAAATGCCAGTTGGACTCTATATTTGTCTTTCTTTATTCCCTCTGTGTGATCTTGGGACAGAGTTTAATTCTAAAGAATTATGTTTCTTTTCCATGAAAGCACTTAATCATCTTTTAGCCTTTTTCTTCTAATTTCCTGTGTCTGTGATTAAAAGATCTCCCCAAGCTCTTATCTTTTCATTGAGAATTCATAAAAGTCTTTCATTTTACTAAACTTCAAAATATTTTTCATCATCAGTTTTACAAAGTAAGTTATTCTTTGTTGTTAGCCTATGTTTTTTTCCCCCTTTGGACATATCACGTTCCCAAATTTTCTGTCCTTTACAGTCATTACCTTTTCTTATTTTAATGAATCCGTTCGAGGGTACACCGTGCTCTACACTTAATCCTTTGCCTCTTTGTCCAATAGGCTTATACCCTGCCAAACACCATCAAACACCATTTGTTGCCATTATTCCCATTCATGTGCTACTGAACAGTTAGAGAAAATGAAAAAAAAAAACTGTACTGATTCTGTCCAATGCAAATCTATGCTATATACTCCCTGCCAGTCCCTCATTATAGCAAGGCAATTCTTTCCTACATCCTTAATTGAGTCACCCTCTTGCTCAGCAGTCAGCTATTTCAAACATTTTCACTGCTTTATAACCTTCCCATTGCATTACCCATTTCCTTCAGAAGAGGACCTTAACTCATCTATCATTGGAAAAATTGATGCTATTTGTTTAGGGCTTCCTCTTCATCCCTCCTCTTCAGCTCACATTACTTAGCCATCTTCCCCCTTATCTCCTCCTTCATCTGTCTTTCAGGAATATGTTTCTTTTCCCTGCCAAGGCAAATCCCACTACACATAGAGTTAGCCAGCAGGCTATTGCTATAGTCTAGAAGTAAGGTGATGAATGCCTACAACAGGGTTCAGAGCAGAGTCAGAGGCAATTAGGTGATGCAGTGGATACAGGGTCATGCCTGAAGACAGGAAGACTCATCTTCTTGAATTCAAATCTGGCTTTAAACACTTAACTCTGTGACCCTGGGCAAATCACTTCCCTGTTTGCTTCAATTTCCTCATAAGTAAAGCAAGTTGGGGAAGGAAATGGCAAACCACTCCAGTATCTCTGCCAACAAAACCCCAAATGAAGTCATGAAGTGTTGGACACGATTGAACAAAAAGTGTCGGACGAGAGAAAAGGGTATTAGCTAGAGATACTATGAAGATAAAATCCACAGACTACATATATATATGTGTATATATATATATATATGTCATAACTTGGATATGGAGTAAGGATTAGAAGGAGAGTGGAGTCAAAGATTCATGTGCTAAATAATTATTCAAGATTCATTGGAAAACAGAAACAATTTTGTTTGATGATTCTCTGATGATTAATATCCAACAAAGCATAAAATAAGGTGAATTTGCAAGGCTAGCAACAGTGTGTTCAAAAAAAGTTATTCTTTTTTAAGATTTATAATTTTATAATAATTTAAAATATTTATTTTATTGAAGAATTAAAAATACATAGAAGTAAACAGAAGGAAGCTCAGAAGGAAATACAGATAAGCAGGACAAGTTTGGAAAATAGCACTGAATTTTTTATCTATTTATGCAACACTTTGTTACAATAATTGGTTTGTTTTATGTGAAGGGATGATAAAATGGTGCATGTGACTCCTTCTGCTGCTTTAGGTAGTATATATATTTAAACTCTTATCGCCTGTCTTAGAATTTATACTGTGTATTGATTCCAGAGCTAGGCAATTGGAGTTAAGTGACTTGCCCATGTCACAAAGATCTGAGGTCAAATTTGAACCCAGGACCTCCCATCTCTAGGTCTGGCTCTCAATCCACCGAGTAACCTAGCTGGTCCCAATAGTTTCCTTTTTACAAAAAAAGTTATCAATATAATCCCAATCACTTTGAGCCTCTAGTTAGCACTGAGATATTTATGTGACCAATCCTTGGTGTCTCTCTTCTGAGGCATAGATCAGTCTTCTTTCTTTTTTCACAGGTTGCTGGTTCTTTCTGGCTCAGCTCTGTAGGACCCTACTCCTTTTTTTGGCATGCTCAGACCCTCAGACTCTCCATCTGGCTCTGAGCTAGTGCTTCCTTTATATATGAGTTCCTTTAGGACCTGAACAAACCTCTCATGTAAAGGATTTGATTCACTCAAGGAGGTATACAAGCTCTATTCAAACTCAATTCTAATTGATCCTATCAAGAAACACTCTCATCTAATAAAGGTAATTACTTCTAAATGTTATGGGATGACCAATGAAGCTCCATGCTTATATTTATTTACTTAAAAGGAAACCTTTACCTTCTGTCTTAGCGTGGATACTAAGTATAGGTTCCAAGGCACAAAGCACTAAGGGCTGGGCACTTGGGATTTATTGATTTGCCCAGGGTCACATAGCTAAGAAGTATCTGAGGCCACTTTTGAACCCAGGACCTCCCATCTCCAGGTGTGGCTCTCTATCCACTGAGCCACCAAGCTTCCCCCACAACCCCCCATCTTGTAATTAAAAAGAAAATCAAGTTATTCTTAATGAAGATTCAGTTTTATGTGTAATCTTCATTATCTGCTCTATTTGGTTTATGAAAATACTCGTTTTATTTCTTGTATGTTAAGTTCAGAGTACCAAAAAAAAAAAATTTTTTTTTCAAAACAAAGATACTGTAGACATACAATGATCAGGGCCCAACCTGGAGGGTAAAAGGGAAGAGATGGGCTGTCCTATTGGAGGTAAAGTACATACTTCAATGAGCTCAAAGATTTATTGAAATGCCAAAGTAGAGGTTATATTCTGGTTGAAATGGCAAAACAATCTAGTTTGCTTTGCAGTTCAAATAAAAATTTTTTTAGTTTGAAATCTAGCAAATTTGTCCAAAAATCAAGTTTGGTTGTCTCTGTTATGTTGTTTGACCTTACAAAGTACACACTAGCCTGTTTACCTTCACGTGGGGAGAACTTTTTCCTGTTCATCCTGCATGACTTTGAGGTTGAGTCTATAGTCTCTTATGGCTTTCAGTCAAAGCAGTGTAAAACAGGGGGGAAAAAAGGTTCTATTTAGACTTAGAAGACACAGGTTCAAATCCTGGCTCTATCATTTACTACCTGTGTGCCATTTCTAGACCTCAGTTGCCACTTATGTAAACTGAGAATGTTGTATTAGGTGCATCCATGATCCCTGCTCAGGGCTAAATCTTTCCTAGAGGGGACAGATGCAGATGAAAATGGAGGTAAAAGAGTTGATGGTTGCCTTCTTCTGCATCCATTTGTTACAAGATTGCCCAAGTTCTTATTCTCCAACAGTTCCAAGAACTCCATGAACCCAGCCCCATCTCTGCTGCCTTGTCCACTAACTCACTTAAAGAAGGGAGAGAATGAGGAGCGAGGATGCCCCAGCGAGCAAAATGAGCTTGGTAGAGAGATGAATCAGAAAGTAAACATGAACGACTTTAGCTACTTTGGCCACTTCTTCATTAGGGAGGCAGCTAAGTGGCTCCATGGATAGAGAGCTGGGACTGATAGGAGGTCTTGGGTTCAAATCTGACCTCAGACTCTTCCTAGCTTTGGGGCCTTGGGCAGGTCACTTAACCCCCATTGCCTACCCTTACCACTCCTGCCTTGGAAGCAATGCACAGTATTGATTCTGAGACAAAGTAAGGGTTTCAAACAAATGTATTTTTTTAAAGCACGCTGGTTTTAGGAGTAGAAAATTTGGATTTAAATACTAACTCTCCACTAAATTGCTATATGAATGAAGAGTAGATTTTTAAAAAAACTTTTACCTTCTGTCTTGTTATTATTTCTAAGACAGAAGAGCAGAAAGGGCTAGTTCATCAGTATTAAGTGATTTGCTCAGGGTCATACATTTAAGAGATGTCTGAAGCCATATTAGAACCCAGCTTCCTCCCAACTCCAGGTCTGGTTCTCTATCCACTGTGGTACTTCGCTGCCCCTAGAGTAGTTTTTAAAAAATTATTCTGAGACTCCATTTTCTCATCTAGAAAGTGAAGATAATAATATCTGTATTTTGGCTCATACCCCATGTAGGGCACTTCCCTGGCTGTTTAGGTTCAATATTGGAACAAAATAAAACATTTATAGGTCATTCGACAGGCAACAAGAGGTTTTCTTAGCAGTAGGAAAAGACAGGCATTGGGAACCTGCTGAGTTGAGTGATGCTCCTGCCAGAGGGCCCCTCTAGTCCCTCGTGGTTTCTCTGTACTCAGGCAATAATGAAGAGACAACAACCTGAGTCTTGGGCCAGCCAAGTTTCCATCAAAGTCTCTAAGTCTTTTCAGGAAAAACTAGCTTTCCCTGCATGGGGAAGGTGGGGCTATTGCACCTAACACTACCTGAATTACCTGTCTTATAGGGTTGGAAAGTTCTCTGTAAGCCAAGTGCTGAAATGTGAGATAGCATTATTTAAATGTGTTTCTGAAATAGCTCTTTTTCCATTATTAATACTGTCATTTCATTGGGTGGAAATTCTTTCAAGAAGGCAGAGAAGTAACATGGTATAACCAAAAGAGCATTTACAGGGGCAGCTGGGTAGCTCAGTGGATTGAGAGTCGGGCCTAGAGACGGGAGGTCCTAGGTTCAAATCTGGCCTCAGACACTTCCCAGCTGTGTGACCCTGGGCAAGTCACTTGACCCCCATTGTCCACCCTTACCACTCTTCCACCTATGAGACAATACACAGAAGTACTTATTTTTAAAAAAAGCATTTACATTCACGGGGAGAAGAAACACCTCTATTCTGTGGGGCCCTGAGTCTTCCCCATGGGCTTTATAGGCTCTGGCTGAAGGACTTGGCAGTTTGGGATGACACAGTCATCACTTGGTATTTGTGATGACGTAGGAGGAAAGGATCCAGTGGAAGTATGTGGGAGTGTAGAACTCTCACATTTAATTTTCTTTAATTTAATTTAACTCCCTTCCCACAATTTTATATAAAAATAGTTTCCAACTTTTTTCAAAGAATATTGAGTCTAGAATTCTCTCCCTTCCTCACTCCCTCTCCAACCTTTCCAAACCTCTTCCTTGAGATGGTAAATAATCTCATATAGATTTTGCATGTGAAATCATGTAAAATTTTCCCATATTAATCCTTTTGTGGAAGGAAATTCAAATAAAAAACAAGAGAGAAAATGAAAAAAGTTTGCTTTGATCTGGATTCAAACTCTATGACTTCTTTTCCTCTGGAAGTAGATGGCATTTTTTTTTATCATGAATCATTTGAGATAGTTTGGGATCATTGTATTGCTGAGAATAGCTGTTATTCACAGTTGTTCATTGTACAGTATTCCTGTCACTGTGTACACTGCTCTCCTGGTTCTGCTTATTTCACTTTGCTTCACTCAGTTCATATAAGTCTTTCTAGTTTTTTCTGAGCTCCTCTTTATTGTCATTTTTTGAACCCCTACAGCTGGAGGGGATAGGAGCCCCCTCTTCCAAAATCAAAGAGAAAGAGACAGACAGACAGAATGACAGAGACACACAGACAGTATTAGGCTATTAGCCATACACATTTTGCAGGGAGGAAGTGAAGAGTGAGAACAGCTGCTATCTTTCCCTTTAAAGTGTATCAAATGGAATACTTTTGATACTTTAGTGACCAGTCCTCTTTTGAGTTATCTACCTCTCCTTGCTGACCACATGGGGATTGTGTCATTCCCAAAGGGATAAGTCTTTCATCATTGAGCCAGAACCCCCACAATCCATTTGAAGTGTACAGGGTCCCACAAATCAAGTTTGCTATAAAAAAATCTGTTTACTCCCCCTCTCTGCCCATTACATCAGATTAGCTGTTTGAGAGAATGAGCTCTAAGATGGAAAAATGTTGGTAAAGGAATCATGATAGTAAAAAAAGTAGAGGGAAAAGTGGACCAGGGTTGGCATGTCCCAGAATAACAGAGTTTTACAGAATGGTGCTGAGGGAAATGAAAACACCATATATAATCTAGGATTATATAAAAATTTTACTTAGGTTCACACATATTCAAAATTGCTGTTATAGGGGTGTAGGGGATATATTAAGACAAACATTGCCTTCTAACCGTCTGATCAACTTCCATTTTCATTCATAACCAATATCTATTTTTTTAGATTGTTATTGCATTGATTAACTTTTATGGCCAAGTGATGTTATTTACGTGTTCTTTTTTTCTCCTTTTTATTTTGTTTTAGCTTGGGGCCGTTGTCGGGGTGGTCCTCTTATTGGTCGTCACAGTAGCTGGTGTAGTATTGGCTAAAGGATCTTTGAATTCATCTATTTCCCTTCTGGTGATCAGTTTCGTGTTTCCATTGATTGGACACATCGTTGGTTTCCTTTTGGCTCTTCTTACCCGTCACTCTTGGGAGAGGTAACTTCTGTTAAGTGACTCCTATAATTCTTTGTTTTTTAACCCTTACTTCTATGCTAGAATCAATATTGAGTAAATTGTAAACTGGTAGAGTGTGCAATTGTAAAGGTAAATTGTAAAGTGGTAAAGGCTAGGCATTGGGGGTCAAGTGACATGCCCAGGGTCTCACAGCTAAGTAGCATCTTAAACCCAGGACCTCCTGTCTGCAGGTCTGGCTCTTCATCCACTGAGCCACTTAGTTGCCCCTGCCCCCATAACTCTTAGAGGAGAATAGCTTATTGAACTCCCATTGCCTAGCCCTTACTACTCTTCTGCCTTGGAAATTATACATAATATTGAATCCAAGACAGAAGGCAACAGTTTAAAAAAATAGTAATGAAATGCTCCTGGGTCATTTGACAGTTAACAACATGATGCTTCGTGCTAAGAAGGAAGTGTGAATATAGCAGGACACTTTTGCTAATTTCTGAAATAACTTGTATGATACACAAAGTTTCTTACTTTAAACTTTTCTTAGCAGAATGATAAATTATTAAGGTTAGAGAAGTAAACAGAATACTCAACAAGGATATAGCATTCTACTTAACATCCTTTCAGTCAGTGGAGCAGGGTCAAATCTGTAGGGTCCTATCTCGACTTGGGGTGCCCTTAGGTGACTGAGAAGCCTGAGTCTATCAAATTTCAAGTCTATAAAGCTCCTTTGTCTTTCAGGGAAAGAAATGGCCTAATTAAATGCTCCCCTAGTAAATATGGCTCCTAACTCATATGGATAAAGCCCAACTGAACATTTTACTACTGATTCTTTTTTATTTTTTAACCCTTGCTTTTTGTCTTAGTATCAACTCTAAGCCAGAAGGGCAAGAGCTAGGCAATGGGGTAAGTGACTTGTGAAGGATCGCACAGCTAGGAAATGTCTGAGGTTAGATTTGAACTGGGGTCCTCTTGACTCCATGCTTCTATGTACTGTGCTACCTAACTTCCCTGCTTATTGAATCTTCCCCCCCCCCTAAATTTTTACCTTCTGCCAAGGCAGAAGAGTGGTAAGAGCTAGGCAATTGGGGTTAAGTGACTTGCCCAGGATCACACAGCTAGGAAGTGTCTGAGATCAGATTTGAACTCATTTCTAGTCCTGATTCTCAGTCCATTGAGCCACCTAGCTGTCCTCCTGCTTACTGATTTTTGATCACATTCTGCCATGTCCATCTCTCTGTCTTTTGTGATACTGTTCTGGCTTCTGGAATAGCTGTCTCCCCCTCAACCTCCTATCTATTGAAATCTTTCTCAAAGCCTGCTCAGGACCCATTTCTTCTAGGAAGCTTTTCTTTTTTTCCTTTGTATTATATCTAGTGATTTTTGTAAATATCATATCCCTTTACTAGATTATAAAGGCCTTGAAAGAAGGGGTCATTTTTGTCATCTTTGCAGCGCCTCTAGGAAATCACCAACATTTTATGATTATTGCTCATCTATGAGGCTTAAAGATGCTGGAGGTGGAAGGAATTTTAGCGATAATGGAGTCCATCTTTCTCATTTTTCCAGATGAAGAAACTGATGTCCAGAGAGGGGAAGTGATTTTCCCATGATTAAACAGCTCGCTAGTGATGGAATCATTACTAAGAGGCAGAATTGCCAAATTTTAAAATATGCCAAATAAGAGGCTGAAAATGTGTGTGAGGTGCTTAAGAGCATCAGTTATTGCCAGACTCTGACCATCTTCATAGATGGTGAAGAGTAATGTAGAGAGAAGAAAAAGGTAAGAAATGACAAGATGGAAAATTCATCTCAAATCTACATTTGGATATACTCATATCATTTTAAATCTATAATTTTATGCAAATGAAAGTCTTAAAAATTAATTGGTTTATTTGTTACATTAAAATTTCTACATATCTCTCACTCACCCCTCCCCACACCAGAAAAGGCATCACTTAACAAAGAAAT
The DNA here is from genome assembly GCF_016433145.1 of Gracilinanus agilis. Classification (NCBI taxonomy): domain Eukaryota; kingdom Metazoa; phylum Chordata; class Mammalia; order Didelphimorphia; family Didelphidae; genus Gracilinanus; species Gracilinanus agilis. The sequence goes on along the minus strand of NC_058135.1, from coordinate 42,345,277 downwards.
TCACTTATATTATATCATATTTATTAAATGATATGATATATATATAAACTATATCTTACTTGCTTCTATTACCAGTTCTTTTTCTGGAGGTGGGAAATCATTCTTCAAGCAAATTTTCTTTTGCTGTATACACGTCTCTCTTGGTTCTGTTTGTTTCATTCTTTATCATTTTGATTTGGTCTTTCCATGTTTTTCTGAAACCAGTCTGCTCATCCTTTCTTACGGTGCAGCAGTATTCCATCACAATCAAATGCCACAACTTATTTAGCCATTCCCCAGTTGATGGGCATCCCCTTAATTTCCAATTCTTAGACACCACAAAGAGAGCTGCTATAAATATTTTAGAACATAGAGGTTCTTTTCCTTTTTCCCCAATCACCCTGGGATATAGACAAAAATAGTGATATTTCGGAATGAGAGGGCAGTTTTATAACTTTTGAGGTATAATTCCTGATTGCTCTCTAAAATGGTTGAATTGGTTTGCAGTTCTACCAACAGCATATTAGCATCCTCATTTTTCCACATTACCTCCAACATTTGTCACTTTGCCCTTTTCTCATTTAATCATCAATAATAATCTCAGGGATAAATAGAGAAACTAAATTATGTTAAAATGTACCATAGGTATATTTATATACTAATATAAATAGTATATACATATATACATATAGTATATATATATATATACTAAACCTATATGCACCAAAAGTTATAGCATCCAAATTTTTAAAGGAAAAACTAAAGGAGTTACAGGTGGAAACAGATAACAAGTTTATATCAATGGGGGACTTTAACCTTCCTCTCTCAGATAAATAGATAAATCTAACTGAAAAAAATAAGAAAGAAGTCAAGTAGATAAGTAAAATCTTAGATAAACTAGATATGATAGATATCTGGAAAGAACTGAATGGGAATAGTAAGAAATATACCTTCTTCTCAGTGGAACATGATACCTTACAAAAATTGACCATATATTAAGACCATATATTGACCATAACTTCATGTAATTTCAAAGGATGATGGTAAGGAAATTTTCATTGCATTTATTTTATCATAAAGCCTCCTAAGTGTTTTTAAAAAGTGGTCAAGGACTGTGGAAATAATAATACTCTTATTTACCTGATATTGATGTCTGCTAGCTTATGTATCAGCATGTATATGACCAACAAATATGTGTCAGAGATGGGATTTCAGCACAGATTTCTGTAAACTGTAAGTCTAGCACTTTTCCCACTGAATGACCATAATAATAATTTTATAAATGGTAGAGCTATACATGATCACGATATCATGATGATGATCAATTATAGACTAGGAGTATAGGAAAAAACTAAGGTTGGTCTTGAAGAAAACAAGACTAAGGCAAGTAAAATTTAAAATTAAAATATTTTCACATATGCGATTCACTATTTATCATGACATTTAAAAATCAATTACTAATATTTATTAAACTTGCCATGAGTCATTATGCTTAGTAAAGGGACACAGAGACAAAAGTGGAATAATCCCTTCCCTCAAGGGAATTACATTCTATGGGAAAGACAACATGTGCACATCAGTGAATGAATTAAAAAGCATTTATTAAGTATAGAGCCCTATGTGAAGGGCCCTTGATATAATCAGGAAAGAAACCTAATCCCTTTTTTCCAGGAGTGCACATTTTAAAAGAGGGAGAGAACGGTTCAGCTATTCACGTTTTATGTAAACCATTAATTGTGGTGGGACTTTGGAGATGAGAACTTGGTTTTTTTTTTTCCAGTCTTCAGTAGGCAAATGGGGAGCTAGGGACTATCAGGCATGTAGAAGCAGTCTTCACAAGGATTCATTACTTGGAAGGCGGTTGGGAGGATGGTTGGCAAAAGAACTGGGCTGGAAACAAGGTTGGCCATCTGAAAGATACTGCTCTCCTGGGGGCTCTTAGGAGCAAAGTCCTTGACTGGTTCCTTCTGGATCTGAGATTTGCCTGGCACATGCTGCCTCTAGTCTCTCCCTCAGTGGGCCTGGCTGCTTCATTACAAGGAATTTTGAGGGGGAGTATTAGCATCTGGTAGGATCAGGAAATGTTTTATGTAGGAGACGACATTTATGCTTAGCTTTGTAAGAAGCTAGGAATTGTAAGAGGTGGAGATGAGCCTGTGGGAATGGGGCATTTTATGCAAAGGTCCCAAGTGACAAAGGGAATGCCATGCTTGAGGAGCAGCAAATAGGACATTTTGGTCAGGATATAGAATGCATGAAGAGAAATAACACATATTGTGTTTGGAGATCTACTTTGGAGAGATTGTGGAGGCAAAGAGAGGGATTTATATTTGTCTGTGAAGCAATAAGGAGTCTCTGGAGCAAACTGAACAGAAGACTATGGTTCAGACATGAGCTTCAGGATTTTCACTTTAGCAGCAGTGTGGAAGATGGATTATAAAAGGGAGAAATTTTGGGCAGAGAGGAGTTAGGAGGTTCTTACAATAAATAACCCAGGAGAGAGTCAAAAATAGTCCCATGAGTAGAAAGGGAAGAATATGAGTGATAGAGAGGTAGAAATGACAAGACTAATTGGATATGGGATGAAGGAGAATGAGAAGTCAAGGAGAACATGGAAGTTGGAATCTGGGTGGTTGGAAGTGGGTGGTCAAGAAGCAGGAATTCAACTCAGGTATTCCTTACTCCAGACTTAGCCCTCTATCCACTATGCTTTGCTGTCTCATAAACATAAGTAATCATTGTTGCCAGAATTTTACTTTAGATCATCATCCCTTGGCAGGTGCAGGACTATTTCCTTGGAAACAGGAGCTCAGAATATCCAAATGTGTTCTACCATGCTTCAGTTATCTTTCAGTTCAGAACATGTGGCCCAGATATTTAGCTTCCCTTTAAGCTATGGATTTTTCCAGTTGCTGGATGGATTGCTCATTATTTCAGGTTGGTGCGTCCTAAGTATACCTCCTATAAATTTCTAGTACTTGGATTGGGATGGGAAAAGGCAGATGCCATTTTACTTCTTTTCATGGGGGCCTGAAAACATCTTACTATAAAGGACAGTGTTTGTGAATCACACTTTCCCTCATTCTGAGCACTGACTTTAACAGTACCTTAATGTACTTTCAGTTTGGTATTTCTGGGGAAAGCAGAAAACACAAAATGGGCTTTTTGGGAACAAGTTACCTAGGGAGAGATGCAAGCCAAACGATGAGATTAAAAACATAAGCATATAAACCTCAAACAAATGAAAGTACTTTCCAAAGGTATATTCCAGGTCCCATTATTTGGAGTTTACCATGAGTAGCTATCAACTAAGGAGAGTAATAATTAGATGGTAGAAAGGGGACAAAGATTTTATTGGAGCACTGCTAATGGGACTGGGAAATCTATATTAAAATACTTTTCTTTCAATTGTGTCTCTTCAAGAACTCAGATCCTCACAGACAGATTTCAAATATCAGCTGATTTTAGCAATCCACGAAGACTTCCAGACAATCAGTAGTAAAACAGTGAATGCCAAGTGCTCTCTAAGGGCATAATAGAGACTTAAGGTCTAGCCCAACAAAGTTGCATATACGGTTTATTATTATATAATCAATAATTAATCTTGTTATCCAGGATATTCACTGAAGCAAATTGTTATTAACATTTTACTGGTCCCTATTACTCTCAGGTCAATTGAATTGAGTTAGTTTAATTGGAGCAATAATAAGACTATAGTATTCAATAGGGAAAATCATATCAGAGTGAAACGTTAATTTCCAGTGTTCTTAAGGCCTTTTTTTGGTTTTGCCCAAGGTCTTTCACTGATGTAACAGATGGCTTTCAGCCTTGAATAGAACAAACTTTACACTCATGAGATCATAGATCATAGACGAGAAAGGACCTTAAAAGAAATCAATTTTAACTCTTCCTTTTACGAAAGACAAAACAATGGGGGCAGCTGGGTGGCTCAGTGGATTGAGAGCCAGGCCTAGAGACCGGAGGTCCTACGTTGGAATCTGGCCTCAGACACTTCCCAGCTGTGTGACCCTGGGCAAGTCACTTGACCCCTATTGCCTAGCCCTTACCATTCTTTTGCCTTGGAGCCAATACACAGTATTGACTCTAAGATGGAAGGTAAGGGTTTAAAAAAAAAAAAAAAGACAAAACAATTCCAGAAAGGTTCAGTCATTTGCTTGAGGTCATTTAGCTAGTAAGTGCCTATGCCTTTCAAAATCTAATTTCATTGTTTCTTCACCATATTTAGGGAGTTTGTTTTATATTTCTGTTTATATTACATTATATTATTATATTTATAATTCCCTTTGAATTATGCCCAAAGGACAGCTCTTTCTCTTCTGTTACAAGTTTTTTGCTTATTTTTAAAATTAAAAAAATTTTTTTACAATTGCATGTAATAATTTTTAACCTTCATTTATTTTTTACAAATTTTAATTCCAAATTCTTGACCACCGCTCCCCTTTCGAGAAGTCAAGAAATTTGATAAAGGTTATACATATACAGTCATACAAAACATATTTCCACATTAGTCATGTTGTGAAAGAAAACATAGACCAATCCCTCCACTTCCAAAAAAATAAAGAAACAGTATGCTTTAATCTGCATTCCGATTCCATTAGTTCTTTCTCTGGAAGTGGATAGCATTTTCATCATGAGTTCTTCAGAATTGTCTTGGATTTTTCTATTGCTGAAAATAAAGTCATTCACAGTTCATCATTGCACAATATTGCTGATACTGTGTACAATGCTCTTTTGGTTCTGCTCCCTTCACTTTGTATCAGTTCATGTGACTCCTTACAGGTTTTTCTGAAGGTATCCTGTTCATTATTTTATTTTTTTTTAAAAACCCTTGCCTTCTGTCTTGGAGTCAATCAATTGTGTATTGGCTCCAAGGTAGAAGAGTGGTAAAGGCTAGGCAATGGGGGTTAAATGACTTGCCCAGAGTCACACAGCTGGGAAGTGTCTGAGGCCAGATTTGAACCTAGGACTTCCCGTCTCTAGGTCTGGCTCTCAATCCATTGAGCTACCCAGCTGCCCTCTGTTCATTATTTCTTATAGTATTACTTATGTAATGGTATTCTATCACAATCATATACCACAACTTCTTCAGCAGTTCCCTAGTTGATGGGCATCACTTCAATTTACATTTCTTTGCCACCACAAAAAAAAAAGCTGCTATAAATATTTTTGTGCATATAAATTCTATTCCTTTTTTTAAAACCCTCTTTGGGATACTGACCTAGGAGTGCTATTGTTGGGTCAAAGGGTATGCACAAGTTTTATAGTCCTTTGGGCATAATTCCAAATTGTTCTCCAGAATGCTTAGAAAAGTTCACAATAATAACAACAACAAAAGAAAAATTCTTACTACACCAATGGTGTATTAGTGTTCCAAAATTTTCCCACATCCCCTTCAACATTTTTTTTTTATTTTTCTGTCCTAAATAGTCAATCTGATAGGTGTGGGTAGTACCTCAGTTATTTTAATTTGCATTTCTATAATTAATAGTTATTTTCGTAAGACTATAGAGAGCTTTGATTTCTTCCTCTAAAAACTGCTTTTTCATCTCATGTTTCCATTTATCAAATGGAGAATGCTTTGTATTCTTATAAGTTTGTTCTCTCTCTATATGAGAGATGAGGACCTTATAAGAGAAACTTATTAGAAAAATTTCCCTCCCATTTTCTGCTTTCTATCTAATCTTGGATGTATTGGTTTTGTTTGTGCAAATCCTTTTTAATTTAATGTAATCAAAATTATCCATTTTACATCCTTTAAGACTTTCTATCCCTTGTTACTATTATAAATAACTATATATACATATATATATATATAGATATATAGATATATAAACCCTGAAGTAAATTTAGTTGACTGCAATACAAATCATTAAATTATTAACCTTATCAAAATGGCTTACGGCTGTTATGTATTTGTCTTCCCTGAAGTTTATCAGGTGTACAAGAGACTATTTAAGAGAAGGAATGAAGAAAAGAACCTAAATTGCAATGAAGTCTCTGAACTGACAGAAAGCGATGCCAAGCATGAGACGACTTCCTTTCTGGAAAGGAATGACCCCATAGCTGCCATGACAATAGATCTCAGTGAAGCAGTCCTTTCTTCATCAAAACTCTAATAACTGTTGGCTGGCAAGTCAATTCATCTGCTTCAGATGCTGTAACTGTGTGGACAGAGACTATTTAATTATTTCAATGTGTCAGTTGTCAATGTATATTATTATTGTATGCACTGTGAATTGTAATGTGATTCCTTTTGGGAAATTGTCTTATTCCCTTTTGGGGGGGAAATTAATTTGGTATTTTCATAGTCTTGTCTAAGTAGTATTCTTATATATTAATACTTTTAATAGAACAATATACTTGGAAAAGTTCATTCATGTCATTTTATAATTCTTCTTTTGTAGTTAATGGCACCTAGTTTGGACCATGGATCATCCTTACTGCCTATAGAACTCATGGACCTGCCTGTTTATTTAAATTCAATCCAAAGTGATAAATATTTTCTTCTAAGTACTTTACTAGGCAAGGTACAAATTCCAGGTAACATTGGATCTCTGTTATCATGGAGCATATAGTTCTTGAAAATTTGCTTGCTCAATGCTGAGTGAATCTGTGACTTCCTATTCTAGTACTGCAAATTCTGTTCACCTAGAAGAGAACAAAATCAAAGTAGTTGTGTGACATAGTAGAAAGAGAGATGGACTTATCCTGGAGTTAGGCTGGAGCTCTCACCCACACTTACCAATTGTATCTTTGTTATGTTTCCATTTTCTCATCTGTAAAATGAGGAAAATATCATTTGTACCTAGATGTCAATTGACTAGGAAATAATTTAGCCAATAGTGGTAATGAATGGTCCAATGCTGTGAAAAAATGGCAATTATGAAGAATTTAGAGAAGTCTGGGAAAATATTAGGGAAGAACAAGAGAAATAACCTATACTAAAGAATAAAAAAACCTTATCAAATGCTTAGTATGATCAACCTTGGCCTTTGAAAAAGGTTGAGAAAATACATCTTTGCACAGCTGGGAGACTATAGGTGTGGAATACTGTGAATCTTGTCAGCCATGGTAGATGTGGCTGACTAATTTAGCTGCAGCAATGTTTTGTTTTTTTTTTTTCATTTTAAAAAGTTTTGTTACAAAGGAAGACACATTGGGTAGGAGAGGGGGAAAGACTATGTATGGAAACTTAAGTGATGTAAAACAAAAAGAACCATTTAAGGATGAGAAACATAAATATTAGACAACTGTTGTGAGGATCAGATAACGAATGTATGTACTGCACATTATGGTTCTTTCATTCTCATTATGGTATCATTCAGCCTACCTGGTTCCAGCTCCAAATTGGCTGTGACTGCTCTCCTCTGTGCCGTTCCAAATTCTTGCCTCTTTTATTTTTTAATGGAAAATCTTTAATTAATTAAGTAAGAATATTTTTCCATGGTTACAAGATTCATGTTCTTTCCCTCCTTTCCCCTCATCCCCTCTCGTAGCCAATGAGCAATTGCACTGGGTTTGCCATGTGTCATCGATCAAGACCTATTTCCATATTATTGATATTTGCACTAGGGTGATCCATTAGAGTCTACATCCACAATCATATCCCCATCAAGCCATGTGTTCAAGAAATTGTTTTTCTTCTGTGTTTCTATTCTCACAGTTTTGCCTGTCTTTTACAACCACTTACTAGTTGAGTGAGCTTGGGCAAGTTGCTCTCTCCTCTTAGCTTCCTCTTACATAGAATGAGGAAGAAGGCTTTCTCTGGCTTCTAAAATCCCTTCTGGTTTAGAATCTCTGATTCTAAGATCCTTTGACTTCCATTTCCTTTCTTCATGTCTTCTGGATTTTCTGGACTAACTTCTTCTTTACCTTTCATCTACCCAGTACAGGTTATCTCTAGATTATTTATTAATGACAATTCTCTATTTCCAGCAGATTGTGGAGAAGGAAATTGAAGAAACTGAGGGAACTGAGGGGATTAGAAGAGCAAGTGATTAATTTTGGGAATTGAATGAATCACACTGATGTCATATTTTGACTCAATTCTAGAGTCAGCTCAGTTCCCTTTTTATTCGAGCCTAGTCCAAATTCAGTCTTGTGAGAAAAAGTTTATTAGACCTGTTCAGTTACTGTTTCCATGTTCCTTTGATTGTTTACAGATACTCCGGAGGAGGGGAACACCTCTTTTCCTGAATTTAGGGAATTGCACCTGTTCACTCTCCCCAATCTAACTTGGAAAGTCTCTAATATTTCTTATTTAAAATCAGATTATCTAATGCTGCATTATTTTCCTTTAATTAATTTGTCTCATTTGGTTGTTTTTAATGTATAGAAGACTATTTCCTCCTGTGTTTGGGGGCCAGCACTAAGCTGAGGAAGGGGCCTGGTTTCAATTTGTTGGGCAATTGCCTTGTAAAGCTTGATAAATTAATATGATCAGAAGATCTACCCTTTGTTTCCTCGGTCATTTTATCTTTTGCTGACCACAGTGGACACCCTGAAGGAAGGAATATTTCCCTTACAAGACTTATAGATTTGGCAGAAAATGGTGCCTGCGTCAAAAAAGACATATTTCCTTACGCAACTTTATGCAAAGTTGGATCATTGGGACACACTTGTCCTGTTTTCTTCAGGCTGCTTATTGACCACAGGATTCAAGAAGTTGAATTTAGCTCCTAAAATCTTAAGTCTCCAATATTCCCAGGGTTCTTAGTTAATGTTACAATGAAAAATTGGGTAAATCAGATTTTAGTACTTTAGTCTGTATTATCTTCAATGGTATCCCAATGGTGTTTGCATAGGAAATCCATGTCCCTTGGAGCCCTGTCTCTTAAGGTTTTGTAGAAGGTAAGCACATTATTAGAGTCCCCAAAGTTTATTTAAAAGATGTTAGAAAATTTTATTTTTTTAAAGGTATGATTCATTTCAGAAATTTTTTACACTTTTGTTTTATAAATGTACCTTTAAGTTTTATGAGTTTTAATTTAACAATGATGTCAATTGGCTTTTAAAAATGTTTTAATTTTTTTAGTTAGATGTAGAAAATTTTTTTCACATTTAAAAATTCAGATTTCCTCCCTGCCCTTCCTGCCCCTTCCTGAAGCAGTAAATAGTCTGATAGAGGCTACACCCATAATTTCTCAATTGTCTTTTCATTAAATTTGAGAAAATGTATCTTCCTCTTGTCTTCATAGGAGTGGGGTACTATAATAGGAATGGAAAATTACATATAGATATGATTATAATTATTATATCTTCATGATTCTAGATATCTGTCAGTTGTTTTATGGGTAAATATTAAACACGAGTTTACTGGGTTTAGACAAAAGGGAAAAGGAGGACTGCTTGGGCAAGGGATAACTGACTAAGAACAAATACCAATGGGGAATCACCTTTACACCCACAAACACAAGACTTGGGAAAATGAGTAACACCTATATGGAAGAATGACAGTTAAATCAGTTAAGCTGTGATAATTGATTAAAATAAAGAAGTTAGGGAGATGGGTAAACAGGGATTCCTTAACTGGAGAAAAGGGAAAAGGATTTCTACACTAAAACCCCAACACTAACTAGATCCAAGCAAAGCAGGATGGAGTCTCTCACTCCTTGGGTCGTTGGCCCTCCAGGGTGGTCTCAGATATCCCAAGGTCCCAGAGGAAAATCAGCCAGTAATTCCAGTAGGTAACAAACAGTGAGCTGGTACAGAAATGGAAATCTACCCTCCAAATCTGTAACTCTAAACTCCAGCTTGCACTTGCCCACAGAGTCGATGATATCCTGGTGATGCTTTTGGGAGTTCCAACACACAGACCTCCTTCCCAGTTGCAGCCAACTGTCCCAGAGCCCTGTGTCACACACACTCCTGTATTCTAAGGCTTCATAGAATCTTCAGCTATGCCACCCTGCTTGGCAATATTTCTGTCTACACTTAAATCTATTTATTTATCTTATTTTATAAGTTTGCCTACAATAGTTGGAAAGGATTTAATTAAGTACTTATAAAATGCCTGATAGTTGGCTAAAACGTGGAGATGCAAAGAAAGGAAAAAAGAAATACTCTTCACTCTCAACGAGTTTATATTCTGCAGGGGGGAGGGGGAGAAAACTTAAATATGGCAGGATTTAGACATGGCATATATGCAGATGTAAAGCTGAGGGTTGCAGGGTAGCATCATGACCTAATGAAGCCGATCTAAATGCTGTGGTTCACAGTAATGCCCTTGGAAGTGTAGTTAAGAAACATGAATGGCTCATGATTATGCCCCCAGTTAAGGAGAGAAAATTCTCTAATAGTGTGTCAGCTGGTTGGGTTCTCTGTCTCTCCCTAGGAAAGGTTACTGTCTTCCATATGGATGCCAGAGGTGTCTCATGATCTCAAGTCACAAACAAAGAGTCCCAAGAAATGGAAAATTTAGGTGTTTATGAAAAATAAGATTAGACTAGTTAGATGCAGTCTTTGCAGACAAAAAGAATCCATTTAGAAATGAGCTCCAGGAGCTTGCAGGTTGAACTTGGGTCAAGATGGTGGTGTAAGAATTAGCATTATTGCCCAGTTTACCCACCACGCCTCTTGCACAATGACCTAGAAAATGGACCGAACCAAATTCTGATCATAAAAGTAAAAAAAAAAAAAAATTCACGGGGAAGTCATTTTTTCTATTCCAGGGCAGCCTAAGAAAATAGAGAAGTCTGAAAACACTGTGAGGGGCTGATTTGAAGGCTTTTGGTGGCCAGGAGCTTAGCACAGTGGTTGCAGCCAAGCCCTGGGGCAGTGAAGACACTGAGAACACAAAGGCAGGAAGTTTCAGGGTTGAAAGACATCCCCAAGGAACTCTGAACCAGTGCTGGGAGCAGGAACAATTTCCAGCAGGCAGTTCTGCCATCCATTACTCAGTGCTGGGTCACAGTTCCAAGGCAGAGAGAAAAAGTTGAGTTAAATGGGTCCAAGCTGTGTTGGAGAGCAAGGAATAAGTTCCCCAAACTCTGGGCTCTGAGCCCAAAAGCAGGATGGGTGTCTAGCTCTAATTTTTAGCTCTGCATATAAGCCTGCACTGGGGCAGAAGACCAAGACCAAAGGGAAGCCAGAACTTCAGAAGCACTGAAAATTTGCAGGTCCCAAAAATTGAACTATGAAAACAACAGAAGTACATAAAAACAGGCCAGACATCCCCCTCAGATGTGAGCAGAGTCCAACACTATCATAAAGTTCAAAGTTGGAGGCAGCTGGGTAGCTCAGTGGATTGAGAACCAGGCCTAGAGATGGGAGGTCCTAGGCTCCAATCTGGCCTCAGACAATTCCTAATGATGTGACCCTGGGCAAGTCACTTAACCCCCATTGCCTACCCTTACCACTCTTCCACCTAGGAATCCAATACACAGTATTGACTCCAAGACGGAAGGTAAGAGTTTAAAAAAAAAAAAATAAAAATAAAGTCCAAAGTCAAAAAGAAGCATGGAAGCTACATGGTTCAGTGGATTGAGAGCCAGTCCTAGAGATGGGAGGTCTTGGGTTCAAATGTATTCTCAGACAAGTTGTTGTAATACCTTGGGCAAGACACTTAACTCCCAGTGCCTAGTCCTTACTTACCACTCTTCTGCCCTGTATGAAGATAGAATTATCTCTTTGTCTATTTTAATGAAATCAATCAGCAACCTTTAACTCAATTAAGAACTCAAAACACCCCTTTTTTAACCATTAAGTATGAGAGTTCACAAGTCACTTACTAGAGTGACACCTCCAAAGGCCACTGACCTCTCCCCACCAGCAGTGCTAGGAAAATGAGGAGGCTGTAATTGGTTCCTGTAAAGTAGGAGAACAATAGGAAGTGACATCAAGAAAACTGCTTTAAAAAGGCCAGCCCAAGGATTCAGTCATTCACTCTGTGTTGGTGAGCCGGACTCTTTGCTTCCTTGGCTTTGGAGAGGCCCATTCCTTTCCTGGCATTTGGAAAGATTGGCTGAGATTCCTGCGTTGGCTTTGGAGGAGGCTGCGCTGGTGGACTTCTGGTTGAAGACTCCTTGTGGAGATTGAGACCTGAGGAAGCCTCCTGTCAGGGTGATGAACCTGGCTTCATTTCCTAGGAGAAGCTCTTAGGGCTGGTAGGCTTGTTAAAAATCTGTCTCTTTATCTACATTTTCCTCTTTCACTCTTTCGACCTCTTTGTAAATAAAAGCTGCTAAGTCATTTTGACTTAAGCTATAGTATTTTTAAATTGGTGACCACAATTTTACTTTTGTGAGAAGGGAATTTGTATTTTTATTTGATCAATCAGAAATTTAGACTTCCCCTCCCTTCCATTTGTTTTGAATTTGGGTCAATCAGCAACCAGGGAATTGATCCCATAGGTACTGCCCCCTTGGGTGGTGCCAGGCTAATTGAGGAATTGTGATTGGTTTCTGGGGAGTGATGTAAAAGAGCTAGTGGGTGTAGTAAACATTTACTATACCCCACTATACCCAGCAGGAAGCTGGGGCAGTTATTTTCTGAGGCTGAATTTTGGAGACAGACACTGAGTTGTTAGGCTCTGGATTATTAGGCTAGGAAATTCTTCACCGCCTTTCTATATTTCTCTCTTATTTTCTTTTTCTTATTAATAAATCTAGCTATTAAACAATTTTGAGACTTTTACAATTAATTACAATTTTTGGTGACCACCTATTCTAACCATTACACATTATAACTCTCTTATGTAGTCAAAAACCCAAATTTTAATACTTACAACTGTAACAAATACATATAATATTGATTCCAAAACAGAAGGCAAGAGTTTACAGAAAAAATATTTTTGTTCATTTTTGTCAGTTTTAATTTCCAAGATATATCAAGAATTTATTCTATTTTCTTCATTTGAGTCATTAGAGGATATGAATGGATAGTTTGAAAGGAAAAATTCCAAGCTATCAGTAATCACAGGAAAAAAAATCCTTCATATATTGTTATTAGAGAAATTCAAATTAAGTCAATCTGAAGTTCTGTATCACACCTATCAGACTGGCTGAGAAGACAAAATATTGGAGGGGAGAAGGACATATTAAATACACTGTTGTGTGTGTGTGTGTGTGTGTGTGTGTGTGGGAAGCTGTAAATTGCTGTAGCCATTCTAAATAGCAATTTGGAATTATGAAGTAAATATAGTAAACTCAGAAAAACATCTGACCCAATGAAACCACTCTGATGTCTATATACCAGACATCAGAGATGAAGGGAAAGTAGAAATACATTTTTGCAGCTCTTTTTGTAATGGCAAAGAAATGGAAATAGGGTGGTTATCAATTGGAGATGTATACCATGTAAGTTATGGTATTAAACATAATGGAATACTACTATGCTAGAAGAAATGATGATGATTTCAGAGAACTCTGGGAAGACCTGTATGAACTGATGAGACTGAGATGAGCAGAATCAGAACAACTGACAATGACAATATTATAAGGAAAAAACAACTTTGAAAGATTTAAGAATAATCAATGCAATGATCATTCATAATTCCCACTGTTGACAATGGTAAGATAATCAGTTTTGAATATGGGCAATGTAGGAATTTGTTTTACTTGACTATATTTGTTACCAAGTTTCCTCTTACCCTCCTTTCTCTTCCCTTTCCCAACTGGAAAGAAATTGGGAATAGGGGTGGGGGAGAAAATGTATGCTTAGTAATTAAAAAAAAAGTAAAATTAAATAAGTTAAATAAAATAAATTAAATAAGTAAAATAAAAGATCTATGATGAGCTACTATCTTTTTATCCTAAGAGATTCATTGGTGTTGACTGATAATTTTCAGAAAAAATCCTTCTCTTGCTTTTCTACCAATGGATTCTTTTGAATGGTGTTCAATTTATATCCAAATCAGCTTTTGAGATCAGGTACGTGGAATATTGGAATTATGGTGATGATTCCTATTTATCCTTATGGTAAGATATCATAGGCTGAGAACTTAAGAGACATTAGAGGAAACCAACCTTTCCCATTCTTTATTTTTATTTTTATTTTATTTATTTTTTTTATTAATATTCATTTTTAATCTGTTTACATACTTTATGCCCNCCCCCCACCCATGGCCAACGCACATTTCCACTGGTTGTAACAAGTGTCCTTGTTCAGGGTCTATTTCCCATTCATGTCCGCCTCAGTCCATGCATTCAAGCAATTGTTTATCTTATATGTTTCCTCTCCTGCAGTCCTTCCTCTGAATGTGGGTAGCGTCTTTACCATAAATCCCTCAGAGCTGTCTTGTGTCATTGCAGTGCTGCTGGTGCAGGAACCCATTACATTCAATTTTACCACAGTATATCAGTCTCTGTGTACAATGTTCTTCTGGCTCTGCTTCTTTCGCTCTGCATCACTTCCTGGAGGTCTCTCCAGTTTGCATGGAATTCCTCCAGTTTATTATTCCTTTTAGCACAATAGTATTCCATCACCAGCATATACCACAATTTGTTCAGCCATTCCCCAATTGAAGGACATACCCTCATTTTCCAGTTTTTTGCCACTACAAAAAGCGCAGCTAAAAATATTTTTGTACAAGTCTGTTTATCTATGATCTCTTTGGGGTACAAACCCAACAATGGTATGGCTGGATCAAAGGGCAGGCATTCTTTTATAGCCCTTTGAGCATAGTTCCAAATTGCCAGCCAGAATGGTTGGATCAGTTCACAACTCCACCAGCAATGCGTTAATGTTCCAATTTTGCCACATCCCCTCCAACATTCATTACTCTCCCCTTCTTTCATTTTAGCCAATCTGCTAGGTGTGAGGTGATACCTCAGAGTTGTTTTGATTTGCATTTCTCTAATTATTAGAGATTTAGAACACTTTCTCATGTGCTTATTGATACTTTTGATTTCTTTACCTGAGAATTTCCTATTCATGTCTCTTGCCCATTTATCAATTGGGGAATGGCTTGATTTTTTATACAATTGCTTTAACTCCTTGTATATTTGAGTGATTAGACCTTTTTTTTTTTTTTTTTTTTTTTTTTTTTTTTTTTTTTTTTTTGTTTCCCTTCTGATTTTGACTACATTGTTTTTGTTTGTACAAAAGCTTTTTAGCTTAATATAATCAAAACCATTAAATTTACATTTTGTAATTTTCTCTAACTCTTGCTTGGTTTAAAAATCTTTCCTTTCCCAGAGATCTGACAGGTATACTATTCTGTGTTCACTTAACTTGTTTATAGTTTCCCTCTTTATATTTAAGTCATTCACCCATTCTGAATTGATCTTGGTGTAGGGTGTGAGATGTTGATCTAAACCTAATCTCTCCCATATTGTTTTCCAAATTTCCCAGCAGTTTTTGTCAAATAGTGGATTCATGTCCCAAAAGTTGGGCTCTTTGGGTTTATCATACACTGTCTTGCTGACATCATTAACCCCAAGTCTATTCCACAGATCCTCCCTTCTGTCTCTTAGGCAGTACCATATTGATTTAATGACTGCTGCTTTATAGTATAGTTTGATATCTGGTACTGCTAGGCCCCCTTCCTTTACATTTTTTTTCATTATTTCCTTTGATATTCTTGATCTTTTGTTATTCCAAATGAAATTTGTTATAGTTTTTCCTAATTCGGTAAAGAAGTTTTTTGGTAATTTGATAGGTATGGCGCTAAATAGGTAAATTAATTTGGGTAGGATGTTCATTTTTATTATGTTAGCTCGTCCTACCCATGAACAGTTAATGGCTTTCCAATTGTTGAGGTCCAGTTTTATTTGTTTGGAAAGTGTTTTGTAGTTTCCATTCTTTATTTTATGGAGGAGGAAAGGAAGTCAGGAGACTTGGTCAAGATCAGATTCTTGGTAAGTGGCAGAACTAAGGTCTCTAAGATGAGTATCAACATTCTTTCTACTGCACTGTGGAGCTATGTGATTTCTGAAATAAAACAAATACTTTGAATAATTATGAAACAGGAAGTTGTGGTTGAGTCAGAGTTTTGGCTTCAAGTAGTAGGGACCACCCTAGGAAGGTGTGTACTCAGCACTGGTGGGGAAGGGGGAAGGAATAGAAAAAGCATTTATTAAACACTTACCATGTAAGGAACTGTGCTAAGTACTTTACAAATATTATCTCATTTGATCCTCACAACAACCCTGGAAGGTAGGTGCTATTATTATTTGCATTTTACATTTGAATAAACTAAGGCAGATAGAGGTTGAGTGACTTGCCAGGGTTACATAGATTTGAATTCAAGTCTTCCTAACTCTACTACCAACTGGCTGTATAGGTGCTTAATAAATTAATAATAATAATGAATACAGTAAATGCTTAATAAATTCTTTTTTAGTGATTCATTCAAATCACAACAAATGTCTCAAGAAATGTCTTTTATATATAAGATGATGCTACTGAAATTAAGATAAATAACTTCTGGATTCTTTCACTATAGGACTCCTAAAATTTCCCCAAAGAATACCTCTAAATCACAAGGCAACCCATATTCAATAAATTCCAGGCACTCTCTGTTGCCACCAGGGTCAGATATAAAATGCTGTTTGGCATTCAAAACCTTTTACAATCTGAGCCCCTTTTACCTTTCCAGTCTTTTTATAACTTACTTCTTGATACATACTCTTCTTTCCAATGATCCCATGAACAAGACCCTCCAACTCTCCACAACAAAAAAAATTTTAGCTGACTCCCATGCCTGCTATGCTCTTCCTCCTCATCTCCTAATGACTTACCTAGCTTCAAGTGCCAATTAAAATCCCATCTTCTATAGGAAGCCTTTTTCAACCCTTCTTAATCCCAGTGTCTTCTCTCTCTTATTTATTTCCTATTTATCCTGTATGTAAATTGTTTGTACATATTCTCTTGCTTGTTGCCTTCCCTCATTAGACTTTGTGTATCTTGAGGGCGGGGATTGTCTTTTGAACTTAGCAGAGTGCCTAGAACATAGAAGGTGCTTAATAAATGTTTATTGACTGACTGAATGACTGACTCCCATCCACTGCTGTATCCACTGAACTGGCTAGATGTCCCTAGTGCTGGAGCCTTGGTGGATGGGCAGGTTTGGTAGACTAAGAGGAGATGATGGAAGTTGGGGAAGGGGAAGCGGAAGATATCTCGGAGGACAAGGAAATACTCTTAAGAGTATGAGAGAAAGGAATAGGTAGACAATGTTTAGTCACAAGATTTCTTTGGAAATCTGCTGGAATGCTTGAAGACAGTGCTTTTGTCACCATTAGATCAGGGTTCAATAACCAAGAGAGAAAAATTCAGCTCTGGAATGAATTGAGCAATAACTTATATGCATCTCCCTTCCTTTCTTTTTTAAAACTCTTACCTTTTGTCTTAGAATTGACACTAAGTATTGGTTCCAAGGTAGAAGAGCCATAAGGGCTAGGCAACTGGGGTTAAGTGACTTGCTTAAGGTCACATACACACAAGGTGTTTGAACTAGATTTAAATCCAGAACCTCTAGTTCAGATCTCTATCCATTGAGTCACTGAGAAGAAGGAATAATGAAATGCAGAAAGAGGTGATGTGTGGAAGAATGAGAAAAGCAGATTTGGCTTGGAAGGCAAGAGACAGAATGTGCAGAAGGAGATTTTGGAATTCTGTGGGAGTGTTCTGGAGCCGGGAGAAGAGGAGGTGGGAGAGAGGAGTGAGACAGTCACGGCTGTTGGAATGAGCTCTCTCTCCAGATTTCTAATCTCCTACTTTGGATCTGTTGTACCTGTGAAATCCCAACCAGCAATTCCTTCATCATAGACATCTTTTGATTCTGAGAAGACTGCAATAACCATCTTTACTACTCCAGTCTGCTAATTTATCTCTGTTAACCTCAACCTGAACTTTTGGTGACTTGACCATTCTTGTCACTAGACTCCTGATCCAGCTACTAGACCTGGTACATCATCAAAGACTATTTATGGATGGGCTCAGACTGGTAGTTAGATAGGAAGGTTGGGAAAGTAGACAGAGATGAAGTAAGTGTAGCCCCAACTCTGTTGGAGGCAGAAGAGGCCTTGGCAGGTTAGTGGGTTTGGGGATAGATAAAGACTAATTAGCCTAGGGAACCTCCTAGCCCTCCATTCCTTATCCTATCCTTTGTATCAACTTAAATAAACCTACTGTTGTTGTTAAGAAGAAGCTAGATTGCATTCATCAGAGTTCTAGACCTGAGGGTAGTCATCTTGTCCTTAGGCCAAAGAGAAATAGCTATAACAACCTACCACATTACAACCTTGTGTAAGGGTCAATTTACGATCTTACAGTCACCTAACTACCCTTTAGTATTATAATAACCTGGGAGGTTGATACTTAAAATATCAAAATATGAGACATTATATGAAATTGCTGAATCAGTTTTGGCTTTGCAGTTTACCTAAGGTCCATGGCTTCTGGCAAGTCAGACAAGAAGTAGTGCTCCTATAAAGATGATAAAAATGCCATAGTGGTTGTATGGAACAGCTAGTCCTGACTGAAGAACCCAAGAGTTCCTGACATCTCAAAATCTTAACTTGTATCAGATTGGATCTAATCTCAGGAGCTCAGTTCTTTCTTTCTTTTTAAAAAAAATCCTTACCTTTCATTTTAGAATCAATACTGAGTGCTGGTTAAAAGGCTGAAGAGTGGTAAGGGTAGGCAATGGGGGTTAAGTAACTTGCCCAGGGTCACATCATTAGGAAGTGTCTGAGGTCATATTTGAACCCAGGACCTCCCATCTCTAAGTCTGACTCTCAATCCACTGAGCCACTTAGCTGCCCCTAGAAGCTCAGTTCTAAAGGTTTATCATATCTCCTTGAGTTTTCTCCAAGGAAATATTCAATACTGTTTAAGTTTACCTTCTCTTTAGGTTTACCCAAATATGGATAAGAATTCCTAGCTCATATCCTTAATGCAATAAATACATACAGGGTAGCAGTTATTTCACCCTACAAAAATGTGAAAGACTTAAAGGATTCATAGGAAGCTGCTGGGAGGTCATATTTTATAACTGCTAAACAAGAAATAGTCATTTTCTCAAAACCTGACCTGTCTAGACCATTCATAGTAAATGCAGGGTTTAGCAAGATCCATATTCTTTGTTTCTCAAAGTCTCAGGTGCCCTTGACTCTTTCTCTACACCACATGGTAATCTTCTTTCCCAAGAAGCATGTTATTCAGGAAATCTCTCTTCTCTGACTACAAATTTAATTTTGAGGATCTTGCTGACTAGGAAACAGAAATCTCTCCATAGAGGATGGGATTCAGGAACACAAAAGTAGGCACACTGATGTATGCTTCTTCCATTCACTTGTAGTTAGAAATTCCTGAGCACCCCAACTATTGCCATTTCTTGGGTTAGGAAAAAAATTCTATAACCATTATCTTCTATCTTAGAATTAATGCTATGTATTGATCAAAAACCAAACCAACCAATCAAACCCAAGAAAAGAATTATATATAAGAGGTAGAGTTATTAGATGATTCCATAGAAAACAAGAAGTTCAACAACACTGCAGCTTTATGGATTAACAGTGGAAAACACTCATTCATTGTGCCCATTTAACATCTGGCAAAGGGAACAAAGAAACCTATCATCTTGTGCACTGGGATCCACTCAGCAAGAATTTTCTTCTTGAGGCAGTCTCCACTGGTACAAAACACTCCCGACTTCTATTGTAACAAGCAGTAGATCTCCCATAATGCTCTGTTGGGTGAACAGAGGAGGAGGCACATGAAGAAGGGTGATTGTACTCCATCTGGGATGGCTTCCTAGGATAGAGAACCCCAAAATAGCAGCAACTGCCCAGAACACATACTCCACCTTCCCTGAAGCCTATTGGTTCATCTCACCTAGAGAACAACAGGTGCCGTGGTGTAAGACTGCACTGGGCTGAAAGGAAAGGAGACTAGTATCCAACTAAGGCCAGTGCTATATCTCACTGATGTTACTTGGGGCAGAAATGAAGGCTGGTAAATTCTGAATTCCTTAATCAGGACAGCTTTGAAGACTAGCCCAAGAGGAGGTAAATCCACTATCAAAGGGGAAAGCATCAGAAAGTGAGCAACAGGACAATGTAAGAAAAAGTCTAAAACTACTAAATATCTTAGAAGGAAGAAAACTCAATTGAAAAACCTAGAGTGTAAACATAAAAATTAGCTGGGAGGCTATTCAAAAGGAAGATGACAGGGGGCAGCTGGGCAAGTCACTTGACCCCCATTGCCCACCCTTACCAATCTTCCACCTATGAGACAATACACCAAAGTACAAGGGTTAAAAAAAAAAAAAAAAAAAAAAAAGGAAGATGACTAATGCAACATACAAAAAATTCCAAACATCTCTGATTAAAAGTGGAAAGATAAAGGAAATTGAAGCAACAGCTAATGAAGCATAGTCTTATGGATTACCAAGAGAGCATAGAACCACAACAGAATTTATTAGAATATATGAGAGAAATAAGAAATTTATAAGAATTTGATAGGAACAATGGTAGAATTTATGGCTTGCATAGTTGAAATAATTAGCAAAATTGAAAACCAAATTCGTATTACTTAAATTAAAAGAATATCAAATAGGGACCTTAAATAAAAAAATTAAAAAGGGAAATCAAAGCAGTGCTAAAGGAAGTCTTAGTCCTTATGGATTTATAGATGGATGGTATCAAACTTTTAAAAAACTCTTATCTTCTGTCTTAGAATCAATACTCAACATTGGTTCCAAGGCAGAAGAGTAGTAAGGGGAAGGCAATGAGGGTTAAGTGACTTGCCCAAGGTCATACAAGGTCATACAGCGAGGAAGTGTCTGAGGTCAGATTGAACCCAGACCCTCCTATCTCTAGGTCTAGCTCTCAATCCACTGAGACACCTAGCTGCCCCCAAACTTTTAAAGAATTATTAAAACTAATATTAAAACTTTTAGGAGATAGCTCCAATTCAAATTACTTAGCCAAAAAATGATAAAGCAAAGAATTGTAGACCAATATCATGAATGAACATCAATTCAAAAATTTTAAATAAGAACAAGATTTAAATGTAATCTGGAGGGGGCAGCTGGGTAGCTCAGTGGATTAAGAGCCAGGCCTAGAGACAGGAGGTCCTAGGTTCAAATCTGGCCTCAGACACTTCCCAGCTGTGTGACCCTGGGCAAGTCACTTGACTCCCATTGCCTACCCTTGCCACTTTTCTGCCTTGAAGCTAATACACAGTATTGACTCCAAGATGAAAGGTAAGGTTTTAAAAAAAATAATCTGGAAACCTTTAATAACAACAACAAAAATACAACACAACATACATAATGTTAAATTGTGGTTTTCTGAGTTAATATGGCTCCTTAGGCAACCCTTTCTTTTTTGAGTTCATCACTATTTAAGTGATTTAAGACAATATTATGACAACTTGGATACCAGTGTAGCAATCCAGGTATACATTAATTATGATATTATTTTAAGAATGCTCAAAAACTGACTCTTGTATTGCTTATGATTGATTTCTGTAACCTTGAGTTAAATTGAACTTCAACCTTGCCAAAATTCCTAGCCCTACCTAAGACTGGTCAGTTATCTCAGTCTCCTTATTTTACTTACAATAATCAATTAACATCTGTATCAAACAACTGTAGATGCCTTAGACCATATTGAACTAATCTGGGTATTGTCTTAGAATCTGGCAGTTGGTATCTCCTGATGATTACCTCATAATGTTAATGTATCAGACCACTTGGCTCTCCCCTTCCCCCTATACTGTTGTAACCCCAATAAAAGTAGCTATATGGCAGTTGAGGATGAAGCTCTTGCCCACCAGAGCTGACTCACTGTCTGATTACCTTATGCCAGAACCTTCTATGTCTGTGTGTTTTTATTCTCACCTTATGTTCTCTCTGCATTAGTCCTTAACCCGTAATCCATTTTCACTCAGTCCTTGGTTCCCCTTTCTGAGTGTCCTACCCACTAGGAATCTTTGTGGAGCTGCTGAATGGCTTCAACCAGAGATGAAAGAATGGTTCAACATTAGGAAAACCATCAACATAATTAATTATATAAAAACAAAACCACTCCAAATCACATTCTTAATTGATATAGTAAAAACTTCTGATGAGGTATTTTTATACTAAAAAAAAGGTAAACAAAGAAAACTTACTCTTCATAAGTAAAGGTATCTTTTAAAAAATATCATAAAAGGTATCTTTCTAAAACCCAAAGCAAACAACATATATGATGGGGAAACACCGTAAGCTTTCCCCAAAAATAAGGAAGGCTATCCACTCTTTCCAAAATTTTTAGAAATGGCAGCAATAGTAATAAGACCAGAGAAATAAATTAAAAGTATAAAGATAGTTATAAAGAAGATAAAACTACCTCTATTTTTCTGATGACATGATGGTTACCTAAAAAAATTTCTATGTGATAATATTGAAATCCAAGAAGCAAGATTAGGAAGAGAAATTCCATTTGCATAACTACAAAGTTAATAAAATGTTTTTGAGTCACTGTATTAAAGCACATTCCAAACTGATAGAGATTCACTTACAAAGAGCTCTTGAAAGAAATAGAGCAGTGTAAATAGCTGGAGGAATATTCAGTTGCTCATGCCTGGGTCATTTATTCTATTGAGTCATGCCAATATAATAAAAATTGAAACTATCAAGGCTAATTTATAGTTTTAATGTTATGATAATCAAACTACCAAAGAGATACTTTACAAAACTCAATAAAATAATACCAAAATTTATTTGGAGGAACAAAAGACTTAGGAGGATTCTAATGAAAAAAGGAGAGAATGCAGAGGAAATTGCACTTTTAGAGCTCAAATTTTATTATAAAGTAGCAGTCAATATGGACACCTAGGTGGCTTGGGCAGCTAGATGGTACAGTGAAGACAGCACTAAGCCTGGAGGCAAGAAGAATCCAAATTCGGACACTTACTAGCTATGTGATCCTGGGCAAGTCAACTTAATGCTACTTGCCTCAGTTTCCTCATCTGTAAATTGAGTTGGAGAAGGGCATGGCAATCTGTTCCAATATTTTTTCCAAGAAAACCCCAAATAGAATAATGAAGAGTCAAGACACAATTGAAACAAACTGAACAACAAAATAAAAAAAAAAAAAGGAATAGATTTGGGAAAGACTAGATGAGACTTAGAAGTAATGGAAAAAGCAAGAAAGGGCCAGGATGATTCCTTTATAGGCTGGCGGAAAGGAATGGGAATCTGAGACAATATGTATAAAGTTGCTATGTTTGAGAAATGAATTCCTGCAGCCAACTTTGTGATAAACTTCTCTGAACTTAGGTAGGATAGGTTTTGGATGACATATGTGCAATTTTAAGACTAAGAATTTTGGGACACCCTGTATCCTTGAGCATCAAAACCATTTCTGCTTGACTGGACTTGCTAAAAGTCTATGTTCTGTTGGCATAACCTTGATAACCCATTTTCCTGTCACACAATGATGAGGCATCAGGAGACTGGCAGCAGAATTCAATTTTTTAAAAATGACATCTGCATAGTGCTTTTAAGGTTAAAAAATTCTTTTTTTTCACAACTGCAAGGAAGTAACCCAATTTCACATTTTCTGACATATTTTTCTTTCAGAATGAGCCTGACCCAGCTAGTCCTAGTTGGTGGTCTCCACTAGAAACACAGATGATAGTGACTGTGAACATATCCTTTGGTATGTGGGAATACTTTCTTCCTGGGACTTCAGTGATACTATAAAACTATGCTTTTGCCATTTCAAAGAAATGAGGATATATGGAAACATCACATTAACATGCAGACACAATTTTAGCTTATCGAGCCACCACTTTTAAAAGTTGTATCTTTATTTACAAAGTGATGATGCCTAGTCAATTACAGAGACATCCAAAAATTTCATTTTTCGTGTAAAGTATATAAATATGTACAGGAAATCTTATAAAGTAAACATTAGAAACTGTGATGCTTACAGTTAACATTTGCTACTTTTTCTATGTTAATAGTTATCTCTTAAACTTAAATACTGGTTTCAAGTATCCCTTATAAAATAGTCCTACTTTATTAAAATAATGAAAAAGAACTCTGCTATAAACAATATTGATGTTTTAAAAATAGACTAAGAAAACATCCCAGTAACAATATTCACCTTGATCAAATATTGCCTTCATTTACCCTATAGTCTTTAAGCAAAAAAGGCAGATTAATAACTGTAGTGATACGTTAGTGTTTTATAATACAGCATTTTGTTTTTCAATAATGATCATAGGTTAAAAAAGCTATACAGTTCAGCTTTATCAGATATTTGCTGTTATACAGGATATCCTCTCATTTCAGAGAGGAGGGTCTTTATAAAGTTATGGACTCAGCTTGCTCTTTCTGAAAGCCTTGTTAAGTGGCCAGGACAGAAGTCTTGAAAGAAGAGTCTGACATAGTTAAAAAAAACAGATGTTTGCACATAGAGACCTCTAAGGATCACTTTAGATGCTGCTGCCTATTTTTCTGTTCTTCTTCAGCTTGAAGACGCCTCAGTACACAAAGGACAACTTGATAGCAGAAAATATATTGATCCTGGGAAAGAGAAATATATTTAAAAAGGCAACATTTCATACCAGCTAAACAGCTGTTCAATTTTGGGTGCTTATCGTTAAAAAAACTTGGAAAGAACTGCATGAGATAATGAAGAGTAAAATGAATTGAATCAAGAGAATATTAGATACAGCTATAGATTTCATATTTGAAGAATAACTTGTGAATGTTCACCTCCAGAGAATGAAATGAGGAGTGGATACACAAAAGTCATAATCTATATATTTTGTCAGATAATGTCTTCTATTGTGTGGGGAGGACATAAGGTGGCTAAAAAAAAAAATCAAATCATTACCTGAATCCCATTTCCACAAGGAAACTAAGGATGAGGTATTCTAGTTTGGACTGATCTTACTGAAATGGCCCTGGGGAAGCCAATATAGTTGGTTAGACTGAAATTCACAGAGATTAATTTTTGTTCAGTTCTACTTTCTCTTAGTTTTATATTCCCACCTCTAGGCTTTGAAATTCATTTTTATATAGTCATAGACAACTAAGCACAATGTTATGAAGCAATCTAAATCCTGAAAGCATGAAGTCAAACCTACAGATTTTTAAATCTCAAATTCAAAAAAAATGAAGCAATACATTTTTAAATACTGTGGATAAAAACAGTTTAAAAATCAAACCACTTAGGAAATGTGTGCTGGCTATGGGGGGAGTGAAAGGGAAAGTAAAAACATGAATCATGTAACCAGAGAAAAATTTTCTAAAAAATTAAAAAAAAAAAAAAAAAAAAAAAAAAGAAATCAAACCACTTAAAAAGTTTTATTTCCTTGTTAGCATGTTACTTCACAGAGGCAGTGTGGTAGAATTGATTGTTGGAATGGAATCAGAAAGACTTGGGTTGGGTTCAAGAAAGGCATTTTCTACTATATAACTATGGGCATCCCAACCTCTTAATGCTGGCAATCTCTAATATAAAGTTGCAGATGTACATTGGTTGAAGTAGTTTTCACAGCAGAAAATCTTCATACAGGTGAAATTACATGTCCTGACCAAATAAAAAAGTTTTTTTCCCCCTCTTATAACCTATTAACATACCCCCAAAAAAGGAGGCGGAAGGTTAGCCACCAAGTGATGCTTTTTTTTTTTTAAACCACAGTAATGAAGACCATTTCTAAATGTGAAGGTGATGCTCTGTACCACTGATTGTTGAAGTACTGAAATATTAACTCAGACCTTCAGGCTTCCAAGCAGATTTCCCACCCCATCCCTCTCCCCTTTTTGGCAAAGTGACAATAGATTCGAAAATACACATTGATGTAATATTCTCCTAGTGTTAAGTGGCCTTTTGTTTATAAATGACACTATAACCAAGATTAGGTTTAAGAACATGGTTGGAAAATGGGTGATCAAATTACAATGCCATAGCATTAAGAGGCTGCATACCTGGGTTTGAGGTCTAGGCAGCATGGGTCACTGTGGTTTCTTTGCTATGAAAATTTCTTTGTGAAAGTCAGCTGAAAATTCATTTCAGTAGATTTAAGAAAACATGTGGAGTGGCAATAAACACGAAAGGCAAAGTCTGGTTAAAAGAAGCATATTTTCTTTTCCCTTTTTTAAGACCTCTGATACGTACACAGGCAATATGTGTGTAGAAATGTGTGTCTTTTTGGAGATTTCAGGCTACAAAGGGACTTTCTCAAAATATTCTGAGTTTAGAAAGTAGAAGCAAAATGATTATTTTCTCAAGAGTTTTAGAGCTAGGCTTTAAATATTTTAAAAACAAAACCCTTCCAAAAATGGAGAAACATGACTAATAGAAGCTCTTATCATTCTCACCTTAAAGAAAAATTCTCACCACTTAAAAAAAAAGTATCAAAGATATACCTCAGTCTGAATCATCCCATGTCTCTGCAGTCTCATTGTGCGCACCAGGTCAGAGATGTCAAACTGCAAAGTGAACAGAACGTACATTCTCTGGTAAATGCAAAGGACTACAAAGAACTCTTCCCTGTCCCCCTACCTCCCTTCCCTTTAAAAGCATTCTTCTAGATTCATATTGGTTATGAGATGGGTCGTACACCCCTTTGCTACATGGTTATTTCAATGCTGTGTTCTGAGAGGCAGCATCAGTTGTGTTGAAGGAGAAAACCAAAGACTTGGTTTCAAGATATGGTTGAAAATTTCCTTGCATTTGACTGCTTTTTACTAGCTGTGTGAGCATGGGCAAATCACAACCTTCCTGGCCTCCATGAAGTAAAATAAGGTGGTAAGTCTAGCTGATCTCTAAGGTCTTCCTTCCAAATACTTGATGACAGAGAACCCCACTGCTTTTCTTGTCCATTGCTATTCTGAGACACATCATAATAATCCCTGCTTATTTATTTAATATTTTGAGGGGGAGCCCACATCAGTATGGCATAGTAGATAGAGAATCAGTCTTGAACTCAGGAAGATTGGGGTATAAGTCACTGAACCTCACCACAATGCTTAAGATAATCCGATAACATTAAGGTTGAGAGAAAGTGATAACATGCATTGGTAGCAGGAGTTTCCTTACCTGAGAATTCCCTCTATAAGTACCGGTCCAGTGTCTATCCCAACTAAGTCTATTAAAGGTTGCTGCAAAATGCAGACTTCTTTGTTACTATTCTCCTCTTCCTCCTGTCCCCCCTTCCCCAGAATTCTCAAGAGGTAGTTGAGTTGAGGTGTAAAGCATTGGGTTCAAGTCCTATTTACCTCCTCTGAGGTTTGATTCCCTCAACTGTAAAATGGGGATAATAAAATGGGTACAACTTATCTTATGGGGTTATTGTGACGTTAGTATATTATAAAATGCAAAGCAATTTGTCAATGACTGGCATCTAAGTTGTACCTGTCCTTCCCAGAGGACCTTAAAGATTACCTGGTCCAAACCCATCATTTTAGAGATGAGGAAATTGAGGCCAGTGAAGTTAAATAATTTGTTCAAGGTCACACAGTTAGTAAGCAAGTTTTCAGGAACTAGGGGATGGGTTCCCCTCCTCCCCCATTTTGAAGATTCTTTAACTAGAATTCTTTTTTTTTTTTGAAACCTGATATTAAGAAACAATGAAAACATTTTTCACTTCTGGTTTCAGAATCACAATACCAACCTTTTCCAGAGATGACAGATTCATGGAATTTTTACAAATGGAATTTATTATCTCCTTTTCGCTTGAATCTTTTGAGTTCCTGATGCTTACACTTATGATGTACAAAGCTATAGCCAGAATGAATGCAACATTATATACATACTTATCCATATTGAAGGATGTAGAATACATATTTTATATGTATAAATTGTATAGTGATGCCAACTATTAAAGCATTCAAAGTTTTCAAACCATTATCTAAACTCAAGTAACAGAATACATATTTTTTAAACCTTTACCTTCCATCTTGGAATCACTACAGTGTATTGGTTCCAAGGCAGAAGAGCAGTAGGGCTAGGCAATGGGGTTTCAGTGACTTGCCCAGGGTCCCCCATCCAGGAAGTATCTGAAACCAGACTTGAACCCAGGACCTCCCATCTCTAAACCTAGCTCTCAGTCCACTGGAGTCACATAGCTGCCCCTAGGGAACAGAATATTGATTCTAATTAAGTGCTTGGATCAAAATAGTGCCTGCATACTCACTTCAAGATCCTGATTAATTAGTCCTAGAACCACGTCTATACAAATAAGTGTCCCTGAACGTCCAATCCCTGCACTGCAGTGAATGATGATCGGCCCAGATTTATGAACATGTCTCATGTATGAGATAAACATGAGTAAGTCATCTGGTTGAGAAGGTGTATCATGGTCTGGCCAGGCAGTGAAATTCAAATGAGAAATACATCTTACTTCTCTAGTCTGAAAGATTATGAGAAAAAAAGAAAATAAATGAAAAAAGGTTAATTTTATGCAAATAATTTATATACTCTATCCCTCCCCCGACTAAAAAACTCTAGTGACTTTCTATTAATAAAAACTCTAAATTCCTTTGTTAGCTAAAACTCTTCCCAACCTGCCTCCTCCTAACTTTCCAGTCTTCTTACACATTATTCCTCTCTCTGTGCATCAGGGTCCACTCAGATGTGTGCACCAGATGCAGTCATCCATCTCTTGACTGTGTGTGATTTGGTCCTGGCTGTTCTCTTCTCTGGAATATTCTTTGGCTCTCCTGATATCTCCTCACTTCTGGAAGCCTTCCTCTACCAAATGACTCATTTCACTAGGTGTTTCATTGGGCTCTCCCACAGAAACCACAGGCACTATTATTATATCTTGGTGAAGAAAGGGCAGCTTGAAGTCAACAGCTAGAACTATTCTTCTAAAAGGTACTTCTCCCTTAGTGTGCTCTTAGGAGGAGCTATGAGGAATCCATGGGGAAGATGGATTACAAAGAGGAAGTTAGAAAGAGTCTGGGAGAAGCTGGTGATTTACAAGTGCCTCTGGAGAAAGCACGAAAGGGAGAAAGAATGAAAACTGACATTCCTGGAGATACTAAATTGAATTTAAATCTTGAAGATCTGAAAGAGATTCTATCAGTATCTTGAGTGGACTGTATCTTTGGAAAGTAAAGTCAACTGCTGTTAGACTAAAAATTTGAAGTGACTCTGGATGTGATCTTTTTCAAAGCTTAAATATTGTGAATGATGGTCTACGTGTCCTTTCTTTTATTACTAATTTTGTTGTTGTATGTAGGAAAACCTCTCTCTCTTGATATGTGTGTACATATGCATATATATGCATTATGCACACAGGCATGTATGTATATGACTTTATTTACATTTATGTTTTACTTGTCTTAAATACTTGTTTTTGAGACAGAGAGGAGCAAGAGAGGGAGAAAAAATATAACTTAATGGGTGCAAAATTAATAATTTACTATCACTGTTCTCATTTACCCAGTTTATGGCCAGAGGCTTTTTAAAAAATCAAAATTTTTTTTAATTTTTAAGAAAATCTGCCTTCTCTCCTTCCCACTTTCCAAAGAAAGAGCAAAAAACCCAAAATAACCTCTTACAAACATATACGTTCACACACATTAAAAAAAAACCTCTTTACCTTCTTTCTTAGAATCAATACTGTATATTGTTTCTAAGACAGAAGAGTGGTAAGGGCTAGGTAATGGGGTTAAGTGACTTGCCCAGAGTCACACAGCTCTACCAGATGACTAACAAAATTCAGTCAGTTGAATAACATTTGGTTCTGTAGCTTTTTGATGTTACCAACTAAATAAGGTAAATGAAAAGAGATCTACTTTCTACAGTTATAATGGCAACTTTCTGTAGGTGTGATATTAAAGATCTTTAGTGTAGAGAATTCTCTATGTTTAAAGGTTTTGTTATAAAAATTGACAGTTTCTAATATTCAGCTTTGGGGTCAATCATAAATTGATTGTGCCAGGTAAGAACTGACAGATGACTATAACTTAAATTTTATTTGTAATGCAGAGGAATCCATCCAAAACTATCAGAAGAAACTCCAAAAGGCTAGCATCTGTTCCATAGAAAAGAAGGTGGGCAGAAGAGCTAAGACGTAATCGAGGCTGATGTAAGGCAGGCATGGAAAAAGACAAGGCATATGGCGTCCCTGTTTTTCTGACAAAAGGGACAGCCTGCAGGGTTCAGAATGACTTCATTCACTTACCTGAATATCCTGGAGCTCCACTGCTCTGACAATAAAGCCTTTTAGCTGCTGCACTCTCACCAGGGCAAGCCGAAACCTGTCATTTACCATTATGGTTTTGCCCAGGATATCTGGCCAGTACCGCTGGCATTTAATCTTCTCGCCTTCTACTTCCTGGGTCATCATGGCTATCACTGTAGCATTTTGCTCCCAAATCATCTGCCAAAAGTCCGCAACAGTTGTAGGGAGAGGTCCTTGGCAGGCGATGTAAACAAATTCTTTGTTCCCCACTGGCATCTTAATGAAGCTGGCATTGATGTAACCTCCTTCATCTCCAAGAGGGACTCTGGTGGCATCATCTGTGATTCCCCACCCCCCCAAAAAAAGGGATCATCTTGACATGTCTCTTTTCAAACGATTATCTTTCAAACAACTTGGATAAGGGGTATATTAAAACTTCCATTTCAGCACATGTATGCTTAACATAGGAGCACGAGAAATTCCTTTTGTGCAATTTTTGTAATGGTATATAGGTATCTAGTGTATTGATGCAATTAATATGAATTTAAATATAACTAAAAAGAGTAAATACACTTATAGCTGTTGAATAAATAGCCAGGGAGATAAAGAACTTACAGTTATTAAAATTATTGTTATTATTTCCTTGCCTTTTAAGTAATAAGTGAAAAAGCTAAGAAGCTTTCTGCTCTGGAACAAAATAACAGATACTTTAAATACATCTATAAATGACTAATTATCAAGGTTACAGATAGGGTTAACCTTTCTGTTTTCTTTGTTAGGTTATATACTATGAATCATGAACCCAAAACAAGTATTAACTAAACTTGCTCTTGGCATTTTCCCATCTGGATTACCTACAGAGCAACAACAACAACAAAAAAATAACAAAACTGGAGACTTCGTCATGTTGGCACCATTTATTTGTTAAGCAGAGTTCTATTATCTTGGAGCCCCACCCTAACATTTATACTTTCAAAGACTCAAAGCCTTTTCTACACTATGTTGTTTTGTCTGATACTTCAAATATCAACTTAAAAAAAAAAGGAGACACCATTTGTAGTAGCTTTGGGGATATTTTTATCTTTAGTAACATTTTTTTCCAATGGAATGATTCCTTATAGTTTCCTTAACTTTGGTTCATGCTTTTTCATCTTAACAAATTTATTCAAACTCATTCGTTGGCTTGTGACCTGCCTTTCCTGCTCATGAGCCATTTCTAGGTCATCACACTTTCCTGAAACATCTTTCTTCTCTAATTTCCAAGGCATAAGTGCTCACCCAGAATATTTCACAATCCAGCAGATTCAGGCTGGCACCAATAACCATTCCTCCCTAGCCCCCAGCACTTGTGCATAATGATGAAAAGAAACAGTTGTTTCTATTAGTCACTTTCACATGTTTAGGTAAACAAATAATCCCATTTTGTTATTTGAGCATTATTGTAGAGGAAGACAAGAATTGAGAATAACTCCTTTTAGGATGCTGAAAATTTTAAGGCCGAACCACTACTGTAACTCTCCAAAGAGCCTATTTAAATTATTTGATATTCTACAGAGAAATATGGCTAATTCTTGAAATATAGTATGGGTATAAGGAAGAAATTGTTGGTGGTTGTGAAGTACAAACCTCGGAAATTTGCCCATTCAGAAACCAATCCAAAGAAGAAGTTAAAAAAATTAAAAATAGATTCTCTGACACTCAAATATTATACTAATAAAAATTTAGGAAATATTGATGAAATGTATGCTAGTTGAGCCCCATCCAATCAGTTTTAAAATCACATAGATCTAGTCATAGGGATTCACCTCTGAATGCTCAAGCCTCCCCCCCACCCCAGTTCCTTATAAGAAGGGGGTGAGGGAGAGAGCTCTAGAGAGAGAAAAGGGAGAAAGAAGAAGAGGATGAAAACTGGTGAGAAACTTAAACATTTTAAGTTGTTGTTATGTTTTCTCCTTAAAATAATTCTGAACTTGGAACTAAGTAATTAGAACTTACAGGGAAGTATATTTTTATATCTGTTCTTCCTTCTGTTTTCCTTAGTTTGTCCAATTAAGCACTGATCCAAGGGTTTTAATTCCTGAAGATTCTGGAAACACAAATAAAAATGATGCCAAAATTTCTGAGATAATGAAAAGGCTACAAACATGAGCCTGAATGCTATAAAAGTAGAAATCAGAGAAGAATTTATAAAATGCCAAGTGTTTTGGGGCAATCAAAGTCAAATGGACGTAACAGCACAACCCTGATTAGGTAAATTGGTGCAATTGAGTTGCTACAAATGTTTTCTCCTTAACATACTGTAGATAGAGAAGTCCCCTTAGGAATAATTATAAATCCTACAATAACCAAATTTGACCAGAAATTTTAAGACTTGTATAAATTATTGAACTCTTCCTCAAGATGATTAAATATGCATTTTCAAAGTGGGGAGGACACCTATTTAAAGAACTTTGATTCAAAATAATGAGATGCACTAAAATCACAAAACAATAAATTCACTGCTCCATCCTTTCATGTGGTAGCTAGCTTCTGCTTCTGTTGAGCAAGTATGCAAGCTGATAGGAAGAAGGGACACATTATGTCTCTTCACCATCAAAAGGCTTCATCATTTGCTCGTCTCCCTTGTCAACTGGTTTTTCTTCTATTGTCCAAATGGTATAGTTCTTGGCACTAATCATTCCATTAAGAAATGTGAAATGATTGATGCCAGTAACAATATGACTTAGACATTAGTAGAAAAGTCAATTGATAAAAGTGTGATAAAAAAAGACCACAGGGAAATGTGTATGTGTGTGTTTGTCTGTCTGTCTGGTGATGGGCTTACGGGGTTCAAGGGAATGGTATGATGACTGATGTAGATTCTGTCTTGTGCCAAGACTTTGTTTTTGACATTTTTTGAAGTTCCTTCTTTCTTTCCTCATGGTTCAAAAATGATTAAGCCATTATCTTGAAGAAATTCATTATGTTTTTTTTTGTTTTAATTTTAAACCCTTAACTTCTGTATATTGGCTCCTAGGTGGAAGAGTGGTAAGGGCGGGCAATGGGGGTCAAGTGACTTGCCAATGGTCACACAGCTGGGAAGTGTCTGAGGCCGGATTCGAACCTAGGACCTCCCGTCTCTAGGCCTGGCTCCCAATCCACTGAGCTACCCAGCTGCCCCATTCATTATGTTTTAAGGTAATAGAAGTCTAACTTTGAATCAGTTTTACAGGAATTTATTTAGAAAAAATCATGTGCTTCAAA
Source organism: Gracilinanus agilis (assembly GCF_016433145.1). Lineage (NCBI taxonomy): Eukaryota > Metazoa > Chordata > Mammalia > Didelphimorphia > Didelphidae > Gracilinanus > Gracilinanus agilis. Next base: position 42,311,950 of record NC_058135.1, on the reverse strand, counting down.
ACTCACTAAAGGCACTATAGGACAAAGATATTTTAGTATTTGGAATTTAAATAAGACTAAACATCATGATTACATTCATATGAAACAGCATAAAGAACTCACCTCCAGCTCCTTAGAAGGAATCCCTTGGTCTAGAAGGCCACGCAACATTCGGATCACACATTTCAACTTGTTACCAGTATAAATTCCTGAAGGAAGGACCCTGACGACAGGGAGGGCAGAGAGCTCTTTGTTTGTTAAAAAGAGATGATCTACAAAGAAAGAGGAAGGGGATCCATATGTACAGACGGATTTATAGTAGCTCTGTTTGTGGGGTTAAAGGACTGGAACCTGGAAACAGCTGGAGGAAAGCTGAATAAGTGATAGTAAATGAATGTGGAGGAATACTATTGTGCTATAAGAAATGCAGGATGGTTTCAGAAAAACCTGGGAAGACTTGTATGAACTGAAGCAGAATGAAGTGAGCAGAATAGTAAAGACTCAGGAACTCCAATCAATGTGATGATCCACCACAATTCCAGGGGACTCATGCTATACCTGGCTACCTATCTCTTAATGAGGAGGTGAAGACATAATTTTGGTAAACATGTCAAGTGTGGGAATTTGTTTTGCTTTGCTGTATATGACTGTAGCAGGGGCTTTGTTTTTCTTGCTTTCTCAATGGGAAGGAAGGTAGAGTGGGGGAGAGACAGTAGCTCATCATTTTAAAAAAATTATAAAAACAGATGATCTAGGAGGCTAAATTTTTTTTTAAAATAGTGATTAAATTTTTTTTTTGGCAGAGCTATAAGACTAATGAATTGGATATGGTAATCCTTAATTCAAACATTTATAAATCACCTTAAAAAGATCACAGTCTAAAGGGGAAGATGATATACAAACAAGTAGGTATAAATAAGATAGAGACAGGACAAAGTGGGAGTAGGATCAGAGGGAAAGCACTAAGATTAAGGAGGACTGTGAAAGCAGAACTTTGGCTGGGACTTGAAGGAAGTCAGGGAAACTAGAAGGCAGAGTGAAGAAAGAGAGAATTCAGGCCAGTAAAAAGATTCAAAGTTAAGAGATGGAGTATTGTGTGTGAGGAAAAGCTAGATCAGTGAGTCTGTACTTCTGAGTATAGGTGAGGAGGGAAATATAATTTAACAGATAGGGAAGATAGAAGAGAGTCAGTCTACAAAGAGCTTTAAAAGTCCAAATAAGAGACTTTATATTTAATGTTGGTGAGGGGATAACATGATCAGATCTGTGTCTAAGGAATGTCAGTTTCATAGCTGAGTGGAACAAGGATGGAGTGGGGAGAGAGTTGAGGTAGGCAGACCCACCGGCAGCTATGGCAATAGTCTAGGTATGAGGAGATGAGGGCCTGCACCAGGGTGGTAGCAATATAAGAAGAGAAGGGAGCATATGCAGAAGACTGTACAAAAGTAAAATCAACAGGCCTTGGCACCAGATTGGTTATAGGAGAGAGGAAGGAGTTCAAGATGACTCGGGTTTGTAGGCTGAGTGACTGGGAGGAGGGTAACAAGAGTCTAGAGTAATAGGGAAATTCAGAAGAGGGAAGAGTTGGGGGGTAGGGAAGAAAACAAGGTCCCTTTTGTACATTTTTTCACTTTCCTGAAAATCTCTTTTTATTAATAGCAAACTGGGAACTTATAAATATACTAAGGAGTAGATTGATTCTAAACATTTTGCTTATTGATTGACTGATGTCTTTTAATGCAAATCAAATCATCCAAGCATCTGCTCAAATCTTATATATTTTTACACCATAGCTACTGGCTGTCACAAGCTCTCTTCCCCAATCCATCTTTGCTGGCATTAACTAAAAATGTCTATTTGTCTTAGCCTTTTTGTACATGTTGAGTTTAAAATGATAATGGGTCATAGATTTGGAGTTGTTCAATAGGGCAGATGGAGAGAGGAGACTGGAAGTCAGGACAGAGATTAAGGCTGGACAAATAGATTTGAGAATTATCTGCAAAGAGAAAACAATTGAATCCATGGAAGCTGATGGAAGCTAAACCCTTTGAGAAGGCCATCCAAAGCCATCCAAAGTCATCAAGCAAAATGCTATAGGAAGAGAAGAGAGCCTGGGACAGAGCATAGAGGACACCCACCAGGAGCAGATGAGACCTGAGCAAACTGAGAGGGAATAGACTGTCAAGGAAGAAAAGAATTAACAGAAAACAATGCCATAAAAATCTAGAGAGAAGGGGGAAGAAGGGAGATTGAGAGTGTCAAAGACTACAGAGGTTAAGAATGATGAGGACTGAAAAGAGACCATTAAACTGGCAAATTAAGAAATCACTGGTAACTTTGGAGAAAAGTACTTTCAGTTGAGTGATAAAGTCAAGACAGACTGAAGAGGATTAAGAAGAAAGTGAAAGGAAAGGAAGTAGAGGCACTGACTTTGGATGGCCTTCTCAAAGGGATTAGCCACAAAAGGGAGGAGTATTAGGATGATAATAGTGAGCAAGGATGGATGGGATGGTTTTTGAGGATGGGGGTCATATAGGAACACTTTCAGGAAGCAGAGCAGTGCTCTATAGCCAGGGAGAGACTGAAAATAAGTGAGACAGTGGGAATAACAGTGGGGGCAATCTACTGGAGAAGACAAGATGGCAGGGCTAGGACATGGGCTAAGTAAGAGAAGGGTCATCTCTCAGGGTGAAGGAGATAGTGATAGAAGGCACATGGGTAAGGTGAGATAGGAAAGACAGGATAAGAGGGAAGTTTCAACTGATGGCTAACATGCACTCACACTTCCATCCATTCATATATATATGTACACACACAAACACACACACACAGACAGGAAAAGATCCTGGCTACATGTTTGTACAATTTAAGTTTAGTGCCCCCAACTATTAACCACATCTTGCCTTTAGAAGGATCTTCTTGGTTTACTGTTTCATTTGACAACTTGTTACTTTCCCAAATTATTTCATCTTCATCATCTTTCTTCCCTTCAAGCTTTTGAGTTAAGCTGTAAAAATCAAAGAAATTTGTGACATTTAATTTCACTTAAAAAAAACCCATTTAAATACAGTGTACTTTTTTTTTTAACTTTCTGGTAATTTTGTAGGAAGTTATAAACCAGTGAAACTAATGTAAACTTCTTCAAATGGATCCCTGTGCAATGAGGATAAAATTACATCAAATGTGCCACCACTTAATTTCCTCTCTGGAAATTCTTGCACATGGAAAGATCCCTGTCCAGAGTGAGAAGGTGCATCAGTTTTTAGGCTTTCTTTTTCAGATAAGGCCACAACAAGTACAATCTCAAAGGCAAACTCTTTCTATACGCTCTTGGACCCTGGTCCACTCTCTGCTCAATGTAACCAAGTACTATTCAAAGCTTACAGGGGGCAGGAAGGATGAAAGAATCAAAGAATTGGTGAGTTGGAATAGGCAGTGGACATCTAGTTCAATACATACACCAAAGGAATTACCACTGACTAGTGACTATCCACTTGAAAGCCTCCAAGGATGTGACATGCACCCTCTCTAATGGCATCCCATTCCATCGTTAAACAGCTGTCTAAGTGAACTGGTGTCAGAGGAAGCTAGGTAGCCCAGTGGATTGAGAGAAAGGAGGTCTTGGGTTTAAATATGGCCTCAGACACTTCCTAGCTGTGTGACCCTGGGTAAGTTACTTAGCTCACAGAGGCTCACTCTTACTTCTCTTCTGCCTTGGATCCAGTACACAGTATTGATTCTAAGATGGAAGGCAATGGTTTAAAAAAGTATAAACTGACCTCTTGACAATTTCCACCCATTGCTTCAGGTTCTGCCCTCTGGGATTAGACAGAATAAGTCTAATCCTTCCTCCATATGATAATACATCAAATAATTGAACATATCTCTTATGTCTTCTGAAGTCTTCTCTTTTTTAAGCCACACATATCCAGTTCCTTCAATTCTCATGACACAGATTCATGGTCCTTCGCCAATCCTAAATGCTTGTCCTCTCAACATTCCTCAGACTCTCAACATCTTTTTAAAACTGTGGTGCCCATAAATGAACACAATATTCCAGAAGAGGTTTGACAAAGACTGAGCATAGTGGGACTACCACCTTCTTGTTACTGGAAACTATGGCTCTCTTAATGTGGCTTAGGATTATATCAGCCCTTTTGGCAGTCTACTAAAATCTTCAGGTTTTTTCTGAACAATGATCATCATGTCTCCTCCATTTGTATTTGTGAAATTAATAGCTTGTACTCTAAGACTTTCGTTTGGATTTATAGCTATTGAATTTCATCCTATTTGATTAAGTCTAATGCTCTAACCTGTCAAGCTCTTTTAGGACTTTTTCATCCAGTGTGTTCTCTATCCTTTATGTTTTGTGTCACTTGAAAATAAGATGAATGAGTATACCATCTATGCATTTATACAAGTCAAAGGTGAATGTTAAGATATATATACATAAGTGCCGAAACCAACGAATAAAGTTTACCAGTCCAGGGGCAAGCCAAAATCTTGGGAAATGCTCTAATTCTCTAAAGACTTCCTACATGTTGACACAGAACTATAACAATTCTTCTTGGAACCTAGATACACACCTCTTGCTAGCCTCTCCATTAAAAAAGTATGGACACTTTAATGTTAGTTTTTCAATTAGGAAAGCATTCTAGAAAGGATATTTTAAATGACATAAGTAAATGTCAAAAAAAGCATTAAGTGCGTAAGAAATGCATAATATCTATAGCAATTGGCCTGATATAATTACTTTCATGTGATAATCAGTAGGTGGGACATTATTTTTCTCAATCTCATGTCTTTATATGATAATGTGACCCTGCGGTTATCACTTAAAAGATTAATTATTTCTCTTGAAGAATAGCAGTTTGCAATTGGGACAAGCTGATAATCTTGTCAGGAATATATTGGTTGTGTGGTTTTAAAATCTATGTTTAAAAGATTTTAAAAATCTTTTAACCTTTTTTAAACACAGTGAAAATATTGCGAAAATATATTTATATGATATATTTCCACATCATCAGGGTGAAACCCTAGGAAGAAATTTTCCCAGCCAGACATTTGTTTCTCTGGAAATAGTATAACGAAATCTTCTTCTTCCCCCAGCTGCCATTTTGTATTAACTGAAATTCAAACACAATTATTCTGATGACAATCAGAAAATATTCAATCAAATTCTAACAACTTGGAGTTACAAAAATATCTTTTAAAAAAAATCAGTCAAGATCAGAATTGATTTTCTAAAAGGAAAAAGAACATCATTTTAAACTGATATTTAAGCAGAAAAAAACAACTGATTTTGAACAGAGAATCAGAGTGTTTTCATTGAAGATACAGTTTAGAACTGGTAATGTGGGATACTTACCTTTCATTTAATACTTTGTCTTCACAAAGGTCTTTGGAGGCATCTGCCTTTGTGGACTAATAAGAAGGAAATAGAAGGATTGAGTAATTGTAATATCAAAAGGTCAGCCAGACTTAAATTCTCTTTCAACCTAATTCATGTTCTTTCCATTACTGATAGATCCTAATTCAAAGATCAGGAAACTCCCTGGTGAGTCCCACCTGTCCTCATACCTTTCCATTGTCCCCAGCCTTGGTCAAGCATGGATCTACATTTCTCATGTAGAAAAGACCTCCAAGGTATCTTCTAGCTTAACTTTGCAATAGAGAAGAAGGAACTGAGAAAGGGAAAAGGAACCTGAAAACCTTAAAATACTTAAAAAGAAAATGTATACCCCTGAATGGATTCTAACTTCAATCCCCTATGATTAGGGATTGGAGCTGTGATTTCTTTAGTATCAGTCACTTCCAAATAAGGAAACTCTTTCTGCCAATGGAGGTCATACTTTCTCTGCATCTCAGAGCTGCTTAGAGAGAGCTCACTTAGAAGTTAAAGGACTTGCCCTGGTTCAAGCAACACATAGGTGTAGGGGCAGGATGCAGGTGTTCCTGGCTCCAAAGTCAACTCTCTATCCACTATACCTTGCTGCCTTTTAACACAGAATTGAGTAAATAAATCATTGCACAAATGTATATTATTATTTTTCCTCAAACCCCTCCCCCCCAAATTTTATTTACTCAATTATGATAAGCAGTCTACAGCCCATGAAAATATTATTTTACACTTTTATTGTTATAGTGAGAATTACACAGAGGACATAAAGGAAAATGGTGATCAGTCACCTGACAACTTAACTGGCAATGGTGCCTGAAAAGCAGGAATCTTGTGGTAAAGACAGGACACCCAGGAAAGAGGAGAAAAAAGTAAGCTGAATTTGTACGTTATTTTCTATCAAAAAGTTGGAAAGCTTTCTAGAATTCTAACCAAGGGGAAAGTCATTCAATATTCTTATTTCTACAATGAAAACAGTATAATTCATATAACAGATTTTTATAATGGAAAAATAAAATAAATGGTTGTTTTAAAACTCCAAATACTCTGGGGTGTTAATTAGGAAAAAAAATCAGCTGTTGACTTGGTTATTCTGCAAATAAAATCCTCATTCATCTGAGGTAAAGGAACCCCAATTCACTTAGTCTCAAAAAAGATTCACTTAAAAAATTCACTCAGCTTTAAAAGAGGAATTTCTTGGATTTGATCTTTTCTCACATTCTGCCCATTTTGAATTTTGTATAAACTTCTTTCTTTTACCATAATTTTAGGCTAATAACAAGATAATTCAAGTGAAAAAGAGCTATTAGTATAATATTGGCTCAGTCCTTATTGTATGGAGGCAAGCCAGATATATTACCTATGAATTTGTGGAATTTTCTATAATAAATTTAGAATTTAAAAAATGGACTTTTCCTAAATTGAATTTCTTCTTATTTTTTGTTTCTGCTCTTCTCTTTGTTCCCCCTTTTAGATTTATTTAATTGGTGCTATTTTCTTTGTTTCTCATTTCTGGCTCAGACTTCTTCCAAAGGTCACCTACAATCGATCTAAAGAGTTTAAGAAATGCCAATTTAGGACTTGGGAAAATGGTTTGGATCAAGTTCAAGCAATTTGTCTCCTCAAGCCAGAAACTTTTAAGGATTACATTTTATGGTACAAAATGTGAATATACCTTAGAATAAATAGGAAAAGAAATTTCTGAAATTCTAAATTAGACTTGTTTGCAGGAATCCTGTGTGGCTCAATGGAGAGAGCAGTGAAATAAGAGTTATAGGACTAAGGTTTGGATCCCTGAATTTGCTGTCTATGGGCCAAGTCATTCCATCCCTTGGGTCTTGTCTCCTTATCTATAAAACGAAGGGAGTTGTAGAAGGATTCGGGCCTCTCAGATCCCTTCCAGCTCTAGATATAATATACTATGATTTCATTACTTATAAAACTACAATTTCATTACTTGGAATTATCATTGCCATGTTGACTTGGCCAATTATTTTATGTCTTTTGACATATTTGAAACAAAAACTAGACATGAATGTTCTAAGAAAAATTTAGAAATGAAGCCATTAATTTTTTTAGAAATGTTCTGAAGGCCCTCAAAACATTTTGTATGTATTTTCACTTGTATTTCTTATAAAGAAAAAAAATTTGAAAAGTTTGATGTTAAATTCCACAAAAGCTTTTCCACATAGATTATTAGCATTTTTATGATTAAATCTAAAATCTTCTGAGTCTACTGAGGACTGGCTTGGACTCCATGTTCTTAGGTGGCAAATATTTTCTTTTCTGGCTAGGGAAGAGTATTGCACGCAGAAACATGTTCCTGTACATACACACATCCCTGAAAGTATAAATTTTATTTATAGGATATAAGAAATTGTCATTATTGTTTACATGAAGTCTTCCTCTAGCATTACTTAGTTATTTAGATTATATTTAAGAATATAACTTTGGGGTAGCTAGGTAATTCAGTAAGAGTCAAGACCTGGAGACAGGAGGTCCTGGGTTTGAATCTGGTCTGATACTTTCTGGCAAGTCACTTAATGCCCATTTCCTAGCCCCCTACTGCTCTTTTGCCTTAGAACCAATATTTAGTATTGATTCTAAGACAGAATATACGAGTAGACATTATACTGAGAGGTCTTTTATAAGAGTCTACTTGTTCTCTACATCACATTTTGCATTGATTATCTCTCTTAAACCACAAAATAGCCATGGGAGGTAAATAATGCAAGTGGGATTATATCAATTTCACAAATTGGGAAACAGTATTGGGAATTACAAGGTAGCAGATTTAGAGACAGAAGGTACTAGAGGTGATCTAGTCTGACAGTCTCATTTTATTTATGAGGAAACTGAGACCTGGAAAATTGTTTAAGAATCCTTGCACAAGAGAAAACACCTTTCTTGACATAAATCTCTATTTTTTTTTGTCTTTGTATTTATGTTGCCTAGAATAGCACCTGGCAGACAACAGATGCTTAATAAATGCTTCCTGAATAAATAATTTTAAGGAATTTTTAATATTATACAATAATATTCTATGATTTCCCCTTAGCTCCACATCTAGGAAATTATTTGTGCCTGAAGGTTCTAAATAGCAGTGTCGATATCTTGCCATTTAAACGTTAGAAATAATAACTTTCTCCAACATGAGTCTTTGGAAGTTTGGGACACTATTATATCATGTCAATGGCTTTCTTATATAATACATAGCTTAAATAATTTCGTTTATATCTCTTATTTTTGGTCACTTTAGATGTCATTTTCTAGGAGCCAAATTAGGTGACAGTGATAGTTTTAACCCACGAATTGGTCTAATTTTGATTTGGGCAGTTAATTCTCTAAGGCAGTAAATATACATCATTGGCAAATGTTGACATTTTGTGACACTTCTCACCTCTGGAAAATCTTCAGGTAGAGAGGAGCCATCACAATCTGTGTCTTCTGCTTTTTCTTCTGCCAAATTCCTAAAAGTTTCTAGCATACCTATCGGGTAGACATATTGGAATAGCAAAAGTAAACCAGTTAAAACAGAGAAGGGGTAAATATTTTTATTCGCATAGTAAAAGGATCCATCCAAACTAAAAATACATAATAATCCTTAAGTTCTTATCTGAAATAAAAGTAATAAAATAAAATGAAAAAAATGTATTGAATCATTATCTCTCTCCAAAATCCATCCAAATTAAAATGAACTAGAACTGTGATTTTGGTTGGAGGATAAAGTTTGGGAATTTAAAAAAAAAAATAAAGTAATAATAATGACATTAATATAACACATTCTTGGACCTCTTTAATAAGACAAATTTGTACTAGATTTAATAGAGAATGAGTAAACAGTTATTTAAATCTTTTGCTTGCCATAGCTCAAAGATGGAGTGAGAATTCAGGGTACCTCGTATTAACTCAAATTTGTTCTCTTGAAAAATGGCAGCCATGCACCAGTCAAGGTGCCCATCTGTGCATAATGGCTCTGTCTATGTGGGACACAGTCACCTGCTATTGCATTATTGCAGTTCAATAGGTTCTGGGCTTCTTCGTCCACAACATCCAACAAAGACTGGATGACTTCATCTTCTTGAGGATCATCTTCATAATTGATATCTTCTTGCACTTCAGTTTCTTGAAAATTAAAATCATAAGAACCATTATCATAAGAAAATTAGTGGAGCCTTAGATGAAAAGTCCTGTACTATCATTACTTCCATATATGTTTGCTATTTAATACTTTGAAACTAACTAAAGTATTTAAGATGCTTTATAGTGGATTTCAGGTTTTGGATAAGGGTGTAGTTGTAGCATCATCCCAGTTAATCCATTAATTCATTAAGCTAGGGTTTAAGGAATTTTCATAAAATTTTATAACAATATATAGGCATTTCAATTTTAAACAATCATAAGACTGGGTCCCTGGGTAAGGGGCAGAAATGATAGTTGCTGAAATAATCAAGTACACTTCAAAGCTTCTGACATTAAATAAAACAGCAAGCCAGGTCAGAGTTATTGGTCAAATGATAAGACTGAGAGTCAAAGTCAAGCCTCTGAAAGGTAATAGAGGAAGGAGATGATTTCTTTCTCTTTCTCATCCACTCTTTCTCTACAGACCCCAACAATGGGCAACAAATCTAACCAGAAGCAGAAACACATTAAGGATAAACTGAGGTCAAACATAAACACACAGGGATGTGGAATGACATCAGCCCCATGGAGGAAGCTGCATTTGAAAGTGGGATTCTTCATGGGAGAGAGAAATTGTTGTTCAGTTGTTTCAGTCATAACACACTTTTAAAGACCACTGGTGGTTTTTCTTGAGAGAGATACTAGAGGGGTTGCCATTTCCTTTTCCAGTTTATTTTACAGATGAAGAAACTAAGTTGCCTAGGGTCACATGGCTAGTAAATGACAAAGGCTGGATTTGAACTCAGGTCATCCTGACTGTAGGTCTGCTTTGCCACCTAGCTGCTCCTTGATAGAAAGAACTACTGACTCTAAATTCTAAAAAACACTGAGGTTTGGAATCTAGCAGACTGACATACCTAAGTGAAATTTCATGAATATCCTGTGAAAATTTCTTCCAATAGTTTTCTATACATATGTACCACTACCATAGTATTCTAAGTTCAAGCTAATGTTTCTTCTGACTTGTGTATATTTATGCAAGTGTATGCCTTGGGTTTTTTAAAAAAGGATGGGGAAGTTTTATAACTACTGTTTTTACCATGCCATCTTAGTAAATTCCTCTTCTAAAAGTTAAAGCAGTTTAACTGGTTGATTGATAATGGAAGCACACTGCTGGGAGTTCATTAGCAATAGCACTAGAAACCTAGCCTCTTCAGGATTACCTCAACAATTCTGAATAAGAGAAGCAGTTACTCAGCTAATCCAAGTGAAAATTAGGGGAGGCATCACAGAGAACCAATGACTTTAAGACCCTTTTCATTTCAAAAGATTCAATGCATCCATGATGCAGGATCCCAGATTGTGTATCCTCGCCTCTCCTTCTTGGATACTCTAGTTTGCAGGGTTACAAGAAAAAGAAATTTGCATTTCCCCCTTCTTTTGTTTTAAACTGCAATTAAGTTTGTTTTCTAGGATATTTTGTTTCTTTCTTTTTAAAAATTTTATCTTTATTTTATTCCAGTAACAAACTTACACAGAAGTTTCCCAAAGTTATATGATTCATGTTGTCTCCCTCCCCTCTTTCTTCCCTCCCTCCCAGAGTCAATAAGCAGTTCCACTGGGTTATACATATATTATCACTCAAAATATATTTCTGTTATTCATTTTTGTAAAAGAATAATCCTATAAACCAAAACCCCAAATCATATAGTCTGGGATATTTTCTAAAAGTCAGTTATTCTCTTTTATTTAATTTTTGCTTGTTTTAAGTATTCAAGTACTGAGAATCTGTTTTATTACTAGACTCATCTGTTTAAGATCATTTAACTACTTAGTCACACATAGGTCATACAATCATTTTCCTTTTGATGGCTTACTTTATTGTGATACAAGTCCAGATAGTTTATATGAGAGCTGATGTTTTCTCCTGGTCTGGGAACACTGAGCAATCAATTCCAAATGCTTAATGCATTTTGGGAGCTTGGCATTTTTTTAGGGCTTGAATCTATTTCCTTTTAAGTTAACCTGTTTGTTTTAATGAGGTGTGAATTTTAAAATCTGTATAGTTTCCTATGGTTTGAGAGGGATCTTTTGGGAAAATTCTGCAAGTCCTTAATTACCCAGAGGTAATTCTTATCTGGACTTCCATAGCATGGCCTTATATGTGAAAGTGATTCCTTGAGACATTTTCTGTGCCTTGAATGATTCACTGAAAAAGGATTTATTAAGCACTTGGGCAGCAAGATAGTATGGTGGGTAAAATGTAGGGTAAGAGTCAGAAGACCTGGTTTAAATTTCAGACACTTAAAGACTATGTGACCCTGACAAGTCTTTTAACCTCTATCTGCCTCAGTTTCCGCAACTATAAAATAGGGGATAATAATAGCAGTAACCTCCTAGTGTTCTTGAGGATTAAATGAGGCCATATTTGTAAAGCACTTCACACACTTTCAGGAACAAAGCTCCTCAATATCTGGAACTATAAACCTTGCCAAAAATATTGAAGTTTTGATGATGCCAGGAAATGTTTAACTAGGGCTTCTACCTCACCCTAATGAAACAATCAATAATAAACAGAATAGACAAGGTACTACATAACTTTTCTATAATATCACAATCTGTAGTCATGTCTTTAATGAATTTTAAAGCATCTTAAAAGTCTGAGTCATGGGATGAAAGACAGATGACAACACATGGTAAATATCCTGTGATTGGTTTAGAAGATCAAGTCTTACTTCTTGGGCTATTCAGAAAACAGTAAATCAATTTGGAGTTGTGTAGTCCAAGGGTTGAGGGGCTCTAGCCAAATGTGGAGAGAGAATCACTTTGAGGGGAAAGAGATTCCCTCTCTTTTTTTCTCTTAACCTTCAGGTGACTCTGCAACTTCAGGAGATCTATTGGCAACCACAACTGATAGGAGAACCACCCTTTGAACTTATGTTTTCTACACATACTTCTACACACATCTCTCTACACATATTTCACCAGACCTGGACTGTTTGAACCAACTTTTTTCAGGGGAATTTGTGTTTGTAGGAGGAGAAATTATCCCTGGTTTGGAGGGAATGTTTGTACTAAAGAACTTTAATTAAGTGCCATTTTCTTAATGGAGAACACACTAGTTGGGGCTTGATAATGACTACTAGAAATCCAGGTCCTTAAGTTATACCTAGAACCCTGATGGGAATAGTAATCAGTCACCTTCTGGGAACCTGGCCATCCAGTTTAAGTGTCCAGTTGGGAGAATGAATGGTCAAAGATGGAGTGCTATATTTAAATTCATATGCTATTTTTAATTTTGAAAAGTTGTAACTTTTCTCGTGAAGACAAAAAAAAAACAACACTTATTAACTACAGACAGAACAATGCTTATTAATATTAACTACATAGAGCTGCTAGGTGGCACAGTAGATGGAGTGCCAAGCCTAAAGTCAGGAAGAGTTAAAAATTCAGCTTCAGACACTTAACCTTGTTTGCCTCAGTTTGCTCTTCTGTAAAAAATGAACTAGAGAAGGAAATGGGAAACCACTCTGGTATCTTTACCAAGAAAACCCCCAAAAGGCATTGTGAATAGTTGGATATGCCTAAAAAATGACTAAACCACCAGAACAAACTTAATATTAATAATTGAAGTAAATTTAAAAAACAGCACTTATTTCTTGATCAATGACACATGTAAAATTTGGTGGAATTGCTCGTTGGCTATGGGAAAGGGGTAGGAGAGGGGAGGGAAAGAACATGATTCATGTAACTATGGAAAACTACTCTAAATTAATTAATTAAATAAAATTTAAGAAGCCCACAGCATCTATTTTGTGCCAACTACTATTTTTAATGCTGAGACACAAGATTTAACTAGTCTTCTACTTTCCAATTGCCACAACAAAACAAAACAAAAAAAGAGTTCATTACTTTCTGATGGGGTGTCAATGAAGCAAAGCTGATTTTTTCCCTTTAACTATATCAAGTAAAGGATTAATTAAACACAGAAGCAAATTTTAAAAAAGATTTCCACATGATAAAGATGAATGCTATCAGTCCGATGACACTGGAATGAATTTTCTTGGTGGCAGTATTAATCTGTGGTTCACAGTAGAGTCATTGCTTCACAGAACAGAAGAAACATGACTTCCACCCAAATAAATCCTTCTTTTTATAACTATTTCCTTTGACATACTAATATCCATTGTAGGGTCTGATGCTTGAATCATATCGAACCATTGTCCACAAATATCCCTGTGTTTGAACTCTTACCTCTTCTTCTCCAGTCTCATTCTAAGATACATATCTACTTCAGACAGATCTTTTGAGGGTAAGTGATTTCTTCTTCTTACCTGAGGTGTTATTGCACTTGGAATAACTGGATGACTGATTCATAAAGCAACCTATAGGCGTTTCTCTGGACATAATCAAGTTCACTGAACTCTTGTTCTGAGAAATACAATTTGTTGTTTCTAGGAATGAATCTTCAGTTACTCTTTCCCCATTTGTCTATAGTGTCAAAGCAAAACAGGTAAATTAATTTTCTATTTTTTAGACTGGTAAGGAGCATTATTCTTTTGAATAAATCAGTCTGATTTAGGGCACCAAGGAAAGAGAAACATAAGCATCTCTGTCTACTTACCTAGGCCTAGGATTAAAACGGAAATGAGTCATTATAGATACTGAGATTTGAAGTATATGTATATAAAAAACTTGGACATTCTAATCAATAGAAACCATGGGCTCAAATTTCCTTTGAGACAAAGTTGCATCTTATCTTTTGACGACAGGGTAATACATTTAGTGCAATCCAAAAAGCAACTACATTCTATCATTGAGCTAGGTGCTGGGGAGAGACAAATGCAAATAAAAGTGTAAGAGCCCTCCAGGATTAGTGAGGATAAGAAGGCAGAGGAGGAGGATGGGACCAAAATTCCAAAGATTTCCAATGAAGACGGGGGAGTCACATCCAGTAAGAAGGGTAAACACTGTGGACATTTCAGACTGGCATTTGTAAGACTAGGCTAGTTTTCAAAGAAAGCAAATTTTATATTTCAAAGATTCCATTTAAATTCAATAAACAATTTATCAAACTCCCTCTCCCACTGGGAGAACTACTGGAGATTCCTATACAGCTGCCTCCCAAATGTTTTGTGTCTGAGTTCAGAACCAAAACAGAGTAAGGCAAGAACATGAGGATAACCAGGAAGAGGGACACATGTACCAAGGAGAGACAATGGAAAATCTGAGGAGGAAAAACTGTTTCAAACTAGAAGGAGAGGGATAGAAGAGAGAAACAGGCAGAATTTTATGGAGGGGATGGCTAGATTGGTCTCTAAAAGAAGGTGTCAATTAAAAAAAAAAAAAGAAAGAAAACTGAGGTAGCAGGTGTATATTCCATGCATGATATCTGGACATGGAGGAATAAGGATGGTAGAAATGGCAGTGTCAAGGGATCTTTATGGAACAGGCTAAAAAAGTGAAGTCTGGCCATGCTGGGAAGGAAGGGCTCTGGATGTCTGGAAGGAGAACACATACTTTTTATTCATAGGTAATGGGGAATGATCAAAGGTCTTTCAGCTGAAAGATAAGGTGAGTGGTACCCTGTGAAGCTTGTCCAAGCAGTGATGGGCAGGTTGGTCTGGAAAACAGTCAGCCTTGAAGAAGAAAGACTAGTGAGGAGGCTAACCCTTCAACTGTTCATTTTGACTACCTGATTTTATCCTTCTTGGATTATCCTTGGGAAAGGATTAGAAGAGGTAGAAATAGACAGTTATATAATTTATAGAAGAATGGCATTCTCCTGAGACAGAGTATGAGAACTGGACAGATTTAGAGCTGAAAGGGATCTCGGAATCAAAGTACTCCACCTGTCTATTTACAGAGGAAGAAACTATGTCCAAGAGAGGTAAGGGACTAGAGTTTGAGTTTGAACACAGGACCTCTCACTCTAAATAAAGCATTCTTTTAATCAACTAAATTTGAAATGAATGAAAGAACACTATGTATGTACAAATGATAAAATAAACAGTGATAGATCTGAAATGTTTACCAACAGGTAAGTCAATTAGATGACAAAATAGCTATAACTAAAGAATTGGAGTAAAAAACTTTAAAAAAAATGATTTTCCACCAAAATAAGAGTAGAAAGCTATTCCTAAAGTATATCCCTTGAGAGTTCAAGTGTGCAAGAGAAATACTTGGTACCATGGAATGAACAGAAATCTGCTTAAGCTTCTGAACAGCTCAGGGCTAAAACAGGTACAATGGAAACAATAGCTCTTCTTGGTGACAGCTTCACATTTGGATTAGAAGGAAGTATGTTCCCAATATGCAGTATCTACTGATGGTTCTTTGGGCAAACAGACACTTTTACAGACAGTGGTATTATCTATTTCTGCACCTGTGATGTCATTAGGAAACCTCTGGTGTGTGAGCTCCCTCTGGGGGGTGTTGATTAATAACTTGTTGATAGCTAATATAAAGCCTGACTCCAAGACTTGCCATCTATTATGCCATTTGGCCTCTGATAGGTGTTTGTGAGGTTATAAAAGAAATAGAAGGCACAGCCACCACTATTATATCTATTTTACAATCTACAGGTATATTCCACATAACATCTCCCAGATTAATACTTTTTTTAAAAAAACTATCATTAGTCTTAGAATCAATACACAAATAATAGAATATTGGTTCCAAGGCAGGGAAAGGTTCTGGAATTCTGCAGAAGTGACTGGGTCCTCCCTTCCTTCCTTCCTTCCTTCCTTCCTTCCTTCCTTCCTTCCTTCCTTCCTTCCTTTCTCTCTCTCTCTTAAATCCTTACCTTCTGTCTTGGAGACAGAAGAGTGGTAAGGGCTAGACAATGGGGTTAAGTGACTTGCCCAGGGTCGCACAGCTGGGAAGTGTCTGGGCTTTTCTAATAGTCAGTTAAGCCTTGAGGCTGAGTCTTGTCTCCCTGGGGTAGACCTAGTGAGCTTGGCTTCTCTCCTGTGGCTTTCTTTCTGCTATATCTTCTCATCCTGCCTGTATCTGGTTATCCTGTTTCCTGCTGGCTGAATGATACATCTACAGAGCTTCTTAAACCATCTGAGACATCTCCCTGTGCCCTGTCCTGTTTAGCTTCTAAACTCAACACCTCTGTTACCATCCAAGGTGGGTTTTGGATTAGAGGAGTTTATTTATATTAGGGACTGGGTTTTCAGAGAGATAGGTAAAAGACCACTGTAGCTCAATCTCTCTGAAGGCTTCCTGTGAGGGAACAACTGTAGATCTGTGGGAAGGGTTAGGTAGTGAATATTAGATAAGATTATCCTAATTCCCTTTCCTACCTTCCCTTGCTTTAATAAACCAAACCATCCCTGTTTTTGTTACCTCTGCCTGGACGGTATTTATTAGCCTGTCACCTATATCCTGTTGGCCTTCCCAAAACCTGTGTTATCTTCTGTTACTGGCCCTGAGTAACCATTTAGACCAATATTCCATTCCTACCACCCTAATATTTCAGTTACTTATTTCAATAGCTAGGAAGTGCTGGAGATCTGATTAGAACCCAGGACCTCCCACCTCTGGGCAAGGCTCTCAATCCACTGAGCTACCTATCTGTCCCCAGACTAATACTTTTTAAAAAATAATTTCATCATCACCTTTTAAATATATTGGCCGGTGAAACCCTACTGTCCTCTGGCCAATAAATCTATAGACACTAAGGAATAGATATCATACCATTCACAAACACTTGCTCAGCTGGCTACATGCCAAACTTAAGATATTTTATTGCAGGCACATATATAAATAAATGCATCCACATGTGCCTCACACATTATCTCTATTTCCTTTTATACTAACACATGTATACTCTTTCTTTTAAATTGTACCCCAAGTACAATTCCCCTCAAAGACCACCTTGTGCAGACTCTCATCTTTGGAGGCTGTCTCCCTTGTGTCTTCTTCTTGTCCTGAACTAAGAATCTAGGAAAACTCATGTGACAAATTAGAACCTCATAAAAAGTGGGAATGGTTATCCAGCTAGCCATGCCAATTCCAAATGAAGGAACAAAATCATTTAATAGCTTTCATTATTAATGGAAAGGACTGACTAGGAAAGCTCTTTCCTGCCATCTAGGGTACTAATTTGGTGCTTCATGGTTGCCATCTACATGTTAAACTACTATAGTTGTAAAGGGAAAGCAAAATAAGGGAGAGGAGATCAAGGTGAGAATCCAAATTTTATAGAAGAGTGAAGAAAGCAGAACCATAGACATATAGAATGAAAAAACAACATACAAGAGTAGCAACATAAAAATCTGGGTCAGAATGCTCCATAATTAAGTTTAAGCTTTTCTCTAAATATCTCTCTTTTTTGCAAAGGTGGGGATTATGGGTGAGGGATACTGCAGGGACTATCAGACTCAGTTTATCTGCTGGCTGGTTTTGCCAAACTACTTTTATCCTTTGTTCCAAGGGCTAGCTTTCTATGTAGGGGACAAGGTAGGGATATATTTGGAAATAAAGGTAAAGTGAGAACAGAAAATATTGAAGAAATTTTTTTAAAGTGTTTTGAAGGGCAGCTAGGTGGCTCAATTGGATAGCCAGGTTTAGAGGTTCTGGATTAAAATCTAGACTCAGATACTTCCTACCTATGTTACCCTGACCTAACCTTGTTTGCCTAGCCCTTACTGCTCTAGTGCCTTGCAACAGATACTTAGTATGGATTTTAAGGCAGAAGATATGAGTTAAAAAAAAAGTTGCCTAGACATAGTTATGATTTACTGACATCTTACTCCATCTACTACAATTCTTGGTTTTCTAGAGATAGATTTTTCTGAAGTTGAATACAAACTTCATTTAAATTTAAGGGCAATGACTTTATAACAATTTTTGAATATATTTTGATTATTACTTTTTTCTGTTTAATTGATAAATTGTTGCAATAATCTCAAAAGATAAGATAGTTTGTTGTAAGGAAAAGGTTTTTGTTAAAAATTCAAAGTTAAATTTCCACTGCTAAGTAAGGATAACATTGTTTGCATTAAGATGAAAATAGATTTGGTAGGTATCACAGAATTCCTTTTAATATAACCTCGTGTTGTCAAAATGTTTTATTCCATTGTAAAATTCCACTTCTCATGAGGGAGTCACAGTGCAATCATTGGCATTCATTGGCAAAATAGAGTTTGAGGCTCCTCCCAGAAGACTATGATTACAGTAAAAAACCTAGCTCTGGCTACATTGGCAGCTCTGGATGGGAAAGTCTCAAGAGTTATCTTAACTGAAGAGAAACCTTCCTTTCTCCCTCACAGCAGGGTACTGCCATTTGAAAAAAAAATAGGCTCTGCTCAGCAGGAATCAACCCTGAAATGCATAAAGTTTATTTGCTCTAACTCTGTGAAAGTGGAAACTGCTGATAGAAGAAAGTGAACATTCTTGCCATTTTTCAAGATATGAGAGAAGAAGTGACCTCTGACTAGGAGCCTCAGGTACTAGTGGTCTATGCTTCATTAACTGCCCTGATTCGGCTTGGTCTGAGTGAGGTAGTGACCCACATGAGATAACAGGACATTTTGGATATCAAGTTTACGCTTGCCTTTCACCAATGAGAGAGCATGTGTAATATCTATCTATCTATCTATCTATCTATCTATCTATCTATCTATCTATCTATCTATCTATCTGTTTGTCATCTGTCATTTCTCTAATCTGCCATTTGTTTATCTATCTATGTGTTTGTCTGTCTCTGTCAGTTCTCTAATCTGTGTGTCTACCATATATCTCTTTATCTGTCATCTCTTTATCTAATCTGTCTCTCTGTATCTATCTAAAATCTTTAACTTCTGTCTTTGACTTGATACTAAAAATTGGTTTCAAGAGTGGTAAAGGCTAGGGTAGGGGTCAGCAACCTTTTTTGGCCGTGAGAGCCATAAACGCCACATTTTTTAAAATGTAATTTCATGAGAGCTGTACAGTGCTCACAGTGTGCATTCCTGTAACAGTGCCCCCCCTCCCCCCGCCCAAATTGACTTTATGGCTCCTGCAAAAAGAGCCATACGTTGCCGACCCCTGGGCTAGGGGGTAACTGGGGGTAGGTGACTCGCCCAGGGTCACACAGCTAGGAAGCATCTGAGGTCAGATTTAAATGCAGGACCTCCCACCTCTAGGTCTAGTGCTCTATCCACTGAGCCATCTAGTTGCTCCTGAAAATTTATATTGCTAATGGTGTGGTTTAGGGATAGAACCCAGACTGCCCTGTTCAGATAGTAACATCTGGAAATGGCTACAAGGGAGGGCATTGTTCATAGCATTGTAATGCAAGTCAATCTCTGCACTGTACAGGCCAAAGAGATGTAATTTGTGAGCTGCAAAGGGACACTAATAGAGTACATACAATGTGACTAAGGCTTTCCTCTAAAACATTTGAAAGAGATTAAAGAGTCACAGCTGTTACTGTTTAAGAAATATTCATTATATACTCTAATCAAATAGAGTTCTATTAGTTTTTTATGTAGATATAAAATCAGAATAAAAGGAAGATTTAAGGATGTATTTAAAATATTTACAAAATCTGCCCCCCTTTCCTCATTATTCACCAAAACAATTTTTGAGCTATTAAAAAAAAAACCAAACATTCTTTAGTAAAGAAATTCTTGCTCTTTTAGGGGAGCTAAATATTAGACTTTTGCCACAACAGATCTCTTGGAATCAAGGTTCAGCATTTGAAGGTCAGGGCTTGGGAACACAAAGCTGAGAGAACAATTCTGCTAAGCACATCCTCTTCTGGTGTTCCACACTGGGCCAACTACACATAACTCTGTGTCTGAGCCAAGTACTCCCAGAAACAAAATGAATCCATTTAAGTAATTCACTTAGTCAATAATAGTTAAGAACCTGCCTAATGCTTTTGAGTCTATGAATGTGGTATTTCCCCTTAGTGATCCATTAAATGGCATGAAATTATATGCCTAAAGAGAACAAACAAATCTTTAACTTATTGGAATTGTGCATTTTGAAGTGGCACTAAGTCCTGGGAGACTACATCTCCCAGGATTCTCTGCCATAGAACGAAGTACAAAATCTGAATATTTAGTTTAGTTGAATATCCTAAGAATGAGTAAACAGGGATTTCTATTTACCTTAGGGTAAGAATTATCTGAGGTTAGAGCTGGCTGGCCACAGTGACTGTCATGGTGATGACCTACAAGGAATGGAAAAAGTGAGGATGACTCAACATAAAAACAAAACAACCAGATGAACATTTCTTAACAAGCCAGTACCAAAACGGTGTAATAGCAAAAGATCTGTACCAAAGAATTCATAGTTTTTAAGAGTCAAATGAATAGTAGACAAAAAGTCATGTTAAATGTGAAAGAAACTTTAGACATTATCTGGTTTAATCTTGTCATTTTACACAAGAAAAGTTACTCACATTATACTCTTCCTTCCTTTATTTTTAGAAGCCATTTTTAGATATTCCCAAGTGAATGGGAGGCTGTTTATAGATCACATATCTGTTGTCAGTAGAGATATTGCTAATGAATTTTACATTGTTAGAATGTAGTGGAATAGTAGTGACATCAGGAAAAACTATGATACATGAATATAATGGGCTACTGACCATAAGACCATAAGAAATGACAAATTCAAAGGAGCATGCAAAAACTTTAATGAACTGATACAGAGGAAAGCAATCAGAACCAGGAAAATGATATGCACAATAACTATAGTAATTTCATTGATCAAGACCTATTTCCATATTTTTGATATTTGCTCTAGGGTGATCATTTAGGGAGACTTGTTTTGTTTGGACTTTTTTTTTGTTTGGAGTATTCTTGCGCGCGCGCGTGTGTGTGTGTTTGTGTTTGTGTGTGTGTGTGTGTGTGTGTGTGTGTGTGTGTGTGTGTGTGTGTGTGTTTGTGCATGGGCATGCTTGTGCTTCAAAAAGGCAGAATTTGGCTCAATGTAAGAGAATTTTCCTAAACATTAAAACTGTCTTGAAATGGGTTGCCTTGGGTCACTATCATCTTATTTATCTACCCTATCCCTCCTTCACCCCTCTGGACTTCTCCATCATGTCCCTAGATGTCCTCTATTCCCTCTTTCCTTCAGCTTCCCATTAGAATGTAAGTTCCTTTTGCTGGTACAAGCCGTTCCCATGGCTTAGCACAGTGCCTGGCACACAGTTAGTACTGTGTAAATACTTGCTGACTAACTTCCAGCACTTGCTTGATGACTACTTATTATAAAGCAGATTCTTGTGGGTGTATTCATGAAGTTGGATGAGATCCAGAATTGGGTAGTAGATAGAATGTTGGGCTTGGGAGTAAGGAAACCTGGGTTTGAATCCTACCTGAGATATTAGTTAGTTATCTGATTACAGGCAAATTCTTAAAATTTTAAAGCTTTAGCTTCCTTATCATAAAATGGGGATGATATATACACAACAGATACATGTGAGGAAAGTGGGCAGATTAGGGCAGAATATAGATATGCTATTATGATCTCTAAAATCCCTCTCATCATCTTTGATTGTATGATTCCTTATTTTCAAAAGGTACTTCAGTCAGTCATTCATCTCAGTGTCTAAAGTGCTTGAGTATTATATCCTCTATTGAAACCTGGTCATGTGTCCATATTTGACTTTGTTTTAACTACTGTAAGAATTCAACACCTATTTTTGAAGATGAGATAAAAACATTATTTTAATGAAGAGAAAATTTAAATAACAGGCTTCATACTATTTTTATAAAATATTTTCCTTACCATTAGCAGTAATTGACATCGAGTTTGAACTACTATATCCCTTTGATTTGGGAACCACTGGATGACCATCTCTGTGATACCAAAAAACAGATATTTATAAATTATTTGTGAAGTCCATCGTCCAGACACTTTAAAATACTAGTTGTTTCCTGTGGTGCTTAACAATCTTTTTACAAAATTTTGCTTTGGATTCTATTTAAATACAAAATAGTACCTCCTACCCCTATCCCCACTTTTAATAAAGCAATATACTCAATGTTAAATTGTGCAAAAGTGCTTTATTACTTTGAAGCCTGGTTAACTTTTAGTAAAGAAGTCCCTGAGTATATTTTTAACACGAAAACATTCAACCCTGCTTTCTTTTATCAGTACTAAAAGAACAAAATTTAGAAAATGATGCCAGAAGTCCAATGATAACTTTCAGTGGTGGGAGAGAGAGTGGAATGGAAGGGAAGGTCCCAGAAATAAATAAATCAGAATTTGGCAATAATTATTGCCTTGGGCACAGTCCTGAGTTCAGCACTGCTAGGCACCATTTCAATATTAATGAGACACTGAGAAGGTGTAGAATAAGATGGTACAGTCCTAGCCACTAATACCTCTCCCTTGCCCATATGCTAACAGTATTAATTCCTATGCCTCTGAGGGGGCCAGGCAAGCAAAATAGCAGTGAACAAAGGCATCTGGTAAGTGCTGCCATCAGCACAAATTTCTTTATTTTCCATTTTTACACAGGTTATAAGGAATTCCTGAGATACAGATCAATTCACAGGAACTGGAAAGGATATTGATTTCCACAAAAATACTTTTCAGGCTGTCTGACCTCCTCCCACAAATGATCAAAAGCCTCACTGCACAAACACTTCCTTGCCAATCCAATCCTTAGGATGACATGAGAAATCAGGTCAGTAATTCCCCATTGGGAAAAAGTAAAATATACAAAGGGCTAAAGGAATGAATGCTATTCGCAAAAGATCTAGCAAACTGACTTAAGAAATAATACAATTTCACATTTGAAAGATAATCTCCTCACACACAGACAATATAACGTGAAAAAAACAGACAATATGAGAAATTTCTCTGGCATTTCTTTGACCTTAATCTAGTTTCTAGATCTACCAAATGTATAACCTCGATAGACTACATTTACATTTGTTTTCACAACGTATTATTCACTGTTTTCCTTCAGCTCATGGAATGGTTTAATAGAACCAATTACTTGAACAGTTCTCTAATCCCTTCTCCAAATCCCTTACTCATTAAACAGTTGAGCTTTACTACAGAGGACCAGACTGGTCCATCTTTATTGCCCTTTGAGCTATGCTTCTAAGTAACTTCACTCCCTCTCTGTTCTGAACCCCACTCCCCAGCCTTTCAGCTCCTTTTTGTGTATCCCATTAAAAGACTGTCTTTCCCTTTGCTTGTATATATCCCAGCACTAAGTATGGTGCTAAATAAAGTACAGTGCTAAATAAATGCTTACCACTGTATTTTTATGACCTAATCTGAAAAAGGCTTTAAGGGATGCCCATGTAACATATGCTAAGAAATCAGCAAATACCTTGTGGCTTTCAGCACCACTGAGGGAAATGACATTTCCAGTATTTTCTGAGCCTCCTTCAAAGTCATCCCCTGGGTGCTCATTCCATTCACATAATGGATTATGTCTAATGGCTGGAGATCACTATCAATGGCGGCAGTGGACTTTGGATGGATATCACTAATGTAGATCACCTGGTAAATGCTATCATGACCTCCAGATAAAGACAGACCTTTAAAGGAAATGGAAAGATGCTCAACAATTTTTATTCACTTGGTAATAAAAGGAAACTTCTTGAATGTGACCAATAAAATCTTTTAATATAAAATTTTGATTTTACATTACCCAATTCCTTTTTGAGGCACATTAATGTAATATCAGGTAGCAAATGAGGCAAAATTGGGATCTTAGGTAACTCCAGAATCCGACCCAGAACTAATCTAACTGTCTTTGGTGCAGCTCGAAGCAAAGTCACTGCATCCGTATGAGTCATATTAGTGACATCTGTGTCATTAACCTGAAAAGATGTAGAAGGAAAATAATTTATTCGGGTGGTTTCAAACAAATAGAAACTAAGACCTCTAATTTATATCTAAGGACTTCTGCAGGCTGTATGGGGACTTAGTTTTAAAATATAATTATCTACATTTTAGTTTTTTAAATTTATTTCATTAAATATTTCCCAGTTACATTTTAATCTGGTTTGGGCCACCCTCAAGAGTGTTGTTAACCATATATGTGGTGTATGGGCCACATGTTTAGCACCTATGATTTATGCAACATGAGTCAAAATTGCCAAGAAAATCATATTAATGCCCCCAACCTGTTTAAAACAGATTTTGGCCATCAAGAGATTCATAATAAATAATAAATTCAATTGATCAATTGAATGTTCTCTTTCTATTTAACTTGTAAATTTAATGAAAATGGAAAATACATAACTAACATAACTCCTGAGAATTTTCTTTTCTTTGAACCCTTATTTTCTATCTTAGAATCAATACTAAGAATCAGATCAATAAGGGGCAAGGTAGTTGGGGTTAACTGACTGGACCAGGGTCATAGAGGAAGTGTCTGAAGCCAGATTTGAACCCAGGATCTGTCTCCAGGTCTGCCTCTCTATCCACTGAATCATCTAGCTGCTCCTGGTAGTAGCTTTAAAACTAGCCTTTTTTAAGGAGAGAAGGAGAAGCACACATATGAAGAATTATAATGCCAGTCTTACTACCCTGTCCCTACTGGCCCTGGTCTATTTTTTTGGCCATGTTATGTCCTTCTCCCATTTCTCTTATTTGCCTCACCTTTATGAGTCGATCTCCAGGTCTGAGCCTCCCGTCACTTTTGGCTGGATCTTGAATGACATCATGGACATAACAGCCAACACTCTCAGAGCCTTTGGTAACTGTGAAGCCTAGGCTGCCTTTGTCTGATTTTGTCAGGATAACATGGAGTTCCACTTCCTAAGGGAAGAAAATGGTGAATCAGAGAACCCTATTTTGCTATGAAGTCAGAGAGAAAGAGCAGCACACAGAAACTAGGTTAAAACACAGCTTTTTTCTTTTTCTTAAGAGATAGACAAAAGAGCATTCCTTTTTTTTTTTTAAAGATTGAATGAGATGAGTGTGACATGTTTTTGTTGAATCCATACTGATTTCACAGTGGCTATAATTTTCCTTTTTGAAGTGTTTCACAGATCATCATTTTAATAATTCATTTTAGAATTTTGCCACAAATTGGGTAATTCACTTTCTTTGCTTTTTTGTTTGCTTGCCTTTTTTTTTTTTAAACCCTTAACTTCTGTGTATTGGCTCCTTGGTGGAAGAGTGGTAAGGGTGGGCGACGGGGGTTAAGTGACTTGCCCAAGGTCACACAGCTGGGAAGTGTCTGAGGCTGGATTTGAACCTAGGACCTCCCGTCTCTAGGCCTGACTCTCACTCCACTGAGCTACCCAGCTGCCCCCTAAAAGAGCATTTCTTAAGGGCATCACACCTCTAATTTCTAATGGGCATGAATAGGTACATAGATGATGGGAATACTGTTATAATTTTACAGTGATTGACAGAGATTCTGGAGATAATAATGTAACTGCCAAGAAGTCAGGTCCTCATAGGAAAATTTTCTGTAGAACCTGAAGAAAGTTTCTATAGAAATCTGTATGAGTTTAAGGAAGCTACAGGGACAGCTTTGTGAGGAGAATACATAAGGATACACTTAATCTTGGGGGTTTTTCATTCTACTACTCAAAAGCAAAAGCAAAAAGTAAGGGCATTGCAGGAGTGCCCATATAACAAGGTCATCAAAAGGAAATTTTGGGGGTGGCTAGGTGTCTCAGTAGATTGAGAGCCAGGCCCAGAGATGGGAAGTTCTGGGTTCAAATGTGGCCTCAGATACTTCTTAGCTGTGTGATGTTGGGCAAGTCACTTAACCCACATTGCCTAGCCCTTCTGCTCTCTACCTTGGAACCAACAGTTAATAAGAACTCTAAGATGGAAGATAAGGTATTAAAAAAAGGAGGAAATGTTATACAAAAGGATCTGATTTTCAGGCCAAGTAGAGAATATTATACATTTTAAAAGCTGTTTATAAAATCAAGTATATGACAATACGAACTGTACATGGAAAAGGGGCATAATGGGATGACGGAAAATATATTTTAGTTCAATTAAAAAACAAATTTAAAATATATTCACTTTAGAGGTAATATATAGTAATTAGCAAGAGACATTATATACATTGGCAGCATTTATTTGCATCATCAAGTGATTCAAAAAACCATACTCTTTGTTCCAGTTAAAAATATGTTTTTTTAAACCTTTACTTTCTGCCTCTGATTCAATACTGTGTGTTGGCTCCAAGGCAGCAGAGGGATAAGGGCTAGGCAGTGAGGGTTAAGTGACTTATTGAGGGTTACACTGCTAGGAAGAGTCTTGATGCCAGATTTGAACCCAGGACCTTTCATCTTCAGGCCTTGCTCTCAATCCACTGACCTACCTAGCTGCCCTGGAAGAAACATTATTTTATACAGAGTTGAGAAGAAAGTGCCTTTTTGTTTAGTGTGTAGAGAATTTACCGGCTCATAGTCTTCAAGTTGTTTATCTAGGCTGTTTTCCAGACATGCCATGTCTTCTTGTGTAATGAGCTCTGAAGTCTGATGCGTATAATTGTTATCCACTGAACTGGAGGAAACTTTCTCCAGCTGTATCCTGCAACCCTGAAGGGATGCTGCATCCACTGGCAAAGGAGAAGGAGGATTGCTACACAGAGACAACACAAACAGAAATACATTCAAACACTTTCCTTCAAGCCAAGGTAGCGATCTAGTATGGATTACAGCAGAAAGATTTTTTAATTAATTCAAGCATTTGTGGAAGAGAGATTAGAATGGCTTTGTTTTACTCTAGACTGTGAAACTAGGTGCAACTAGTAAAACATGCAGATCAATTTTGATTCAACATAATGAAACACTTATTTGAAAAACAATTGTTCAAAGGGTCTGCCTCATGGAATGGTGAATTCCCGACCACACTGGAGGTTAGAAAGCAGAGTATGAATAAAGAATTTTTTGGTCAAGAATACAGCAGTGGGGAAGACCTGATCACAAGTCAGGTGGACTAGATGAGCTCTAAAACCATATCCAAGTCTTAAGATTTGATAAAATAGTTTGGATTGAGGTTTTTTTCTCTTTCCTCCTTCCCTCTCTCCCTCCCTTCTTTCCTTCCTATCGATCTCTGTTTCTCTAATCTGTCTGTCTCTCTAACCAATCTGTCTATATAGTTGCCTGTTTATCTGTCATCTCTCTAATCTATCTATATGGCTGTCTGTCATCTATCTATCCATCTAACTACCTACTATCTGTCTATCTGTTTGCCTATCCATCCATCCATCCATCCATCCATCCATCCATCCATCCATCTATTCATTCATTTAAAAACCTTTACCGTCTGCCTTAGAATCAATACTACCTATTGGTTCCAAGGCAGAAAAGCAGCAAAGGTATAGGCAATGGAGGTTAAGTGACTTACCTGGGAGCACACAGCTAGGTGTGATAAAATCTGAGGCCAGATTTGAACCGAGGCACTCCTATCTCCAGGTCTGGCTCTCTATCCAATGAGCGATCTAGTTGTCCCTTTTGTATTGACTTTTGATGGAGAAGACACCTGTCTTTCTTTAAATTCTAGGTTCCCACAATACTTGAGATTGTTGCATGCTAAAAACATTATCCCATTTGTGCTATTTTTATTCCTCAATGGTTACTACCCTGTCATTCTAGTGATTGTGAACCCCCTCACCCTTGCTGTCATTTTTCAAATTCTGATCTCTGGGAACCCCACTGCTTACTCCCACTTACTTATACCCCCTCAATTCACCATACTGTTGGGAATGCCTGCTCCATAGATAACACACTTGCTTTCATTTTGTCTTTTCTATTTCCATTCCCTAGTCATTCTTTCCAGTGCTGCTTATATTTCCCTCAGATTCCCTGACTCATGACAAGGTTGGAGAACTGGAATACTTCTTGTTTCCCCACTGCCACTTCTACTTTGCCTCTATTGCTATCACTCAGTTGAACTTGTCTTCTTTCAAGGTTCACTCAGTCCATACTTGCCACCCAATCCGGATCTTGTTGTCTTACTACCAACTTTGAATCTTCCCTCAAAGAGTTCAGCACCTTATTCATGGCCACTCTGTCCTCTCTAACTCATACCTTTCTACTTGGGGGCTTTGCCATACAGTTGAGGCAGCAAGGTAAAGCGGTGAAGAGAGAGCTGGACCTGGAGTTGGGAAGTCTTGAGTTCAAATCTAGCCTCAGATATTTACTAGTTGTGTGATCTTAGGAAGATGCAACCTTTGTTTGCCTTAGTTTCCCCAACTGTAAAATGAGGCTAATAACATGCCAGGTTGTTGTAAGGATAAACTTAGATATCTATAGTGGCTAGCACAGTACCTGATGCACATAGTAGGCACTATATAAATGCTATTATTTATGATTTTTTTGTTAAATTATTATTTTTAAAAATTCTTATCTTCTGTCTTAGAATCGACTCTATTGGTTCCAAGGCTTAGAAAAGCACCAAAGGCTAGGAAATGGGAGTTAAGTGACTTGCCAGGGTCACACAGCACAGGAAGTATCTGAGCCCAGATTTGAATTCAGGACCTCCAGGCCTGGCACTTAGCTGCCCCTATTATTATATTATTTTGATATTTCCTCAAAGTTCATTTTTTTCCATGACCAAATCCTCTACCCCATCTCAGCTATACACAGAGATGGTCATACCCTTAGGTTAGCCATCACACACAAGCACACCACTTCCATGTTCATGGAATTCTGAAATTCTCTTATCTGATCACAATCTGTTGTCATTCCATTTCTCTTTGTCTTGCAACCTCAAACTCTTTTTCACCCTCATGGAGACCTCTAATCCTTTCAGCTGAGTTCTTTCCAAATCCATCAAACCCACACTGGCCACACTCTCTTCTCTTCTCTTCTCTTTCATGACCTCTCAAGTGAATTAGTTAATTCTACATTGTCTTCTCTCAAGTCCCTTGCACCTTTATCTTGTCCTGCAAAGCCTCAGTCTTAGATCACTGCCACCCACTGCTGTCTTTACTTCTGTTTCTGAAGGAAGTTGGAAAAAATCATGAAATTGTGCTAATTGAGTCCACTATAAATTTATGTTACAGAATTTCAACTAGGTGTTCAATTGTGATAAAGTGTTCGCTCTAAACCTGCCTAACTGATTCACTAAAGACTTTTCTAACTTTTTTATCTCTCCTGAAACCTCCTCTGGCTCCCCTTATTCCTTACTCTTTCAGCTAAGAACTTTGCCTTATATTTCACTGAAAAAATTGAAGCCATTTGCTGAGAGATCTTATCTTCCTTCCTTTTTCTCTCATCATTTTGATGTCTTTCTTCACTATCTCCTTCTCTCCCTTCATTCTAATGACATTATCGCAATCACAATAGTTGCCATTTACAAAGCATTTTTCAAATATTATCTTCACAAAAATTCTAAAAGATAGCTATGAGTATTATCTCAACTTACAGATGAAGAAACTGAGGCCAACAGTACTAAAGTGTGTTGCCTAGGGTTATGCAGCTAAGTGTCTTAGGTTAGATTTCAACTCTGGTCTTCTTTCCTCCAGATCCAGCATTCTATACAAGATACCATCTAGCTGCTCACATGAAGAAGTGGTCTTTTTCCTTGCCAAGGCAAATCCTACTGCATGTCCAAGGACCTTGTTTCTTTCTCTCTTCTACAGCATCCCTACTCTCTTACTAATTTTCAATCTCTCCCGGTCTACTGGAAGCTTCCTTATTGCCAAAGAACATTCTGATGTCTCCTCCATTCTCTCTTTTTTTTAATTGATCAAGACCTGATTCCATATTATTGATAGTTGGGCTAGAGTTATCATTTAGTGTCTTCATCCCCAATAATATCTCCATCAGCCCATGTGTTCAAGCAATTGTTTTTCTTCTGTGTTTCTCCTCCCAAGGTTCTTCCTCTGAATGTGACTAGTTTTTTTTTCTCATAAGTCCCTCAGCCTTGCCCTGGATCCTTACATTGCTGTTAGTAGAGAAGTTATGTTCCATTGTACCACAGTGTATCCGTCTCTGTGTACAATGTTCTCCTGGATCTGCTCCTTTCACTCTGCATCAATTCCTCGAGGTCATTCCAGTTGTCTTCTCCATTCTCAAAAAAACCTCATTTGATCTATCCATCTCTGTTAGCTATCATCTTGGAATTTCATGGCTAAACATCTGAAGGGTTGCCTCTACTTTCTTTCCCCTCTCTTTTAAATTTTCTGACCTCATCACTCAACCAAAGTTCCTTTCTTCAAAGTTACTAATGATCTTTCTTTAAAAAAAAAAAAAGACATTTCATTCCTCCCCCTCTCCCCTCCAAACATTTTTTAGCATTCTTTTTTTTTTTTTTTACTTTTTTTTTTTTTTTTTTTTTAAACCCTTGTACTTCGGTGTATTGTCTCATAGGTGGAAGATTGGCAAGGGTGGGCAATGGGGGTCAAGCGACTTGCCCAGGGTCACACAGCTGGGAAGTGGCTGAGGCCGGGTTTGAACCTAGGACCTCCTGTCTCTAGGCCTGACTCTCACTCCACTGAGCTACCCAGCTGCCCCTTCTTTTTTTTTTTAATTTTGAGCTCCCAATTCCCTCCTTTCTTGAGATGGGAAGCAATTTGATATATATTTTACTTGGGTAACCATGAGAAACATTTTTCCACATTAGTAATTTTGTGGAAAAGACCTCAAATGAAAAAAGGAAAAAGAAGAAAGAAAATGAAATGTTTCAGTCTGTATTCAAACTATTAGTTCTTTCTTGGAGGGCAAGCAGCATTTTTCATCATGAGTGTCTGGGATTGTCTTAGGTCACTGCATTACTGAGAATAACTAGATAATGCTCTCTTAATTGTCAAATCCAATAGCCTTTTCTTGGACCTCATTCTGCTTAACCTCTCTATTGCCTTTGACACTGTTGCTCACACCTTCCTCTTTGATACTTAGCTCTCTAGGATTTCAGAACTCTGAAACTCTCTCCTGGTTTTTTCCTCCTTCCTATCTCTTGCTGGATATATTCAATTAAGCCATGCCTCCAGCCATGGGCATCATCAGTCTCTATACTATTTTGCTTGTTGATCTCATCAGTTCCCACAAATTAAATTATAATCTCTATGCTTGGAGATTTGATTCTTTAACCTTTTTCCTAACTTCTAGTTTCACATCTCTAACTGCCTACTGGATACATACATACATACATTCATACATAACTATATGTCTTGTAGACATGTTAAACACAACATGATCAAAACTGAACATATTATTTTCACCTCTTCTTCACCCTCCACCCCCCAAGCTCTCTCCCTTCCCTTCCTTTTATTCCTATTTAAAAAAAAAGACCTTACTTTGCCTCTTAGAATCAATATCCTGTATTGATAGGCAATGAGACTTACGTGACTTGCTCAGGATCACCAGCTAGGAAGTCTGAGGACAGATTGAAACCAGGACCTTCTGTCTCTAGGCCTGGCTCTCAATCTACTAAGTACTTAGTTGTCTCCCCATTTTTATTACTTTTGAAGGCACCACCAGCTTTCGAATTACCCAAGTTCCAAGCCTAGGTACCATCTTTACTTCCTCTTGTTCCATCTTCCTCCAATGTTGCCACGTCCTGTCAATTCTACTTTTATGACATCTTTTGTACACAGGCCCTCATCATTTCACGCTTGGACTACCGCAATAGTCTATGGACTGGTCTCCAAGTTTCAAGTCCCTGTCTATCCCCAGTCCAGTCTGTCCTTCACTTAGCAGTCAAATTAACCTTCCTAAAGGTCTGACTGTGTTAGCCCCTCCTCCGTTCGACACCTTGAGAGAAAATCCATCCAAACTGGGAAGGTGGGTAGGACTTCAGATAAAAAATGACTTAAAGAAATTACTGCTTTGTTCAGGCAGAGCAGCAAGGCTGTAATAACAAGTAATTCAATATTGCTGGAT
This sequence comes from Gracilinanus agilis, assembly GCF_016433145.1. Lineage (NCBI taxonomy): Eukaryota > Metazoa > Chordata > Mammalia > Didelphimorphia > Didelphidae > Gracilinanus > Gracilinanus agilis. The sequence continues at coordinate 42,279,673 of NC_058135.1, read as the reverse complement.
ACATTTCATTTTTAGAAACAGGAAAGTAATATTTTTCTAGTGGCTAATGCTAATGAGAATAAAATGCTCTGAGCATTTTGCAAAAATATCAACATACCTGTCCTCATTGTTTGGCCTATTGAGTGGTTCTTGAGGGTAATAAAACATGGTAGAGGCAACATTTTCCTGGCCACTTGCTTCAAATCGACTGTTCTCTGGTGATATGACACTACTGAGATTCTGATGAGAGGCTGAGGTCCAGTTAGTGTTTGTTAGTTGGTTGGGAGTGACTGCTAAGTCTTCTTCCCCACTTCCACTGCTGTAACCATAGCTATCCCTCCTAGAGAGGGAGTGAAATAGCTTTTTGCTTTTGTCAGACATTTCATTTTCATCTGAGCTGGTGCCATGATCCCCATGTGATGGTTGATGGGTTTCTTTATTACTGTCTGGAAATATCTGCACTGGGGAGTGTAGTGGAGTCTGCAATAGATAAAAGAAAATTGTGATCTATTACAGTTAGCACTTATTTATCTGAAGAATTGCTGTGACATTAAGAAAACACTTTGCCTAAGAGTAACATGTGCCAATGATTTCCAGTTACCCTATTTCTTAAAAATGCTGTTTATGACATTTATCACAGACATATACGAAGTGGCATTTTTGGAATAAACAAAAACGCAGTCATATCATGCTAGTAATTTTATTTCTCTAAGAATGAAAGTTTTAAATTTCAATAAGATAGAATGAAAAGGATACTGAACTTAAATTCACAAGAAGGTGAACGTTCCTGCTCTGTCATTATCTGGCTGTATTAACTTAGTTACAATCTCTCTAAGCTTCAGTTTCTTCCCTATTAAAAAAAGGTGACAATAATACCTCACCTTAGTTAATATTTCTCAGACGTGACAATTTTATTTCTAACAATTTCTGACAATACTATTTCTAAGTTCTAATAATGGCATTCCCCTATTCAAAAATCTTAGGTACATAAAAACTCGTTAAGTGGACATTTAACAAAAACCATTCTGAAATTAAACACTGATGAAAAAAAGTATAGTAGAACATAAAAAGATAACTGTATTTAAAATATATATATATAATCCATTCCACACATTACTTTCAAAACTTTCCTACATGTGTTTTTCTCTGTTCTCTTCTGGGTATGAACAAAATGTTTCAATGGCCCTTTTTGTTTTATTAGTACTACAGATCCCTCTGCAATTTCTAGCCTTCTTCCCCAGTCATTCTTTAAAAAACTGAGAGAAAGAAAAAGATTTGTAACAAATAAGCATAGACAAGTAAAATGAGTCTGTACAGTGGCCATGCCCCTAAAATGTAGGATTTCAGTTGAATTTATCCCCTCTCTATCTAAAGGTGGAGAAATGCTACATCAGAGGTATATGAGAGACATGGTTGGTCATTATATTCATCAAAGTGCTAACAACTTTCAAAGTTATTCTTTCTTTACAAAGTTGCTGCCTTAATTGCTTTCCAGTTCTACTCAATTCACTTTATAAAAGGTCACACTACCTATGATTTTCTTTATCAGCCTCTTTTCTCATTTCTGATGATGCAATATTTCGTTAGCCATAGACCACAGTTTACTGAACCTTTTTCCATTTGATAGGCACTCCTTTACATTTTTTCCTTTTCCTTTGCATCAGCCTTTCAGATTAAGGAAATCTGTTTTGCTTTGTGACTACTCCTTTCCCAGTATTATATTCCTTCTTAGCACACTCTCAGTTCCTATTTGTTTTTCAGCTAAGTTGATGTATTTCTATACCAAACTAACTGTGTGTGTGTGCATGTATGTGTTCAACCTTCCTCTGCCTGGTTCATGTAAGAGTCAAATTCATTCAATAACTGATCCCTCCATCCCTTCCTCCATGTTGGTATACTTGTCTCATCTATCTCAATTATGAGAAACAGAAATTCCACCATATATTTCTTTTATTTTACCTCCTCTTTCCCTTTAAAACCTTCAGAACAGAACCAATCCACTCGAGTTCTCTGTTTTTCTTATTTAACTTCCTCAAGAACTTTTGAAAAATATTTAAGCTCTGAAGAGATGCTTGTTTCTTTTCCCCCTTTAGAATGTTATCATTATAGTCTCCTCCCAATGGTTCAAATAAATTTACCTTTAGGTTTCTTGTACTTTTGTACCACTCAAAATTTTACTCAGCTATGGATTTTTCATGAGAAACAATGTAAAGTTCTCTAGTCCATTAAACATCCATTTTCCACCTCAAGAATAATATTAAGCTTTATAGGGTAAATTAATCTAGGCTGTGAAACTACTGCCATTGTTCAGTCATTTTTTCAATTATGTCTGACTCTTTGTAACCCTTTTTGAGGTTTTCTTGGCAAAGATACCGGAAAGGTTTGCCATTTCCTAAATAGGCATAGCCAGGCCAGATTTGAACTCAGGAAGATGAGTCTTATTGACTCCAGGTTCAGTATACTATACACACCATTTAGCTGCCCCCTTAAGAAGTGGAATATTTTATTTTAAGATATTCTTTCATTTTAAGTAGAAGCTGTCAGGTTTTGGGTGATTCTGACACTTGATTTCTTGGTACTTAAATTGCTTCTTTTTGGATGCCTTATAATATTTCTTTAGTAGAATACACTTTTTCATTACATTTTTGTTATGAGTTCCTGGGCCTTTCCCTTTTTCGTAATTTCTTTAAGTCAGTAATTGTTAAGTTCTCTCCAATTTGCTTTGCACTCTACTTCTAATGTATTTTTGAAATTTTCATTGCTAGTTTCTTGATCTAAGAGAATAGTTTTGTTTTTTTTATGGCAGAGTGAATGGAAATTGTGTTTTTTATGGAGTCCAATTAAAGAAAGCTTTACATTTTCTTTTACTTTTCCAATCTTTTGTTCTAACTTTTTTCTTTCTCATGGAGTCAGCGATTTTTTTAGTCTATTCCAATTTTCAGGGATTCCAAAGCTTAGATATAGTTCATCACTTTCTATTGTGAAGGAATTCTTACAAGAATTCTTTCTTCCAGATCTAGAAATTCACATAGTTGTAGAAAATCCATTTTCCCTTTCTTTTTTTTTTTAACTCACTGCTTCTAGTTGTTATGGAACTACTCTCCATTTAAGGAACCTTTAAGACCAATGACATTTTTATATTGGTTGTTATCTTTGGTTCATTCACTCTATAGTTTTACTTGCTATACTGAGAACTTGTGCCAACACCAGGTTCCATACACTGATGCTCTTTTGGTCAAGGGTGGGTCTTATTTAGTCTTTTCTTGGGTCTCCTGAACTGACCACCTCTTCCCAGGTTAATGCTCCTCCTAGATTTCTGAGGTTTAGAGGACTGGATCAAGGGTTCTCTATAGTGTTTCAGGACAAAATACTAAAGATTTAAGAGTCTTGGGGTTTCCTGGTCTAAGAAACACTTGAATTTTCTTCTGCTGTAACCTGTGGTTTTCCAGGTTCCTACTGTGTGTTTACAACCATCTTGGAGCTTTCTTGAGGAGGCCCTTCATTCTTGCTATTTTAAGATAGAAAGCCCTGAATGTTAAACATCTCTGTCTCTTCTTCATCTGGAACCTATGGGCTTCTTTGCCTTTGTTGGGAACCCGTTTCTTACTGCCAATCTACCAGCTGCGTTTTTTTGTGTGGTTCTACATGGAAATTTCTGTTGGGGAGCTGGGTGGTCTGCCTCTGCTTAGTCAACCATTTTTTTGGAATGCAACTGGGTCCTTCCCAATTTGGCTTCCATCTACTTTCCCCAGATTATTTCCTATCCTTTCTCTTTACACACTATTTTCCAGATGATCTAGCTTATTAGCTGCTCCCTAACCCTGGCATGAACTTCCTTGGCTCTGCTTTTGCCCAGGCTTTTGGGCATGCCTATACCACAGTGTCTCCTCCCAAACCTTAGTTACCTTTCAGACTTGTCTCAGGGGCCAAGTCCCATAGGAAGTCTTTCCTTTCACGAATACAATCTACCTAACACCCTATAACTATGAGATCTCTCTCCCTGATCTCTCAGCCTGTTATTTCAAAACCTATCCCCACCCCATTTACCCATCTAGGTAGGGTATAAGAATCTTGAAAGCAGTGGGGACTGACTTTTTTCTATTCTATTGATAGCTAAGTACAGAACCTTGAAAATAGTAGGAACTTAAATGTTTTTTTTTTTGTTTTTTTGTTTTTTTGTTTTTTTTTATCCTGGGACCTTTCGTCTCTAGGCCTGGCTCTCAATCCACTGAGCTAGCCCAGCTGCCCCTACTTTAGGTTGCAGTTTCTTTAGCAGATGTAGTTTTTACAGGGTGGGGTTGCTAGCCCCACGCCCAACCCTCCTCCTTTTTCATCCGGGCTAGGGACCGTCCTTAGCCCAGGAGTGGTAAGGGTGGGCGATAGGGGTCAAGTGACTTGCCCAAGGTCACACAGCTGGAAGTGTCCGAGGCCGGACTTGAACCTAGGACCTCCAGTCTCTAGGCCTGGCTCTCAATCCACTGAGCCACCCAGCTGCCCCAAATGTTAGTTGAATCAAATTCACATTTAAACTAATGAATGCATCAGGCTTCTAATAACTCATTTATGGCTATATGGGTTGATAGCAATCAATTCCAAACTTAGAATTCTCTGTTCCCAGGGATGCTTAAAAATATGAATTGTGATAATAAACATGTAAATTGCCTAGAGGCAAGAACCAGCATGAGATAATATCAGTCTTTTCTGATTCTGAGATTCTAATTGATATGACAGAACTAAACAAAGGCTCTTTAGCAATAAATAATGGTAAGAATAAATTAGCTAAAAAGTTCATTTTCCCTAGCTAAAGCTGTGATAGAGCTTTAAGTTTTTGATAAAAGAATTTCATGCCTCTCTTATATCTTCCTGGGATCTTAAAGCTCATTTGGTACTTTTGTTTTTTAGAGCTGAAGAAACACAAGGTTATAGGTTCACCCATGAGACAGCTAGGACATAGGTCACTGACAACCCAAATGTCACAGAGTTAATGGGCACATTTAAATTCTTTAAAAATGAAAAATACCATCTCCCAGGCAGCCTTACCAAAACAGATGCATCAATTTCAGGCAGTATACCAGGTGGAGGTCGGCAAAGGAGTAAAGAGACTTCTGGAGATGTTCCCCTGAGAACAGAGATGACGTCCTAAAGGAAACATTGATTAAAAATTAAAATATAGTTCAACTAGCATTGAGTTACCACTCTGAAATGCCAATCTTTCTTCCCACTAATGTACGCAAAGGCCACATGTTTGCTACTTACCTGTTGGGAAAGTCCCTTCAGAGAAGCCCCATTCACTTTCATGATGACATCTCCAACATCAATCTGTCCACTTTCTGCTGCTGGCTGGCCAGGAAACAGCTTTTTAACCCTTACGACACTGGCATTCATTTGCTCTGGAATGAGGTTATCTTCACGAGAAAAACTAAAACCTAGACCTGAACTATTTTTCAGTAATTTTACCTCAAATGTGTTTTCTGTAAGAAAAAAAGAATAAAGAGGCTACTTTTATGTATTTGATACGTTAAAAAATTTCCACATGCATAGCAGTTTTTACTAGTCTATCATCCCTTTGCCAAGGTAGTACCAATCTCCCTCTGCCCTCCTCCCAGGTATGGGTCAAATGCTCCACTTGGTCCTAGTTCTAACCCTACACCAAGAGAAATCAGTGTTTATTTTTACACTTCTAGAGATCATGTGGAAACTCAGTTGCCACAGAGGTCCAATAAATAGTTAAGAAAACAAAATTCTGGAAAGGGGGAGAGAATAGATGAGGCATTTTCCAAAACAGCATGTTTTATGCCAAATCAACAAGCATGTCTTCACTACCTCCCATGTGTCAGGCCCTGGACTGATTTCGTCAGTGTAGGCAATGTCCAGTGAATGAACTACCTTTCCAACTCGCTTTTCAACATACAGTACAGGAATGCTGGGTACACCTCAGTTACTGAGAAGTTAAACCCTTTTTCACAGTTACACAACCAGAATGGGGCAGAGATAGTGCACTCTCCCATACTATAATTATGTGTGGTGAAGTGAAAATAAGAGTAACATGAACAAAGAACAATATAAAGGAAGAATAAAATAATGACTCTTCTAGGCCTGACCTTCAGTAACAAAATCATAGTCTCTGGTGTTAGTTATTTTTTTCATGGGTTTTTCCAGGGAAGCCTGCTCCAGAAGAGTGCTCTGTGGAGTTACTGGTGCATGTACTTTGGCTGTTGATGGATGTCCCTTTTCTAACAAGAGATGAACCACCTAGGGAAAAAAATGCAATATTATGATGAATTTTTATATTATATGAATTATATTAATAATATGATGATTTAAGACAAGAAAACAATTAAAAAAAACCCCTTACCTTCCATCTTAGAATAAATACTTGTATTGGTTTTAAGGCAAAAGAGTGGTAAGGGCTAGGCAATGGGGGTGAAGTGACTTGCCCAGGGTCACATAGAAGGAAGTGTCTGAGGACAGATTTGAACCTAGAATCTCCCGTCTCTAGGCTTGGCTCTCAATCCACTGAGTCACCCAGCTGCCCCCAAGAAAACAATTTTTTTCCAATGGCCTACTGGGACTGCTAGTTTAAAAGTCACTTAGCATTATTCACTTACTTTACTTGATACTTTAAATATCTATGACTCAAATAACATAGATACTCTTTTCACCCTTCAATGATCAGGTTAAAATTCTCCTATACTTTGAAAGATTTTTTTATTCGAACTGATGTGTGAAAAATTTGATCACTCTGGACAATCTAGTAAATGAATCTGTCCATATCTAACTAGGCTGGATCTTGGGCAGTATTCACACAATCTGTCAGAGGGTTCACATTAAAATCTTTTCCACTTTATCAGGACCTGGAAGTGGTTGTAGGTGAGGGTATAGCTTTGGAAAATCCAGGGTCACTTTCCTTATGAGGCATTTTAATTGAGCACTAAAAAGATGGAGGGATGAACAGAAGAAGGCAGAAAGAAGGGTGTCCTGACATTTTAAAGACTGGAATCTCATTATGATAAACTTGCTATCAAGCCTCAGAGAAATAATTCCATTTCTCTGGCTAGTATTTTTCATCAACCTCCATGATATACTCAGGTAAAGTACATCTGCATAAAAATCTAACATTTATTGTAGAGGCCACCAAAAGTATGGATGTTAATGTTGCAACACTAAGCTTTCTAGTTTTTTCGTTTTTAAACGAACTTTTCTCTAAATTGCTGCCCATACTAAATATAACTAAACATTGGGAGACTGTATGTTTGCACTTTAAATTTCTTCCTGAAGCTTTTAGCTTTGGGCTAAGACGAAAATATAGAAAGGCAAGCAAATCAAAACCTAGAGTCACCATGATTGACCTTAAGCTAGAAGAAGGAATAATTAGAAAAAATATGAGAATGATAATCTGCTAGATGCACTGACATTATATAGTCTCACTGAATTTGGAGTCTATTTATTGTACTTTTCTGAAAAATTAATAAGGAGGAAAAAAGCATCTATTACCTGCCCTGTGTTTCTTAATGCTTCCACAGCCTGCTTATGCGTTGTTCCTTCCAGACTAACTCCATTAACAGACAGGACACGGTCACCTTAAAGAAAGAAAGGGATCTGGTAAAAACTGAGAACATTTGAGAAAATTTCATATCTTCTTCGGCATATGGTAAGTTTTCAAAAGTATTGTGTGGGGGCAGATAGGTGGCTTAGTGGGTAGGAAGCCAAGCTTGGAGATGGGAGGTCCTGGGTTCTAGTCTGATCTTAGATATTTCCTAGCTGTGTGACCCAGGACAACCATCATTGCCTAGCCCTTATTGCTCTTCTGCTTTGGAACTTTTACTTAGTATTAATTCTAAGATAGAAGGGTTTTAAAAAAATACTGCATGCAATTTTTTCAAAACCATAAGTATAAGAGGACACAGTTCATTATCCCTAAAATAACTTTAAATCAAGATTTTGCTCCCTGAATATCAGCCTTGGAGTCAGGAAGACCTGAATTCAAATCCTGCGTATGGCACTCACTAGCTATGTGATCTGAGGGAAGTCACCTAACCCTGTTTACCTCAGTTTCCTCATCCGTCAAATGAGCTGGAGAAGGAAATGGCAAACCATTCCAGTGTCTTTGCTAAGAAAATCTACAATGAAAATTGGAAAAATGACTGAGCAACCACAAAAAACTTGTATAGCCAGGACCATGGGGAACATGCCCACAGCTGAGCTCTGACATATAGTGGTCTGAATGATGAGGAGACATCACAGACAACTGGACTTTCCTGGTGAAAATATACTTGAAACATGGTCATTGCTGATACAAAGTCTCTGCCCCCTTCCATGAAGCAACTGGCTACATGGCAAATTCAAAACTAAAATGCTCAGCAGTTAAACGTCCAGGTGGTACTGAATTTCCAGAATGGAAACAAGATAGTTTCTGACGCTGCTTTTATCCTTGAACTCATTTTCTTCCTTCAATCTGTATTGACTTTATTGTTTCATTTCTCATATGTGTGGTAAAGGATGGACACAAGATAACTCACCTTTGTGAATTCTACCATCAGACTCAGCTGCTCCCTTGGGAATCACAGCCTTTACATAAATGCCTCCATGTCTGACACTGGTATTTATTCCTCCCTAAGTGGAAAGAAATGTCAGGATCACATTCAAATCTTCCTTAGACTCAAAAAGCACGTGTGATCTCAGCCAAAGGATCAGCCTTGAATTCAGCAGATTCAGTGACTTCTAGACCAATGAAAATGACAAGCCCAAATCCTCTAATATGGAACTTCTTTTAGGAAAATTCTGTATTTCAACCAGAAAACTCTAGGCTCCCAGTCACATAGTGAACATATTTCTGCATGGAGATTGCATTTTTGGATGTTTATATCATGCATTAAGAACCAGATTATAGCAAAAGGCAGTCAGAAACACATTCATGCAAGATTAGTTCTGCCTATGACTATTTGGAAGTATTCTGAAACACAATGTACTTTCTTCCCTCATCTGGGATTGGACTGAACCTGAGATTTCAATGGTAAAGGGAACTTGAACAAAGAAACTGCTCCAGGAGAGCAACCTGCATTCTTGCTACAATTTATGGACTTAAAGAGTTATCTGGGTGAACTAGAAGGTAAGACTTGCCCAAGGTCATACAGCCAGTGTGTGGCTAGCTTCTTGTCTACTCTGTTATGCTGTCACTCTAAGCAGTTAAATTGCCATCATGGTGGATAGACTGTGGGGTCTAAAGCCAGGAAGACCTGCCTTTGGACACTCAATAGTTGTGTGACCCTGGGTAAGACACTAAGCTTCTGTCTCCCTCAGCTTCCTCATCTGTAAAATAGGAATCATACTAACATCTATCTCCCAGGGAGGTTGTAAGGATCAAATAAGATAGCATTTCTAAAGCATTTTGCAAACTTTCAAGTGCTTATGTAAATGATATTATTGTTGTTGTTTTATTCAGGTCAAATATTCTAATGTGAAATTAAACAGCATTTACTTCATTTGGAAAGGCAAAATTAATCTAATTAGCTCCTCTGAATTTGGTAAAATATGCGGCTTTTATTTCCATCCACGACAGAGATAGATAATCTAATTTGAAGGAAGGGGGAAAGTAAATGGACAGAGAAAGTATTAGTATGACTAAACATGCTATTAAATTTCTTCTTTTGATAAAATTGTTTCAACATTTGTTTGCCAGTATCATTTAACTATCATTTTCAAATTGCTTTAAAATGAATTTTGATATATTTGGGGCTATGTTAAATAACTATAAATATTAAAGTTATGTATGTTTTGATTATACTTATGGGTCTTTAAAAATAATAGTGTGTCAAACAATTTATATACAAATGTAAACTCTTTTAACTCCTAAGGCTATGAGTATATATTATTTAGTTTTTGAACACATAAGAATTACGTAAACAGCCCAATTTGTTTTGTAGACAGTCCTAAGCATATATAGAAACAAGTATATATGGAAATAGGTCATTAATAATTTGTGGCATAAGGAAAAGACCATTGTAATATCCTGCTTTTGCAAGAAACGGTCCAACCCCAGGAAGTCACTATCATTAGTGATTTGGGGGTATCATATGATTAAACAAATTTGAATGTAAATCCCCGTAAATTCTTGGCAAAAAACAAGAAATATTTTTGGAGGAATGAGAAACAAAAAAGTGACCACAGAAAATAAGAGTCTCTTTCCCTCTTGTCTCAATGGGGTTTCGAGTATGTCTCAGTTTAATAACACTGGGAAGACTTGACAAGTGGGTTGCAATAAATAATGGTTCCACTGTAAGTTAGCCTACTGCTAGAAATGGAAAAGAAGAGAAAATATGTGAAAACCTTTTCAAACAGTACCGTGACACTTATTCCCAAGCTGTTATCATTTTTAGACAGTTCAACTTCAAAGATATCTCCAGGTTTAGGAGGTGCTGAAGAATTTTTTTTTAAATTCATTTTGGTGGATGTACTCATTGAAGAAGGTTCCTTAATAAAGAAAACAAACAAACAAACAAACAAGGGATTTCCTGTGTCAAAATGGATATTTTATTGGGGATTCTGGTGTTTTTCTTATAATACAGGGAAAACCAAGACAAAATGAGGTATAAAGGGATAGAGGAGATTCAAAAGAACAGCATTGGTTGTACACTCCCATCATTTAATGGATAAGGAAACTGAGGAGTGGACTGACTTGCTTAAAGTCATAAATCCAGGACTGGCATTTGAACTCAGGTTTTAAACCTCAGTTCAGGGTCCATTCTGCTATATCATGCTGTCCCCATTTTGGAAAACGCTTGTAAACTGTTTTTAAAGGACTTTAAAATTGGTCAAGCCCTAGTTTTTCACTTGGCCTTAAATCTAGACTCTGATTATGTTCTTATGAATATCAAGATTTTATGTATTCATTCATTCATAAAAGGCACAGGATGAAGATATTTTTACATGTGTTGCCTAAAAACATTCTTTTCACTTGGGCACATGCTGTCATTCTGCAAGTAAAATTTTGTGCTGTCTAACCTCCTTTGCAAAGGAATTGCTAAATAAAATTATGACACTGAATTTGATTCTTTCAATCTTCTTTCCTTTCCTCGTCCATTTATACCAACAAATAGCTCACTGCAAGCTTTCTAGGATAGCATGTGCTTTAGGGTTAGTACTCAAAGCCTCCACTACTCATTATGCTGTATGGTTAATATTCAAAGCCTCCTACTTCTCTAAGAGTTAGCAAAACCACACAGAAGCAGTTAGTATGTGAACTGAGAAAACCACAGATACAGAGCAGGAAGAGACCCAGGAGATCAGTGACTCCAACTCCCAAATTTGGCAGAGGTGGACACTGAGGCCAAATGTGGTTAGTGACTTGCCCATGGCCATCACAAACCGTAACTGAACCAGATACACATCCATTTCCCCCTGCACCATCTTGTCTCCCTGGTAGAAATGTAGACTCCTGCCCACCTCCAAACCACAGAAGTAACTAATACCAGACAGCTCTGCAATATGTAGTAAGTGCTCCCTCATCAAATCACAAGACACTGGATTTAGGAGATAAAAGAAGTGGGGTGTGAGTGTGGAGGGGGGTGGGGGGGAGCTGGAGGAGTAGTTCTTAATAGAAAGTAGGATGGGAAATAGATCATACCTTTTTAGTTAGATGATCCTGACTGCTAGAATAAGTGGCTTCATCCATGTCTGAATCCCCACGGTCAGAATAATCCATGGTTTCTGAAATGCTGAACTTTTTAGCTTTGCTTTGGTTGTGGTCATTTAAGGTTTGTTTTTTCTCAGCTGCTTTACACATAGCCAGAGAGGAAGGGCTGGATTGCTGGAATTCCTGCTGGGCAGGGGCACCCAAATGGTTTACCAAGAAGCCATTTAAATGGCTCTGGGACAAGCTAGCGCTCTCAGTCCTAGAATCCTGAGAACTCAGGCTTCCTTCCTTTTGTCCCCCTGATAGCGCAGAGGAACAGTGCGAGATACGTCGCTGATAACAATGTGTCTGACAGTGGTCCTCTAAAGAAGATTCTAGGTCATTGTCTTTAATGGAGGAAGGCCTGGGAACATAATTTTTCATTCTATTGGAAAGGTATGTAGGTGTAGAAGGCACTGAAAATAAAAAAAACTGAGTAAGAATGACATTTATTCATAAATAGAGTAAAAATTTCATTTTACCAGGAGATGAGTAAATAGAATAATAAATGAAAAGTTGCTGGTATTTATTCAGTCCCTTTTTAATGAAAAAGAGAAAAATTAGTAGCAGGCTAATATCAGAATTTTGAGTTCCAGACAACTCAGAGCAAACAATCAAAGTAAACCTTCCTTGGTTATGTTTTAGTTCTGCCCAATGAGAACTAGTAATCATAAATATGGTCCCAAATGTAGGGAAATTACTTTTAAAAAATCATTCAGTTCCTAACACTACATTTATTATGAAATCAAAGGTCTCTAGTATATTTGGGAGATAATAGTACTTATAAAACAAAACTAGTTTTCTGGCTTGGAAAGAATTGTTTCACATGATGCAATACAAAGTAGGTAGAACCAGGAGAACAATATAAACAGATGACAATAATGTAAAGAACAAAGCTCAAAGGCATTTCTTGGAGCTCAATGAGCAACCTTGACTCCAGATAATGAAATGCACCTGCTTTCTTTCAGTATAGAGGAGGTGGAGGAAAGTACAGAATGGAGCATTTGCTGACAAATGCAGTGAAGGCAGAGATTTGTTTCACATAACATTCTTCTTTGTTATAAGGGAGAGTTGAGTTATGAATAAAAGTTATTGGGAAGTAATGAACATCAACAAAACATCAAAATAATTAAAGAGAATTTTTTAAACACCTGTTTTGTTTTTTTTTTTGGTAAAAATACCAATTTCCCATCCCATTAAGTAGTCAACTAATTGAAATATAGGCGCAGCCACAAGTTTTTTTTGATGTCTTGCTATGCATTGACCCCCCTGCCCCTCAAATGTGGATTATAGCTGCTGTTTTCAAAGCATTTACAATCTAAAGAACAGGATCATGTTATACCAATTGGGGGTTCTGGCACAGTTATGTCCACAGGAACTTTCTTCTTGTAGAAGATGACATTGGGAACCACAAAAAGAAACCCAAATTGCAGAAAAGTCCCCTAACTAATGCACCTTCCCAGAGTTATGCCCAATAGATATATAATTCTCTCTCTTTGGGTCAATCTAATCCCAAACACTCTCACAACATGGTTTAAAGTTGAACATAATACAAAATAAATAGCAACATAATAATATAAAATGTATATTTACAGAGCACTTTATAAACATTGTTTAACTTATCCTCACAAAAATTCTGTGACATGGGTAGTAATTTTTTAACCTTCTCCAATCCATCCTGTATTCAAATGCCTAAGTAATTCACACCATGCCATATTTTTTTGTACAAAAGAGGCTTTTCTCTGTTTTGATCTTTGGATTTATTAGTAGAGCCATCATTGGGTCAAAGGTTATGCATAGTTTGGGAAACTTTGAGCATAGTTTCAAATTACTTTACAGAATGAATAGCAAACCTATGACATGCATGTCAGCACTGACATGCATAGCCATTTTCGATGACATGCGGCTATACAGAGAAGTATGTTATTTATACTATAAATATTGTGAAATTATGGTGTTTTTTTCTCAAAGTGACACACCACATTTTATGCTCGGTTTTTTGGTGAATTTTGACACACCAAGCTCAAAAGGTTGCCCATCACTGGAATAGACTAGTCCACTATTCCACTTGCAGTGCATTAGGATTTTTGTTTTCTCTCAGACCTTGTAACAATTGTAATCTCACTTTCCTGATCATATTTTCCAATTTAGTGTGTATGGGGTAGAACCTCAGAGTTCTTTTAATTTGTATTTTTCTTATTATTAGTGGTTTAGATCATTTTTTCATGATTGTGATAGTAGTGATATTTCCTTTGGACAACTGCCTATTCATTACCTTTTGGCCTTTTACATACTGACCAATCATAATATAAGATTATTCTTATGTAGTTGAATTAGTTTCCTTATCTATCTTTGATATCAGAACTTTATGAGAGAAACTTCAATATGAAACTTTCCCCACTTACCTGCTTCCCTTCAAATTTTAACCACTGATTTTGTATGTATTGAAATCTTTCAATTTTATGTAATCAAAATATTCTACTGTATCTATTATGTTCCCCTCTTTCCCTTGTGCACTCAAGGGAGTCTATCCCTTTAGAGCTTACCGTGGTCTATGAGATGAAATGCATTTCTACCCCTAATTTCTGCCCTGTTCTTTTCTACTTTTTTTAGTAGTTTTTGTCACATGGTGAGATCTTATTTCAGGTGTTGGGATTTAGCAAATCTGCTTTGGTTTATCAAACCCAACATTGCCATATTTGCCTACTTATGTATTTGTACTTTTAATTTGATCCACTGATGAACTTATATATATTTATATAATGTCAAATGATTTTGTTGATTATTGCTTTTTTTGTATAGTTTCAGATCAGCCATTATTAGGCCACCTTCCTTCCCAATTTAAAAAAATTATTTTCTTTCATGTTCTTGACATTTTGCCCTGAATGAAGAAACCATTTTTTGAATGTTTACTATGTAATAAACAATGTTTAAAAATAGGTACCTTGTATGTATGCATATGTGTGAGTATTGTCATTTTTAGTCTATTATGATGGAATAATCAGGAGTAATTAATATACTGTCAAATATCTAGATTAGCATTTATTTTTGTAAAGTGAGTTTTGCAGTTGTAGTTATATAATTCTTGTGAGTTCTTAGTAGACAGATCTTCAAATATTTTATACTTTCTTTCGCTATTTCAAATGGAACTACCCTTTCTAACTTCTCATGGATTTTGTTGGTAATAGAGAAGCTGAGAATTTACATGATTTTATTGTATATTTTGTTACTTTAATTGTTGTCATTAAATTTTTAATTCAATCTCTGGAATTCTCTTAACAGATCATCAAATCATTTCCAAAAACGTAAATTCATGATACTTCATTAATACATTGAAACTCTTAAGTTTAATGAAACATGTAACCAAGAGTACTTCACTAAATTACCTTTGCAAATCTCTTTTGGCTTGGAGATAACAAGTGTCACATCCTCAGGTGCATTCTGCAAAATTTCTAATGCTGCATTGTAGCCAACACCTTCTAGACTCATGCTATTCACAGATATCAGACGGTCTCCTGTATAAAAAAAATGCATATAGCCATAGCCATTCTGGAACTTTTATCAACAAAGCATTTGAATAGTAAATTTCATTGCTGCCCCTCAGAGAGAGAGTTTGGACTAAATTCCTTTTTTCCAACGCAGACACTGAAACAATTCCATTAAAAATGGCCAATGGTTATGTTTCACATTGAGGTAAAATGATTCGTAAAATGTACCTGGCTTTAGGGAGCCATCTAAATCAGCAGGTCCCCCAGGAGTTACTGAACTGATAAAAACACCCAAATCCAGTCTTCCTGTCTTCTCTCCACCAACAATTTGAAATCCTAAGGAAAAAACATATTTCCAAAGAATACTTTCTGTAATATTGCTGCTTCTAGTGAATAATGTTTAACTACTTTAGACCCTGAATTCAGGTCCCTCTAGGTATCAAATATGAATGTCCCCCTAAACCTATTTTAGAGAATATATCTAATAGGTGGAAAGTTCCAAATGGAAATATTCTGAGTATTTAATTTGGTATTCGTGACATTTTCTGTAGAACGCTATCTTTTGCCAAAAAGAAGTTGGGGCTTCAATGCCTTTGGTGTTGTTCATGGAATTATTCCCAACCTTTCATTACTACCTTCAGTGACTTACCTAAATCATACTTGTTATCTTTTTTCAGATTCACCAAGGTGATCTCCCTTTCTGGTGAAGATACTATGCTCCATCTTTTTTGTAGAACATCTATTGGAAAATCACATTTTCAAAATAAAATATACAGAATGAAAGCAAGTAACAACCCTTCATTTGTGAATTTCTCCCAATTAAAATTTTTAAATGATCTGAGAATAGATCAATCATTCATTTACTTATAAAGGAATCTTATCAAAATACATTTCCAGTTCTGATTAGATTTCCATGCAATTTTCTGCATGGTTTTACAGTTTTTTAGCAGTATGCATCTGTCAATTCTTCTTTTAATATGAACATGCATATATGTCTGTGGCTTTTACCTGCAATTTAAAAATCAGAACTGTCATTTTTAAAGTAACATGAGTCTACAAGTAAAATGATCATATGTAAAGTGAGAAGGTTGAACTAGATGACCTTTGAGGAAGTCCTCAGTTCAGAATAAGCAGATGATCCAAAGTTTAATTTTGCTGTTTATTTTTTCATTTATATGGTTGTCATGGAATAGAATATTTTCTTGGTTCTGCTTACTTTGCTTTGTATCAGTTCAAGTAAGTCTTTGCATGTTTTTTCTTTGTAATTTTTATATTCACTGGTTCTTAATGTGTAGTTACTATTCCATACCAGATGGGTTCTACATCTTGTCTAGCTCTTCCCAAACTGACAGGCATCTATTTTGTATCCAATTCTTTGTTATTATCAAAACTGTTACTCTAAATATTTATTGTATATGGGGCCCTTTCTTTTTATTCTTGAGCACTTTAGTGTATATGTTCAGCAGTGGGATATCTGGGTCAAGGGGTATGAATATTTTAGTAATTTTCCTTGAATGATTCCAAATTAATAACAATTTGTATGTATTTATTGCTTTTTATTTTCTCAATATACTTAAACACATTTCATTTTATTGCAGGAAAACTGACTGTGGTAGATAGGCAGTTATTACTTCCATTTTATAGATTTGATACAGAGAAGATAAATGACATTCAGTCACAGAGTTATTTAGTATCAGAACAAAGATGAGGATTTAAATTCACTTATTTTCTATTTAATGTTCTTTTAGCTAGATATGAAATACTAAACTACATACTGCACTGAAAATTAAACTCAGTAAGTGTCTACTAAAAAGGTGTCATTAACAAAGTTATCTACTTAGAAATATAATAATGTATTTTTAATTCAGTTACTTCCATCCTTGCTAACTATTATCCCATATCTCTTCTGCCCTTCATGGCTAAACTCCTTGAAAAAATTGTCTACAATGAATGCCTTTACTTTCTTTCCTTTTTCTTCTTAACTCCTATATCATTCACCAAAACTGCTCTCTAAAGTTACCAGTGATTTCTTAAACACCAAATTCAAAGGCCTTTTCTTAATTCTCATTCTCTTCATTCAATGTATAGTCTTTACAATACTGATCATCTTTTTCTTTCTTCTCATTATGTTTTGGGACACTTTTCTTTCTCGATTGTCCTCCTCCCTTTTGGATGACTCCCTAGTCTCCCTTGCTGATATTTATTTAGATCATGCCCTCTAATCATAGGTGTCTCTTAGGATTCTCTCCTGGGTCCTCTTGTTTTTTTCTTCTGTACTATTTCATTTAGTGATCTTATCTGTCCTTGTAGAATCAATTACTTATCCTCTCTATGCCAATGATTCTCATATCTACTTATCCTGCCCTAACCTCTGCTTATCTTTATATTATATCTTCAACAGTCTTTCACACTTCTCAAAGTGGATTCCAGCAGACATCTTAAACTCAATGTCCAAAACTAAACTCAGCATCTTTCCCCTTAAATCCCTCCTAGCTCCTTTATAATTAAAGAGGGTAAGTAACACCATCTTCCCAGTCCCTCAGGCTCAGAACCTAGGAGTCATCCTGGATTCACCACTATCTCTAGTCTCCCATATCCAATGTGTTGCCAAGGCATATCTATTTTGCCTTGGCAACTTCTCTTTAATAAACTCCCTTCTCTCTATTTCATCTCACACCTGAAATACTGAAATAGCCTATTGATGAGTCTGCCTGCCTCAAGTCTCTCCCCTTTCCAATCCATCTTCCATTCAGTCATCATCAAGTGATTTTTCTAAAATGCAGGTTTAACCATGTCATCTTCATACTATTCGTTGCTGCCAAATCAAACACAAAATTTGATTTTTGGCATTCAGAGTCCTTCATAACCCAGTCCCCCCTAATTCCATTATTCCCTAATATGTATTCTTTGATCCATTGACACTGGCCTCATGGTGGTTCTATGAAGAAGATATTCATTTCTTGGCTCTGGGCATTTTCAATTGCTGTCCCCTAAGTCTGAAATGTTTTCCCTCCTCTCGTCCAGTGGTTCCCAAACTCTTTTGGCCTACCACCCCCTTTCCAGAAAAAATATTACTTAGCCCCCTGGAAATTAATTTTTTTAAATTTTAATAGCAATTAATAGGAACGATAAATGCACCTGTGGCCATCACTGCCCCCTGGATCGCTGCAGCACCCACCACGGGATGGTGGCGCCCACTTTGGGAATCACTGCTCTAGTCCATTTACTGACCTTCCTGGATTCCTTTAAGTCCCAACTAAAAGCACATCTTCTCCCTTTTCTTTCTTATTTCCTACTTATCCTATATGTTGTTTGCTTTGTATATATACTTTCTTGCTTGTCTCCCCTAGTAGATTGTAAATTTCTTGAGGCCAAGAATTGTCTTTTGACTCTGTGTATCCTCAGCCCTTAGCATAATGCCTGGCATGTAATAGGCACTTAATAAATGTTTACTGAAGGATAAATTATAATTTTATAAAAATGTTTGGTCTGAAATAATGAAGCACAAAAGCAGATACTAGCTTTCCCCTAAAAGGATGTCTTTGATAAGAGCAGTAACACTTCTCTCAGTAACTTAAATATGAAGAATATTTTTTTTGCTATTTTAATTAATGAATACTTTAATAAGATCAAATCTCCTTCTATGAGTATTAAATACCCAATCCCTTAAATAATCCTACAAAATGGCAATTTCCTTTGATACTTTAAAAGGGGAAGGATAGATTAGAGTAATGTATGCCTCTCGGATAATTTAGGGCCGAGAAAAAAAAAGATACCGTGTAACACAGATAATAGGTTAAAATGTCAGTTGGTATGCTAACATGGGAGGTGATGGTGTAAAAAAACATGGTATTGGATTTATGTAATAGGCAGTTGTATAAACAATAGTCACAAGGAATAATGTGATGATAAAAAAACTAAAAAGGGAGCCAAATGCTGGTTTATTGCAGTGACTAATCTTGGTACAAGGGACTATATAATGGAAGCTATTTGTCCACTCTAGTAAGAGAAGTTTGAGAACAGGGCTTGCAACATTTTGTATATTAAAAGTTTTCTGACAACTGGTCTTGCCTAACTTGTTTTCATACTTACAAAAAGCATCTATAACACAATAATACCATGGCTCTCCTACGAATCTTCAATGTCTTCGTTAAATGACTATACTGGCTTTTCCATTTCTGAATCTCAATGTATTATGTTATAAGAGAGTAAAGGTGTTGGGACAAAAAGATGCTCTTCATAAGGCACTTAAATTAACTTTGAAGAAAGGTCTGAGTTTTGAAAAATGTAGGACAGGAGCTGGCAGAGGCAGAGGCAGACAAGGTCACAGCACATTCAAGACAGCCAAGTGGTTCAATGGGTAGAGTGTGGACTTGGAGACAGGAAGACTTGAGTTCAAGTCCAGCCTTAGACCTTTCTTAGCTAGCTGTATGACCCAAATGGGATATCTAATCCTCAGGGTTGTAAGGATCAAATTCCTAAAAATCACTGCTAACCTTGAATGACTACATAAGTTATTTTTCAAAAGTGTTTTGGCTGGATTGAAGAATCTATCAGAGAGTAGGAGTGGTAGTTTAATGCTGGAATATAATAGAGTATCATTTGCCTTTTCTGTAATAAATGCCAGCTGGTGGACATAGGACTACATGTCATAATGGAGTGACTTCCTGGTGCAGGCTCTAAATTACAGGATTCTGGAGAAAATAATGCCTTCCATTACAGGGAAAGCCACAGACTTTGAGTTCAAAGGTATTTCAGCTGTTATATTGTCCAATTTGAACAGAATCTCCTCTCTAGCATACAAACACAAATGGTCACCCAGTCTCTCCCACTTCTCTGCCTTTGCAGACTGTCTCCTTCTATTCTTTTCCTCTTCCTCAAGCAGGAAATGTTCTTATATCTCACTTTAGCCTCTTGGTTCCCCTGGCTTCCTTCAAGGTGGTTTGATTCCCCTTAATTGTTAGTGCATATTGTTTTTTTCTCCATCCATTTAAATTCCTTAGCTTTAGGGACAATTTCACTAGTATTTCTATATCCCCATCACTTGGCACAGTGCCTGGTACTCAGTGGATGGAATGAATTGAAAGGTAGGCTGAGGTCAGATTATGGATAGCTTTCAATTCCTTCCCCTTCCAGTTAATGACTAAAAAACAAACAACTGAGCTGCCAAAGTATAGAGACATGTGTGAAGGTTAGAAGGGTGATGGACAGTCCTATGCTATATGTGTTCTTCCAATGTGGGGTGGCTCACTGTAGGTGGATAGGGGGCCATGAAGCTAAAGGAGCAAGTATATCTTTCCCTAAACATGTTTGAAAACACATGTTTCATTTGGTTTAAGATATCTTTTGGCACAAGTACTTCCTAAAGGAAATGAGTCACTGACATCATTATAAATAATTTAAAACAGATCGATGCTTAACTGAGACCTACTAAATTAGTTCTAATAGTTGGGAAGAAAAGAGATAAAGAAATAAATGGAGAAGACATTTATCTCTATGGGACACCCTCATATGATCTTCCTCCCCTGAGCTCAACCACTATTCTTTCCTCTTTCTCTTCATTGTGTAATCTATTCAAATGGGTTTCTGAAACTTATCTTGCTTCCAAGGCTGAAGGAGAATCTTCTGCCAACTGGTGGTACAGTAGAGAGAGCACTAGGTCAGGAGGACTTGAATTCAAATTCGCCCTCAAACACTTAACAGTTGTGTGACCCTGGGCAAGTCACTTAATCTCTTTATACCACAATTATCTACCTCCTGGGCTTGTTGTGAGGATCAAATTTGTAAAAAGCACATCCTAACCCTAACCCTACACTCTAACCTCTGACTCCGGCACAAGGAAAATGGTATACAAATGTTCATTTCCTTCCTTTATGATTCTCCATCTTATGATGTATGTATGTTTACCACTTCAAGTTTATCAACATAATTTATTTATCTTATCTTACTTGACCATCTTACTTAATATTATCATCCCCATTTTGCAGATGAAGCCAACTAGACTAAGCAAGTTGTTAAGTCTTAGATTCATACAGCTCTTAAGTATTTGAAGAGAACTTAGGCCTTTCCCCTCTTGTTGCTCACTGAAGAAGAGGAATGTGTAAGAGAAAAATGAAATTGGAAAAAGAACCCTTATCCAAAAAGTGGTGTCTGAGCATGGGAGTTGGATTTCTGGACAACATCTTAAAATGTGAGGGTGGCAGATTCCTGGCCAGACATGAATGAAATCTAACAAAGGTTGCCAGATGTCTTGAAAATTTAATCCAAAGGGCTTTAAAATTTAAAAGGTTAGAGGAGGAAGAAGACTATTGATAGCGGCCCTCAAGTTAGGTACTTTTGGAATAGCCACAAGTAAGGAAAAGGAAAAGTAGTTGAGACACCCAGAAATTCATGAGAAACAATGTCTAAGAAAAGAGTCAGTGGTGACATCCCAATAGCTAAAACAGATATTCCAAAAGTGTAGGCAACAATCAAGAACCAGAGGTTCTAGTGTAAAGGAGCTAAGTCTAACCTCACAGTGATTAGTAGAGTTGATAAGATGAAGCCCATAAAAAGACTGCAGTTCTGAATGGGTACAACTTATTCAAAAGAAGTTAGATAAAAAGGAATGGAGTAGTATTATATCAAAAAATTCTCACACGAGCAATTCTGGAACCAGAGGGAGGAAGCATGAATTTGGGTGAAGGCCAAAGGAGGAAGAAACAGAAATGGTTTTTCCACTGGAGTATAATATGGACAATTTGGTCAGAAAAAAGTATTAGACAAGGAATTTGAAGAATAGATCCTTGGCAAAGATATGTGACATAAAAGTGACAAGGGACTTCAGACCTCCTAGACTTGCCCTAGTGGATAATTTAATCCTCAACCATAAAGAGACAAAGGATTAACTATGTATAGTTAGGTATTTTCTTAATTGGGGGCTTTGAGCAATTGTGACTGAACTCAGAACTTTCATCTAAAATAAACTTAAAGCAGAAGAGGTAGGAATTAAGTGGACCTTAGGGGACATTGTATTACATCTCAGACTTAAAATGAATTTAAAAAAAAGTAATCAGGGCATGGAGTATATCTAGGGCAAAACAATGGAAATAGGAGGTAACTTTCTATCTGAAGAAAAAAGAGAAGGCCAATCTGGCTGGATGATGAAGTGTGAAAGAGTAATAATGTCCAATTAGACCAGAAAGATAGTTCGGGGCCAGGTTTCTGGGGCTTTAAAAGCTAAACAGAGGAGTTTGTATTTTAAATTAAAGGCAATAGGTAACTCCTGAAGTTGGTTGAATGAGGACATCACATGTCCGACTTGTACTTAAGGAAAATTACTTTGGTAGTACTGAGTAGGATGGACTAGGGCTTTGAAAGGCTTGATGCAAGGAGAACAAATAGGAAGCAGTTGCGATAATCTAGATCAGTGATTCCCAAACTTTTTTGGCGTACCGCCCCCTTTCCAGAAAAAATATTACTTAGCCCCCTGGAAATTAATTTTTTAAAATTTTAATAGCAATTAGTAGGAAAGATAAATGCACCTGTGGCCATCAATGCCCCCCCTGGATCGCTGCAGCACCAACCAGGGGGTGGTAGCTTCCACTTTGGGAATCACTGATTCTAGATGAAGAGTGATGAGAACCTCAACTGACGTGGTAGCTGAGTGAGTAGAGACATAGTGCAAGATTGTAAGAGAGGTTGTAAAGGCATAAGTGGCGAAATATGGCAATCATGAGATAAGAGGGTGGGAGAGAGGGAGGAATTCAGGGTAATGCCAAAAGTATGAACCTGGAAGGATTATGGATATTTCTATCCTTGACAGAAATGGAGAAACTTGAAGAGCAGATGGTTTCAGGGGAAAGATGATGAGTTTTGTTTGAGACATGTTAACTTTAAGATATTGATGTAACATCTAATTTGAAATACTCGATAGGCAATTGTTAACACATTTATTAAAGTTATTAAAGTTCAGGGGCTAGATACAGATGTGAGTTCTCTTCATAGAAAGGAGTTAAGGAAAAGGTTACCAAGAAAGGTAGGAAAAGAGAAGAGGGTCTAGGAAACAATTTTGGAGAACATCCATGGATGGTCTGGAAAGATAATATGGATGATGAACAAAAAGCAGTGAGGAAGAAAGCAAACCAGGAAGAATAGTGTCAGGAAAACCCAGAAAGGAGAGGGTGGTCAGCAGGTAAAATTCACGAGATAGATATAGGAATAGGGTTCAGAAAAGACTATCAGAAAGAGCAATTAGGAGACCATTGATTACTTTGAAATGTCAAAATAGAAACAGTTGAAGGAATAAGGCATCAAAGAGAAAGAAGACTTCATAGGGGGAGGAGCATGATTAGATTTGTGGTGGGGTTTTTTTTTTTGGACCCAGAAAACATCATCAAGAACAATGGGGAGAATCCTAAAAGAGGCCAATTTAGGCTTCATGTCAGGAAAAACATTCTAATCATCACAGCTGTCCCAGAATGGAGTGGGCTGGGCCTCCAGAGGTGATGGGCTTCTCCTCTTTGGAGGTCTTTAAGCACACAATGGATGATTACTTGCTGAAGATGACTTTTATGTATCGGTTGGAAGAGATAGCTCCTACAGTCCCTTCCAACTCTTAGATTCTGCGGTTCTGGAAAAAAAAAATTCTAACTATCAGAGCTAACTAAAAGCAGACTGGATTGTCTTAGGAGGTATGGAGAGTCTCCTATATTGGAAATTTCAAAGGATCCATTATTCTTTTGGGGATATTGTATAAGGAATGGATTCACTGAAGGGATGGATTGCACTAGGTAGATTTTCAGGTCTCTTCCAACTTTGAGATCCTGTAATTCTTTCAGATTTCAAGCCTAATTCATCATCAACTATGCTATTCCTCTGGACACCAAATTGGTGCACTGATTGATTTAGAAATTGAAAAAGGTGAGATTAGAAGAAATATGTGATAGAAAAATTCAGTAAAGTTAATTTTGGTAAATGATAGTCAATAACATTAAAAATTTATTGATACTTGGCTCCCTAAATAGTCTAAAATATATAAGAACTGTTAATATTTTAATGTTGCATGAAAAAAATGGATATAAAATGCATGGAGGTCATATTAAGTATTTAAAACTTCTTTTTTTTTTCCTTGAAAATATATACTATGATTACAGTTGAATTTGGAGGACAAATATTTAGTTACATATAAATAAAACACCCTTGTTTTGGAAAAGTGATTGAAATAATACTTTGCTACCATTCCATTTGAGGTATTTTATTTTCACATTTCCGAACAGTATAACATTAATTACTATATGCCTTTTTTGTCATGGACTCCTTTGGAACTCTGTCAAAGACTTTGGTCCTTTTTCATAATAACGTTTGTAAATGCATAAAATAAATATCATTGTATTATAAGCAAAGTGATTATATTGAAATACAATTATGAAAATAAATTTTGAAAACCAAATTCACAAGACGAACAACTCTTGCTAGAATGTTGTTTATGTTCAACAGTTACTATGTAATTTCTTTTCAAATAGCATACTCTTTAATAAATTGATGTCGAATAAAGGACCACTATCTATAACTGCTCTAAGTTCACTGACCTAGAGTTAGGAGGGAATGCAAAGACCGTTTAGTCCAACCAGCTCGTTTTACAGATGAGCAAAATAAGGCCCAAGGTCACATAGACAATAATCATTAGAGCCTGAATCTGAACCCAGGTCTCCTGATTCCAGAGGAAGCATGCTTTCCACATTGCCAAAACTGGAAAATATTTCAGGAAAGTTAATTTGATAAATTATTACTTCCATAATCAATGTAACATGTTAAGGTAAAAACTTTATAGGGTTCAAATGGTTATTAGAACTTACTAGATTTTAAGGTTGCTAGATGGGAAGTTTGAAGATGGTCACTGTTAGTGTCTTTTTAAAAATTTGTATTTTACCCAGTGCCTAGCACAGGGCTCTACACACAAAAGACACTTAAAGTATTTGAAGAACTGAATTTTTAAAATGTGGTGATTTTATAAAGGTTATATTGTATAGTGTAGCGTTGCTTAACCTTTTTGAGATCACATGCCCAAGCTGCCTGTGTGTCCCCTCCTTACCCCAGACAGTGGAGGGAAGAAATGCTCACATTGGACAGCTGAACAGATGGGTAGGGCATGCAAAAAAAAAAAAATGTCCTCAGGCGCTGTGGAGAGGAGGAATGGAGCAGTCCCTTCTGTGCTGCCAGAGCACATACCTTCACCAACACGGTTATAGTGTATGTATTGGAAATTACTTAGGTCATAGCAATGATATGTAGGTCTGGCTGTGTATTTTTAAATGTATACTTTAATGGAAAAGTTCAACCATTAGTTAAGATAATGGCTGATAGATTAAATGAGAAGAAAAAAGGTAGCAATAATTTTAGTTAACCCACCATTTTCTTTCAAGGATGATTGGGATAATCCATTTCCAGAGCTAATTCCTATGGTATAAATCAATGATTAGACATTAGTCAAAAGATTAAAAATCAATTATTTCCTTAAGTTTAATGTATAAAATATCAAATAAGCTTATAAAGTAAGAAAATTTTACTGAAAATCTTCCCAAAGAGTTCATATTTACATACTGAACTTTCAAGTTATTTACTCATTAAGATTGCTTTGCAGAAAAGTTTTAATCAGAATTTTATTTTTGAGACAAATGTTAAACTATTAAAATTAAATTAAGTTTTTGCAAAGCCATACAATATGAACAAAACAAATGGAGAAATGCATGCTCCCGAAAATCTTTTCACAAGTTAATTTACTTTTATCCTTTATAGGTTCTGAAGGTTCATACATAAGCTTCAGTCTTATATTTGAAAAATAAAATACATTGTATTTTTGTTGTGGTGGTTGTTGTTCAGTTGTTTTTCAGTTTTATCTGATTCTTTGTGATTCTATTTAGGGTTTTCTTGGCAAAGATACAAGTGTGGTTTGCCATTTCCTCCTCTAGCTAATTTTATAGATGAGTAATTGAGGCAGACAGGGTTAAATGATTTGTTCAGTCACACAGCTAGTAAGTGTCTGAGATCAGATTTGAACTCAGGAAGATGAATTTTCCCAACTCCAGATCTGGCACACTATGTATGCTACCTAGCTGTTCCATACACTGCATATAGAGGTTTTTAAAATGTTTTAGATTTTTTCTTTTTTGGGGAGGGTCCAGTTTACGAGGTAGAAAGAGGAATTATGACAATATTGACAGAGCAACTCATATTTATATAATGCTTTGAAATATTCAAAACACTTTCCATACATTATTTCATTTGAAGAGATGGCAGGGACAAAGGGTGAGGACTGAAAGGAGAAAAAAGAGAATGAAAAAGAACTCCTTGCCTCACTCCAGGCTTACATGTTCTTCTTTCTGGGTCCTAGTTCACACTTTTTTATTATCACCCACCCAACAATTCATAGATTTGCCTCTGTATGTTTTTCTTATTTGAGGCAACAAGTAAAACCAATAATTTTGTATAATAAAAATATTAGAGCTTAGCCAGAAAGGTTTTTTTTGGGGTGAAAACCAATAATTGATGACTTGCATCAATAGATGATATAAAATAAGTTATACATATGATTTTAAAATTCGTTAGAGACAATTCATCTCATGTCAGATTGAAAGCATCTGAAATAAACTTTCTTCAAAGAATATTGCAATTGGTAGAGTTCATTAAAAGCAACAAGAACAATGGAAGAAAACCCATAGGGAAGGAGCCAAATGTACCAGAAAGAAAATTAAATTCTCTGATAGGGAGCCCAATGATGAGAATACTCAAGAAAAAGCCAAGTAAATATGTCAAGAAGCAATCAAGCAATTAATTGTAGTGTTAGGTATTGCATAGATTTGGTGCATTTTAATCAGCAAGGAAATTTTAATTTATTAAAACATTTTGATTAAAAAGCAGAGATCATTGGCAAACATGACAGAAATCAGCACAAATAATAACTAGGCAACCAACATTAGCTTGTTCACTTTTAAATAAGAATTTTTACACAGGGGATAAAAAAGGGAAGCTGGATTATGCTGACCTACAACATATGCTTGACCAGTGTCTTCAACCGATGATGAGTCTGATTCATGTTTTCTCCTTTCAAGGCTTCTATTTAAACTTGCAACAGACTTTGAACTAAAGTGGAGGGGAAAGGAAGGTAGGAGGAGGAAGAGAATTAAAAAACTGGCAAAAATAGTAACAGAAATATCAAAAATATCAAACAAAACTGTATATATAGAGCCATGTAATGTGTATGTATACATATACATGTATATATGAAATTCACAGAAAGTAGAGTTGGGGAAACTTGACAATGATTCTTACTTATTGAGTTTCGTGAATCCTGCCACAGATTCTGGCTCAGGACGTGGCACCTGGTGAGATGTTTTTCCCACCAACTCCTCATTGCTTTGTGGTGGGGAGTCAACGTTGTCAATAATACTTTTTGGATGAGGATAGAGAGAAACCTGACTGAGATCATGGTAGGATTTACTCATCCCGCTGGGTCTTTCCTCCCATGATGTTTTTTCACTCCTCTCTTTGGAACTGCCTTGCAGTGGCTGGTACAGGGACAACTCCGAGCAGGACAGTCTCTTCAGAATCTCAGCTTGAACTGACAAAGGCCGAACAGCCAGTTTGTTCAGGGTGCTGCTGGCCAGGC
Organism: Gracilinanus agilis; assembly: GCF_016433145.1. Taxonomy (NCBI): domain Eukaryota; kingdom Metazoa; phylum Chordata; class Mammalia; order Didelphimorphia; family Didelphidae; genus Gracilinanus; species Gracilinanus agilis. Next base: position 42,251,889 of record NC_058135.1, on the reverse strand, counting down.
TGCCAGTGCTGATTGCACGACCCATAGTATATCCTCTAACAGAATCTCCTTGGAAGTTCAGGCTCCTAAACGAAGCTCTCTCTACAAGGAAATAGGATGGCTTTACCAGACTGCAATGCTAAAATAATTTTACTTGAAGACACTTGAAACTGTGATAAAGTAAATGGGTATATGTGGGTGATTGTTAGTTTTTTTGGTCACCAGTCTAAGAGACAAGTAAAAGTTATGTGTGGCTGAGCAGGAAAGAGATTTTAACTCATTGGGCAGAAGGTCTTCATTTTAATTTCATCTCAACTATCTGATTCTTTTAGAACCTGAACCTACATTTAGCATGTCTTTGCCCTAACAGCTATGAGAAATGATCCCTCAGGCCAGATATCTCCCAAAGATAGAGCAATTGTTTAATTTGAGATGGCTGAGAACAGCATGGCATGTGTTTTAAGAACTTTTCAAAATTGTTAAGCTTTCTATTATAATATCTTCCACAGTAAGATAGGGAGGCACTAGTTCTGGAGGAACACAATGATAAACACACATAAAAAAAAAAAAAAAAAAAAGATCTGTTTTGAGGTCAGCTTCAACACAAAATATGAACTTTGATGTCATTGTTAAAGAACAGAATCCCAAGCCATGCCAGTGTTATTAGGATTTGGGACCATCAAGGGTAATCATAATCTCCCATCTAAACTAAGAACAAGCAACATAGAAAGGAACAGCAGATTTTGCCTTCTGAAGTATTACTGACCTTCATTCAAAGGCAGAAGACAAGGTCAGGAAGATGAGTGGCTTTTATTATCCTCTCAAAGCTCATGTGGATTCAGCATGAGGTAGGAAGCAGTATACACATCCACTAAATTAGACAGTATTTTGGAGCCCATATTGACATCAAAACATTATATTTCCCTAAAATCTCATCTTATGGATCAGCTGTGAGGGTTCTAAGTTACATAGGAGGCCTGAAAGTTGGTAATGGAGGCTTTTCAACTTCCATCAGATAAAAGAAAGCAGGAGGAATGCTTTTTATTATGCGTGAATGGAACCTTCCAGCTTCCATTAAAATGATAAAAGTAAAATAATATAACCACTACATAGTATTTCTCAAAATTCAAATTTTATTTTACAAGACACATTTTCCCTGTTCTCCAAATGAGCGGCTAGGAATAGAAGACATAGGAATGAACTGGCATATATTTAGTAAAAGAGAAGCTTTTGAGTTTCTAATTTTATATCTGTGATTAGCCATCTCCATATGCCAAAATGTCTTTTAAATATAACGCTCTTATATTTTTATATTATTTTATATCTTAAAATATATATTATTTTATATCTTATATTTTTTCTTTACTGATGCTTGTCTATATGTACGTTATTTCAGATAATGGGCTCAAGGTTGAATTTTTATCTATTTCATAATATGAAAATAGGATAAAGTTTTATCCCACCTCCAGCCAGCCATAGGCAATAAATTTCCCTTCATCTTAAATCTTTTCCTCTCCTACCTCTGATGATATCTTTGGCTATCTTTTCCAGTATGCCTTCCTCCCCATTGCTACTTCCATGTTTTCCCCGCTTCCTCCATCACCTTTCTTCCTTTGAGGCTCATGCTATTCATATCTAAAATCCAAACAATATCCTTGTAGCTGTTGTCTACAGAATCCTAGATCACTTCCCTTTCTTTCTCAGTGAATTTGGTAGATGGCTTATAATTTTCCTCTCCTGCCTTATATATTGTTGCTATTATTCAGTCATTTTTCAGGCAAGCCTGACTTTTCATGAACCCATTTGGGGTTTTCTTGGCAAAGATATTGGAGTGGTTTGCCATTTCCTTCTCCAGTGTATTAATTTATAGATGAGGAATCAAGGCAAACAGGGTTAAGTGACTTGCTAAGGGTTACAAAGTTAGTAAAGTATCCGAGACTGGATTTGAACTCATAAAAATGAATATTCCTGATTCCAAGCCATTATTATCTGTATCCACTGTACCAACTAGCTGCCCAATATACATACTGGCATTTCCTCAAATACTTCACACACAGTTTTTCAACCAACTCACTTCCCATTAGCTACTCCTACATTCCACCTAAGCCATACATAAATATGGTCACATCTTGGATCTTATCATCACCCAAAAATATACCACTTCTAAGTTTAAGAATTACAAAATCTCCCTGCATAATCACAATGTATTGGCTTTTCATCTCTACCACTGTCTTACTTTATAAAACATTATTGAGAAACTCCAATCTCTTAACCCCCTCAATTTGCTCCCTGGTTATCTTCTAGAGAAACTGAAGCCCAAGGACGTTAGGTGACTTGCCCACATATACAAAGAAATATTTTTTTCCCAATCTATTTATTCATTCACATTTAAACATTCTAATTTCTTTTAGCCAGCGCAAAAGATTTCTAATAAAAATCTGAGGATCATGTGACTTTTGTATCATTCTGTATAGTTTTAGGTTAATTATTTATTATTTATCAATATATTAATTATTCTAAATAAATATTAAATTACTGTATTCCTTAATATATTAAGAAATCCTATGTCTCCTAAAATTGACATTCTTTATTTTCAAGAACATTGCTAGAAGAGTTAGAGCTATTGAATCACAATGTGTGCTTGTTCACACTTTATAAGGAATGTGGTTTGATCTCTATGTGTCCTGGTAACATTAGCTAGTATAACTGATATAGGAAAAGAAAATGACTAAGTCTTGGACTACTCTTCTACCTTTGTCAAGCATTTTACAACTGACTCAGCATATTCTCATCCATCACTTCACTCACACAACAACCCTGTGAGAAAGGTAAGGGAGATGATGCTAACTCTACAGGAAACTGAGGTCAAGTGACTTGCTGTAGTAACAGCAATAGTGTGTTGCATGGCTGAGACTAGAAACCATTTCTTTTAATGCCAAATCTAGTGTTTCATCCAACACACCATGATGCCTCTGAGCTATATCTTTCAATTTCAAGTCAACTATTTTCTTGGTAACCATCCTGAAATATTTTTACATACTTGCAGCCAAAAGACAAAACAACCCCTCTGGATGACTATGAAAACTTTATATTCAATATTTTCCTTTGAATATGAAGGAGACAATTCAAATCCTGGAATGATTTTATCATATACAATTATGTAATGTTGACCAGAAGAAATTATATCATCTCTGGGTTTTTCATCCCTTTTACCATAAATGTTTCCTGCTAACAGAGGAACTATAACATGCACTTTATTTCTTTTAAGCATTATAGAAAGAAGGCTTTTCACATATGGACGTACCATCATTTCTGTTTTAAAGATCTGGAAACTGGCATTTAACATGGTAATATGATTTGTTTTAGGTCAGAGAGAGGTGGGAATATGACACCAGCATGGCTACTCGTATGGCACACTGCCTCTGGTCAGTGTTAGTTCTCAAGAATAGACTTTAAAACACCAGTGAGCTTCTCAGCCCTGAACAAAAGTGTCAGATACACAGGAAATCAATGTAGAGGAAGACAAATTCACTTAGGCTTTACTTTTATCAATTATAAAAAAGCTCATCTTTACTTTAAGTGGGAAGTAAGGGAAACACTTTTTTTAATGGAGAACAGTATCTTTCAAATTGTTATAACAAATTTATGACTACTTTTCTGAGGAGGTTAAAGAGAGAGAAATAAAGAGAGATAGAGTGTGTGTGTATAAGTAAAGTTTTTCATGACTTAACTTTAAAAGTGTTAGAATGTACACTAGACAATGAAATGGGGTTCTCAGCTTTCACCTAAAAAGGTAGATGATAGAAGGATAGAATATAGCATTGATTGTTAGACACAGTCATGGGATGGGTTGGCTTTTCTAAAGAATTTCTTTACCAAAAGGTAGGGTTTGATTTGGGAAAGAATGAGGGAACAAAACAAATAATAAAGACAAAATAAAAGTGCAAGAGAATAGAGAAATAATTGAGTAAATATTATATGCTTTTTTTTCAGATTTCAAAATCTCAAAAAACAGCAAAGAAGATAGCATTCTGCTGAAGTCAAATTTTTTACTATTTGTAAATAAGCAGTAAAACTGATGATCCCATCAAGCTCATGTAGAGGACACTACGTCCTGCCCTAATAGTCAGATTTCTATTTTTAAGCATTTTTCGTCACTCTGTCAACATTAATCAACCAATAGTTTGAATTAAAAAAAAACACCCCAAACCCTTATTTTCTGTTTGAGAATCAATACTGTATATTGGTTCCAAGGCAGAAGAGTGGTAAAGGCTAGGCAATGGGGATTAAGAGATTTAGCCAAAGTCACATAGCTAGGAAGTATCTGAGGTCAATTTTGAACCCAGGATGTCCCATCTCTAGGCCTGGCTTTCAATCCACTGAGCCACTTAGCTGCTCTCGGATCCTTTGATTTTTAAAATTGTCTTTGTGTGTATAACAACTTTGTAGGAGATGATACAGGCATAATACTCCCTTCTCCCACCTCTCATCAAAGATTATATTATAGAAAATATTATCTTTAAGAATTTTATTTTGGATTATTCACAATATTTGTCAAAGTAGGAAAATGGAGCATTATATGAAGACTAATATTTTAATATTCTTTGACAACTACATAATGGCAAAATTATTTATGGAGGATCAATTCACCCATATGATTTCAGAGGCAAAATTTTGACTATGAGAATCTAGAATTGGAGGAAGGAGATAAAGATTTCTGGTTGCTCTTTTAGGGACTTTGTTTTGACTTAATCAAAATAACTTCAGCTTTATTATGTTTAATTTCAGAACAGAATCTAGTATATAGGAACTGTATTTTTAAAAAAAAAGTTTTGCTTCTGTAGAGAGCAATATATAATTGGGATTTAATCACTATTTCCTTATCTTTAAGATTAAAAAATAAGAATATGAGTAATATTTATTTTCTACAGTTGTGAGGAAGGGCCTTATAAACTTTGAAGCATTATAGAAATGTAAGTAATTAATTCTTTCTGAACATTTTTTTTTTTAACTCTGAAATAATACTTAGAATTTGGGGGCTATTTTCACTTTCCTCACACACTGCCTACAATAACTGCTTTAATCTTTTATACTGATGTAGATGGATTGCATTTCCTCTAAGTTCTGAAACAGTCACTCAAAATTATAGGTCTATCAGGATAGCCAAATTAATGTCTACCTATAAAACTGATGCAGCATATTAAGTTCTGGTCCCACAAACACACCATAACCATTCCTACCACTTGGACTTTCCTTATGCTCTCCTCGCCTAGAATATCTTCTCTTTCCTTGATAGATATCCAAGTCCTACCCATTCTTCAAGACTCAGTTCCAGGATAATTTCTTTCACAAGGATTCTCTCAACTTAATTCTAATACTTACTGATTTGATTATCTACCTATTCTATAGTTTTTATAGTAGCAGGCTGTACAATTTAGGTCTCGATTGTGTACAATCTTCATATGTCTGCATGAGCACAGACACCCACTTCCATGTATTTTAATCTTATCTCTCTAGTGTTAAAATTCCTTGAAGTCAGGGACCTTTCTCTCTCTTACACTACACACACACACACACACACACACACACACACACACACACACACACACACACACACACACGTGTGTACACATGCATGCATGTAAGCACACATTCCAAGAATCATAATGACACCACATGAAAGACACATCACAAAACACATTACCCCCAGACAGATTCTTTTTGATTGAACATGGTTCAGTGCTCAAGCTTAGTGAAATACAATAGGAGATAAAAGTATAAAATTAAATTCTAAGATTCATTTATGCTTCATCTTATAAACTTGACTAGGCAGTTTCTAGACACACATCAGTTTCTCTACTTCTAACATTGTCATTTGAAAATATCTTCCCACTACAAAGAAATGTATGCATGGATATTATCTTCTAAAATCTTCTACTTCTTACCAATGTCTAGGGCATCTTGGTTACTTTGTCTTGTTTTCATTTGCAGCTGGAATTTGTGTTGGGAAGAACAGAGATGTAGGAGGTACTGACAAACTTTACCATTACTGGTCTGGAATGTATGCTTTATTTCATCAGATGTGTTCTGCAGGGTGATTTTCTTTTTCTACAACATTAAAAACAACAATTAAACATGAGGGTATTTTGATATTTCAAAGGAATATTAATCTCATAATCTTATGGCATTTAAAGATGAAACATGGTTATTTGGGGGAAGAAGGGAGATGGGAGAAAGAGAGGTCAGGATGCATAATGTTCATTAATATAAAGAACTCTCAGAATGGAACGTTTTGCTTGCACTTGGCACAAGTCACTGACTCCTCTACAATGTATAGATAGGCTCGTTCACTGGGGATATTAAAGAGGTTAAATGACTTTCAAACTATAGCAGAAGCCTTCTTGACCCTAGGGTTACCTTTTTATCTACTATGACATGCTGCCTCTCTTGTGTTTTATTATTTAGAGCTGTTTTTTGTTTTATTGAGAACAGTTACTGGTCAAGTAGTTTATTAGTTTATCAGTTTTTTGGAGGAGAGGGTAAGGTTTTTCTGAGAGCTCTATCCTATTATCTGCCTTTTATTGTTAAATTTCACATTTTCTAGAATGCGTATTTTAAAAATACTGCTCAATGGTACCAGATCTTAAACTGTACTTTAAAGCAGTAATCATCAAAACAATCTGCTGCTGGCTAAGAAACAGAAGAGTGGATAAATGGAATAGATAAGGGGTAAATGAAGTCAGTAGTCTACTATTTGAAAAACCCCAAATTCCCAACATTTAGGATAAGAATTCACTCTTTGACAAAAGCTGCTAGGAAATTTTTGGAAAACAGTTTGGCAAAAATTAAGATGAATCTCTCATACTCTAATACGAAGATATGGTCAAAATGAGTATATGATTTAGTCAAAAGGGTAATGTTATAAGTAAATTAGGGGAACATAGAGAACATAATGACAAGATGTAAAATGAATAATTTTGATTACATTAAGTTAAAAATGTTTTGTACAAACGAAAACAATGCAACCAAGATAGAAGGGAAACAACAAAATGGGAAAAAATTTTATAACAAATTTCTTTGATAAAGGCCTTCATTTCTCAAATGTATAGGAAACTAAGTCAAATTTTTAAAAAATATAAGTCATTCCCAATTGACAAATGGTCACAGGATATAAATAGGCAATTTTCAGCCGAATAAGTCAAAGCTATTAATAATCATAAAAAATATTGCTTAAGTTAATGCAATAAACTATGATCCTGCATTAGGAATAATTTAAATCACCATCGATGACCACTTCACAAGATCATCATCACATGATATTTAATATCAGGACAGAAGAGATCTCATAATTTGTGTCCTGAAGTCTATTGAAGGAGTTTCTACAACGGCAAATTTAATTTAAAAAGGAATGATAAGCAGGTCTTTGTTGCTCTGTTTATGAATCCTAGGCAAAGAGCCTGATTTGTTATTAGTGACTGAGTTAGGGATGGGAGTATGTCAGTGCAAGCCCAAAGACTACAGTGGTGAAGAGTAAGATGACAGGATGGACTCTGCCAAGTTCAGAAAAGGAAAGCCAAGAGTTCACATTCCTCTTGACTTTCCATTGCTTTCTCTTTTTTTAATGATTTTCAAAAGAAATTAATTATAAAAGTTGAAAACAGCCAAAATCTTTCCCAAGGAATATCATCCCTGAGAGATCTATTAAGATAAAATGACAAAGGATATCAATGATATCATTTCTGACTGGGTTCAGCTACTTTGTTTTAGACGTTCTATATTTTATCTTATTAAAAAATTCACCATGATAATTCTGATCTTTTGTTCAGCCCAATGACTGGGCCGGGCTCCCCTGGGATGGAGATGTATAGTGTACAGCAGATGTATTAGTGAGGAAAATGAGCTGAGGGTACCATACTAATATCAGAGGTTGTAGTCCTGGGAAATCCAAGGATCCTAGAATGAGATCATTCAGATTGTCTTCCAAGGCCTAATCTTCTCTGAAAGCTATAGGTAGCTGTTAGGGACTTGACTATTCCTGCACGTACACATATCAAACTTTACCCTATGGGTGAAGTTGCATTGATGGTCTGGTCAGCATAACAGACATGCAGAAGAGTCTAGAGTGATGTCTTCATGGTCATCAAACTGAAGTTCAACACCACCATCCTTGAATTGACAGGTGTACAAAAAACTCCATTCTGGGCACTTTATGGTGGCATTCATTTGGGTCCTACAGAAACCCACAGGGTAGATAGTTCCCTCATTATGAAAGCCAGGCCAATAAGGGATGAGTTTCTAATTTATTATTTTCTTTTCTTTTTTTGGCTTCTTGGATCTCTTCCCAAATGGCTCTTCAATCACAGGAAGAGGTCCAGCTCCTTGAATGGAACTCAGATGTATGAGTAAGACCAAGTCAAAGAAGGTTAAAATTGTGGTTCAGTTGAGGGTCTCCCTTTTTGTTCAAGTTTGCAGCTGCATTCTCTCTTTTTAAAAAAATCCTTACCTTCTGTGTTAGAATTGATAATAAGCATTGAATCCAAGGTAGAAGAGAAGTAAGGGTTAGGCAATGGGGTTTAAGTGATATGCCCAGGGTCACACTGGTAGGAAATAATCTGAGGCCATATTTGAACCCATAGCCTCTCATCTCCAGGCCTGGCTCTCAATCCACTGAGCCACTTAGCTGCCCCTCTGGGCAGTTTGTTCAAGAACTATACTTTCATTCTTCCTTTGCTGTGATAAATGCTTCTAAGTAAGTAACTACATCACAAATAGCTGAATGGTGGCCTTGGCTGCCTTAGGTGATTGTAGGTACTTCAGCCAGTAACCCTTGTTCTGACTCTTCTTTGGGAGTTTCATCATACTAGGCTTGCTTACTTGCTTGAAAAGGGTACAGGAAAAGGGAGATAAAGCCACCTGTGAGGCTCCAGAATCAAAAGAATTATAGCCAATAAAAATTTATTAAGTGTTTACAATGTCAGTCTTAAGTGCTGGAGATCCAAAAGAAAGTGTAAGACAGTCTGAGCTCTCAAGATTATACTCTGATCAGGGAAGACCACACACAGAAGAGTCCGGTAGTCAGGGTGGGAAATGATCTGAGGAGGTGTGAGTTACAGAGTTGATTTCATCTTGCAAGATGAGTTTTTGTAGATTGTGAAGTCTAAGAGAATAGCCACGTAGGAAATGACGGGACCAGGATGCCCCTGATTGGACTTGTAGCATTGGCTTTTTTCCCATTCCCAGGAGGAGGAGAGAATGGCTCACTGACTTCCAGGCAGGATCCCTGGGGCAGTTGCCCAGCCCACTATCTAGTACTTATGCTAAACCTGTTGGCCCCCTTTCCTGAGTTTTTCAGATGAGGAAATCAGGAAAGATATAAAGACCATCCAATTTATAAACAAAGATCCATGGTGGGAAGTTGCTGAGAATGTAGGTTTTTCCATTGCCTTTGGTATTCTGAAAGCTTGGAAGTTGAATATCCTAGTCTCCTTCTGGGACTTCATTCCATCTTTAGCTTCCTTAGTTCTATTCCTTTTCATGATCAGCTTTTCTCTCTATTTACCTTTAAAATACTTTAAAAAATAAACAACCCTTATCAACTATCTTAGAATCAATACTGTGTACTGGTTCCAAGGCAAAAAAAGGCAAAAGGGCTAAGCAATTGGGATTAAATGACTTGTCCAGGGTTACACAGTTAGGAAGCATCTGAGGCTAAATTTGAACACAGGACCTCTTGTATCTAAGTCTGGTTCCAATCCACTGAGTCACGTAGGCACTTTTACAAGATTTCTCATTTGATCCTCACAATCACCTTGGGAGGTAGGTAGTAGAGTTCTGAGGATCAGTCTTAGGAGCAGAACATACCAGGGTCTTATAAGTTTTCTAGCCCTAAAGCCTAGGTTAGGTCTTTTCTTTAAAGCATGCTTCCCTCACAGAGCTTCCTGGTTACATGAGTATGGGGAGCTCATTCCCTCTGACTGGTCTAACCAAGTCAGAGGAGCCATGCTCAATATGATGAGGGCAATACTTTGTTGATCCTCTTCTCCCTGTCCTCCTTATTTGAGCTAAGGAAACTGCTACTGGTTAACTATTGGATATCACATAAGGGATCAATTTTTTTCCCCTTAGGCTCCAGACCAGTTTGAATCAGGCCTGGTCTACTTGCTTCCACAAGTGAAAGAGAAAGACCTTCCACAGTCACATAGAGAGTATAAACAACTGAGTTAGGATTCAAATCCAAATGTTCCAACTACAAAAACCACTTTCTAATGGTTCCTCTCATTTTTTCCAGAGGAAGACAAGGTACATCAAGGGTAATTGACATGCTCATGGGGACACATTTAGTTTAGTTAAAGAGTAGAGTGCTTACATAGCACAGTTATTGGGGGAGTGTAAGTGCTAAATAAATTTTTGTTGACCTGACTTGATTAGAGCTAGAACGTAAATCGAGGACTTCACCCTCCACATTCAGCATTCTCTTATAACATGATGGCTCACCATAAAAATACTTGCTTCCACTGGTAAAAGCTTCATATCAGTGTTCTCATTTGGGCCCCTAACAGTAATTCTGTGGTATAAATGGTAGGGTTTTGGTACTCCTATTTTGTTATGATGATATAGAAACAAATACTTTGTAAACTTACAAAAAATACAAAGCAATTGTGCTGTCTACTGGAAATAGCCTTTCATTCTACAAAGACTTTAAAATCCATTGCCAAGTCACTACCAAGAAATCTGAATTCCACCTTTGTGAAGTTCCAGTAATGAGATTAGAGCATCTCTAGAAAGAAGTAATATACTGAGGGGTTTGACAATGTTTGTTATAGAGTACCTCCTGATTAGGGAAGGGAGGTACAAGAATAAACATAATGGATAAATTAGAAACTATTATCATTCCACTAAGAAAAATTATGTCCTTTCCACAAAGGAGTGAACATTATATGATTGAAAATTTGTTGCACTTCATTTGCCTGACTTGAGAAAAACTTTTGAGTTATCTCTAATGTTTCTGAAATTGTAATTTAAATAAAACAAACCAATGACAATGCTGGAGAAGAATAGTGAAATAAAGCTTAAGAAAGACACTTCTATCTCCTTGTTTTGCAGGAATGGAATTAGAACAAATAGCTATTGATGTTTACATAGGGTCTTAAAGTTTGTGCTTGTAAAAATTATCTCATTTAGGGTAAAAGTGGGGTTAAATTTGTTAAGAGATTTGGGTAAGAAGAAACAGAAGGACTTTAGTATAAATGAAGACCTTTAAACTCAGGACAAGATTGCTAAGGGGAATTTGTAGATTCTGTTTCTAGAAATTTTAAAGGAAAAGGCTAATCCAGGACTGGACCTAAATTGTGAGGCTGTGATACATATGGCTAGTTCCCAACACCACACTGACTGGGGTATGTTCAATTTCTGATGAGCTCGACAAAGGAAGAAGGCTTATAATCTTCTGTGGGCAGGGCCCAGAGTTTTAAACCATGTAAAATCTTTTTTGGACCTAAAGATTTTGGAAAGATGTTTCTGGAGAAGCTTCTCAAAGGTAGGAACTGCTTCATTTTTGTCTTTATGTTATTAATAGATACTACAGCTACGACATAGTTCTTGGCATATAGCAGGGGCATAATGTCTGTTGATTGATTGTTGGAACATTTAGTTTATTCTCTCATAACCCCTGGAGGGGGTGGGAATTCCAAGATTTTAAAAAGAAATCAGTCCTTTTTTCTCTTCCTCAAAAATCTTATTAATTATATAGAAAGTAGATTGAATTCATAGTGGATCCAGAAATGACTAATTTAAACAGGTTCTTATAGACTAGGAAGGTCTCCAGGACCTGTCTGAAAATCTGAGGCCAAAATCAAATGGAAGACTTAATCCTGATAGGATTCATTACCACTGACAAGAAGTGGGCCACTCCTACAAATGGGCCTACCTTCAGCAATAAAAAGAACTGAATATTCTTATCCTTGTCCAATTCCAAATCTATTCCTATTTTATGGACAAGCAGGAGTTTAGTCTTTTAACATTTTCCCTTCATCATTGAATTCTGCCAGGAGAAAAGTTTATGGTCTAAAAATCTGATTTGTACAAAATTTTACTGTCATTTAACCAAACACTCCTATTGATAATTAAGTAAATATTTTTCCCTGATTAATCTCCTGAAATATTTCTGTAAGAAAAAAGAAAATAGCCCAACAGCATCAGACCTTAAGAATGAGTAGTCCTCAGAGGTCATAATATTGTCCCCATCACAGCTTCATTCTATTTAACAAACTGATTCTGTGTACTACAGAAGCTTGAAACAAATATGGCCAAAAAAAAAAAAAAAAAAAAAAAGCACAAAACTAGAAGTTAAAGAGACATACAGAAAAAGAAATCTTCCTGGTCTCTCTCCATGGAAAACGAAGCACCAGGGTTCTGATCCCATTGTGAACCTCAAACACAAGGACACCTTTAGAACAGATGCCAAGGAGTATTCCTGTTTGAGACTTCTTTTCTGGATGCACTCGATGAAAATGAACTCCATATTCTGTCAGTCTTTGACAGACCTAGAAGAAAAAGGCAATTAATTCTATAGATAAGAAAAAGAAATAAATCTTAAATATGGGGAAAACTAAACCAAAATAGGCTCTAAACAGGTAAAGATACTGAGGTAATTAGATATAAGCACAATCCACCTCTCCAATTCCCCATCTGGTCCTCTGTTCACATCAATTCTCTATCCCTCTCAAGTTGGACTCAAGGACTACCTATTCCTTTCACTATTAACCAGCTTCTTTTCAATTTACAGTTCTTTCTCTTGTGCAATTTCCTGATCCTGGCACTACCAAAAGACACATGGCAGCCATGGACGACACTATCTCCATGGTCACATTTCCCAGTACTTATTGCACCTCTTATACTTCTTGACCCACAGGTCCCAAAAGAGGGGTCAGAATATCTATTGCTCCTCACTTTTATTTCAGATTGTCTCTGTCTTCATCACTCAATAAACCTACTTTGAGGTTACTCTCTCAAGATTTATCAACTGATTTTGACTTTTTGGTGGCTGTTATCAGCTATCAGGTAATTCTTTTTTTTTTTTTTTAAAGTTAAAAAAAATTTTTTTAAACCCTTACCTTCTATCTTGGGAGTCAATACTGTGTACTGGCTCCAAGGAGAAGAGTGGTAAGGGCTAGGCAATGGGAGTCAAGTGACTTGCCCAGGCTGGGAAGTGTCTGAGGCCAGATTTGAACCTAGGACCTCCAGTCTCTAAGCCTGGCTTCCAATCCTCTATGAGCTACCCAGCTGCCCCCTTCATTCTTAATTTTAAAATAATTCAGTGCTTGGATTAGTCTTTTTCTTTATATCCAAGGTCTTATGTTTTTACTGTGGGGCTTTGATGTCATAATTTCTCAGACATAATTACTTACCAGTTCCTTAATCTACTCTCAAATGAAATGACTAATGTTTTCTTAACCTTCACCTCCTCTGATCATAGGAATCATCACAATCTTGATGTTGCTATCACTCACAAATCTTCTGATTCTTAAGTTCAAGAACTCTTAAAATGCATTCTGCATCCTATTTCCCCACTAATACCACCAATCCTCTCACTCTCTCAGCTAAGGACTCTCACTTCAGAGAAAAATCTAGAACATCTGCCATGAACTCCTCTTTCCCTCTCTCTCTACATGTCTCAAACCCTTGATAAAGCATTCCATTTTCTTTTCATTCATCCTTGGTCTCCGTAGGGCCTTTCATATAAATCCTTCATACCATCTCCTAATTGCTACAAAAGATTTCCCCTATGAACATCTCTCTGCTCCCTCTTATATCCAAAATTTCCCTATAACTGGTTCCTTCTCCACTACCTACACAAGTCTTGTTTATCCTTTAAAAAGATTAATTATATTCTCCCATTCCCTCAAACTATCAAGCTATTTCTCTTCTTTTTTTCAAACTCCCAGAAAAATTTATCTATATTCACTGCCTCTATTTCCATTCTTCTTGCTTGCTTATTAAATAATTCTAGGCTATATAGAGTTTAACTTCAGGACAAAAGTAAATTTGATCTTTTTTTTTTTTTTTTTTTTTTAAATAACCCTTACCTTCTACCTTGGAACGGTTCCAAGGGAGAAGAGCAGTAAGGGCTGGGCAATTGGGTTAACTCACTTGCTAGGCTCTCAATACACTGAGCCACCTAGCTGCCCCCTAAAATTGATCTTTACAATGTTAGCAATGACTTCTTAATTGGTAATACCAATGGCTCCTCATCTTTTTTTAAAACCCTCAAAAAAATGAGGTTTTTAACTCTCTGCCTCACTAGTACTGGTGTGCTTTTGGGGGAGGGGATAAAAGAAAGAAAAAAACAGTACATTCTTAAGCTTGGGTGTGTAGCTGAAAATAGCAGCAGATTCTCTATTTCAAGTACACCTGGTATCCAGCTATAGACCAGTGTTAATGGTAATCATAGATAATGGAGAGCTAGCTAGTGAATAAAGATTGGGATGGGTAAGTGAGTCAGGTAGGGTGAGTTTGGAGAGACATCAAGGAAGGTAGATGGGTGGTATTTCACAAAAAAGGGGGGGACTAGCTTAAAGCCCCTCAGATCTTCCAAGAAGCCCACTACAGGTTACTGAAGTATCGTATTTGAAATGTTAGAAAATCTTCCTTCTATTTAATTACTGAAATCTGTTTCTTTCTTACCAGTCTTAATATGTCACTGTGGGTGTAAATTACAACAAATAATCATTCCACATCTCTATTATCTAGTCAGAGGTGAAATGAAACCTCTTTAACTATTTACAAAGGGTGAGGAAACCTGACTCTCCCTAAAGGAAGAAGAGAAGGAAGGAATATTTTTGTACCCTGAGGAGCTAGTTCAAACAAAAGCATGGAATACTGTCTTTCTTTGTTTGCATGTCTGTGTGTGTATGTGATAAAACTCTTACACTGAATAGATGTTTTTAATTTTCCTAGTGACTTGCCCATTGTCACACAGCTAATAAATATCCCATGAACAAACATTCCTGACTCCAAGAGCAGAAAGCTGTATACTCTGGCACACGGTTAATATTTTTATCTAAACTCGATGGAAAATCTTTCTGTGGTAGGATAAGCAATGGGAACCGATGGAACTTATCATCTCGACCAACACTGTGGCCTGATAATAGTTTGACTTACCTTTAAAAACTCTATTTCTGTTTCTTTTTCAGAAGCCCCTACATAGGTACTATGCAGTTTAGGTAATTCTTCTTTCACGTACGATAAATCCAATCTCTCTGTCACTCTAGCAGGCAAGTAATGTTCTAGTCTAAAGTATGACATACCATGAACCTATGAAAGACAGACAGGCAGACAGACAAGAGGGAGGGAGAGGGAAAGGGAGAAGGAGAAGTGGGGGAAAGAAGGGGGAAGGAAGAAGTAGGGGAAAGGGAGAGAGGAAGGGAGGGAGAGGGAGAAGTAGTGGAGAGAAGAGGAGAGGGAGGGAGAGAAAAGAAGGGAGGGAAGGAGGGAGGGAGAAAGAAAGAATAAAATATATTGTTGAAAACCACCAAAACCACATCAGAAGCAGTTTCTCTGAATTTTTTTTTTACAAACCCTTAACTTCTGTGTATTGGTTCCTTGGTGGAAGAGTGGTAAGGGTGGGCAATGGGGGTCAAGTGACTTGCCCAGGGTCACACAGCTGGGAAGTGTCTGAGGCCGGATTTGAACCCAGGACCTCCCGTCTCTAGGCCTGGCTCTCAATCCACTGAGCCACCCAGCTGCCCCAGTTTCTCTGAATTTTAATCAATACTAATCAAATCCACTAAGCTATGACCAAACTTCAACAAGGAATTCTTGCAAGCTATATAGTTATTTATTAGAAAAAGGGCTGTCTGACAGTAACATATAAATGGCCTCTGTTAATATATGAAGAAAAGAAATGCTACCTCAGGTTGGTAGTCTCCATACTCAGCTTGAAGGGCCAAGGAGGCGAGTAGTAGAGAAGTTTCATCATCACAGTGCATCCTTTCCTCTAAGATATCTTTACGTAGTTGGAGATAATATTGATGACAGGTCAAAGTATGTCTGAGAAAAGACAGAAATTTTATATTTAGCTGTTTATGCCTGAATCTCTTGGTGATTTTATTGACTTACAATTTGGTGGGCATTTTATACAACAAAATGAAATCTTTCCCATTGGTTATTATATATTGTATCTAATATATGTAGTCATACAAATAATAGATAATTACTATTATATGTTAAATCAGAATTTAACGAAATTTGAACTTTTCAGGAAAATAAATATTAGAAAGTTACAGAGTTGAAAGAATAAGGAAACCGAAAAAGATCCGAAATCTTTCAAGTACTCACTGTATCAGACTGACATCATCTAGAAAAAATTTAATTCGTAGAAACAAAGTAAAATTGACAGTATTTTTGTTCTTTTTCTTTGGCTCTTCTTTCCATCCCTCTGGGGCCACTTTAGTTAGTTTTAGATCAGGATCAACAAAGAAATACTCATTATCTAAAGAGGATTAAAAAAAAAAACCAAACATCCAGATCAAATATTGGTACTGAATAATATCTTGGGGGACTGACATAGTCCCCTTTAAAAACTTTTCTTCTCAATTTTTTAACAAGGAAGTTAATATGAAGTTTTGTTGCCAGCTGAAATTAGATCAGCAATTTACTTTTTATTCATGACATCACTGACAATTTAATATTCTATGATGCAAGTATTATAATTAAACAGAGCCAAAATGTAACTGATTTCCCCACCCACCCTCCCATCAAATCCCAATCCATTCTTTCTTAAAATGACTATTTCAGTTTAGCCAGTGGCAGAGTGGATAGAACACTAGGCCTGGAGTCATAAAGACATGAGTTCAAATCTTTCTTCAACCACTTACTACCTGTGTGACCCTGGGCAAGTCACTTTAACCTGTTTCCCTCAATTCCACATCTTTAAAATGAGCCAGAGAAGGAAATGACAAAACGACTCAAGTATCTTTGTCAAGAAAACTCCAAATTGGGGTCACAGAAGAGTCAGATACAACTGAAACCAATGTACAAAACAAAATAACATTTCTGTTTAGGGGACCACTGTCCTCAAGGATTTGCCACATCTAGGGTATATCCTGATTTTCTACTCTCCCTTGCTCTCCATATTTAATCAAATTACAAGTCTTATAGAGTCTTCCTTACCAATGGTCACCCTTCCACCCTCTATTATAATCCCAGAGCCAACATCCTATTTCGATTCCTCATCACCTCTCAGTTAGGTTAGTGTAATCGCCTCCTATTTGGTCTTCCTAAATCCAACTTTTCCTCTCTTTAATTTGTCCTCCATAAAACTGCTAAGAGCAACAACAAGTTAACTAAGGCACTAGTGGCAGCTTATTTTCTTTGAGATCAGATGCAAACACATGGTGTGGCATTGAAAACTCTGTATCATCTGGATACCTTTCTAGACTTAATTAATGTAAAGGCTTTGCTCATCTCACATTTGAGCCAAATTGGCTCACTAAGCATTCCAACTCTTGTGTTTGTCTTTCTATAAATATGCTCCCATCCCCAACCTTAATCAAACTCCCTAATTTTATTAGCCTTTCAGAGTCCTTGTATTATTACATCTAGCTTCAACTCAGGTTCTCCTTACTCTTCCAATTTGTTCTGATCCCATTCCCTCCCATGATGGCCCAATTGTTAAAGCTTCCTCACTCCCTATTTACTTGGCTCTGAACAAACTGTTTCCCTCCTAGTCAATGTGAGACTCCTAGAGAGAAGGAACAAATTCATTTTCATCTCTGTACCTCCAATAGTTCTAGTCCAGTACCTGGCACATAATAATTAATTAAGTGCTTAACAAATTCTTGTTGAGATTGAATTATTCAGCAAACTCCTATTGATCCAGCTGGAAAGTTTTGGTTAATGATTATATTCTGCTTAAACACACAGTTTGTTAAGATGGAAAGACTAAAAAATTAGATCCACTAAAAGAGTGTTGAACATGAGTTGATATTTCTTCAGCTCATTATTGCATGGCAATTTGGTTTTTAAAATAACAACAATATCATTCTCAATGTAATAAAGAGAAAATAAGATGGCAAATTTCATCTATAAAAGAGACCAAAAAAAAGAGAGTGGCACTGGCCATTGTAGAGTTGCCTTTTTCCTTTTTCTACAAAAATCAGGATATTTCTGGGTTTTTAAAACTTTCTTTTTTATTATTAGTTTTTTTCAGTTACATGTAGAAATAATTTTAGACAATTGTTTTCTGACATTTTAGGATTCAGATTTTCTCTCTACCATCTCCTACCAGGTAGTAAATCATCTGCTATCAGTTATACCAGTACGTGCATAGCATTTTATTATTGTAGCTGTTGTGCTTGGATTTATTCCCAATTAATCTTTCTTTAATCTCAAGGTTTTTTGAAAAAGTAGCTTATAAACACGGAGAAGTAACTATTAATTTTGTGTTTTATGATGGATTTTACTCTGCAAGAGATTTTATTCTGTAGTACCATACAAAACAGCCTCTTCCCCATCTCCAAGTGAAATTCATAAGTCATAGTTCAATCTCTCAGATTCTGGCTTAACTAAAATTATTCATTAAAGAGAAACTGAGCTAGAGTTTGGAAGCACAATTCTTTCATAAAACATTCTTTTTCCATAGGAATTATTATCTTTGCAACACTTGTAAATCACTCCTACCAAGGCACGACTGTTTTCCCACATCACTTCAGGTTATAAGATAGCATATGATATATGTATGTTATCCCTGACAACAGACAAGTTCACTCTGTCTTATTTAGAGCCTTTTCCTTGCTCATTGAAGGTGCTCTTATTTCATTCCCATGTACCTGTGAGTTTGCTATTCCTATCTGCTATCAATGACTTAGGTCAGAGTCCCATAGATCCATAAAAAGCATTCTTTCAAGACAGAGAAGGGTGGTCTGGGTTCCATGTATGTATAAATCCCTTCCCTTAATGAAACTAATCCCTCAACCTCATGATGTCACCTGTAATATTCTTTGTTCTGTGTTTCCCCAAACCTAAAAAAGGGGAGTGATCCTTTTGTTCAAGGTCTTTGGTTGGAAACTGAGGCAGTCATTGACCCTTTTATTGGCGAGTAGCATTTCTGTATTAACAAAATTATATTTTACTTGGAGAAGTGTGCCTCAGTTTATCTTTTTGTTCAATTTAACTTGTGTCAATTGTAAGGTACTGGGTAAATGTGAATATTTAGAGCTTTGATTTCCTTTGTATGGAAATATGGGAACTCCATTAACTAATACTGCTTTGTATTTGAGAGTTTAACAAGAAGCCCTTGGGCACATAACCAGTGTCATAAACAGGATGGGAATTCAGGTCTTTCTGGCTAGTCTACCTTCTATCACTGAAGTAAATTAAAAGCATTTACAAATGTTCCCTGGCTTTGCTATCAAGATTGGCTAAGTTCAATAATGTGTTCCTGCCAGCTTTTGGGGGAAATAAATATAATCTTGACTTCTTCTCATACCTATGGGCAAGAATTTACTTTTGAGTCTGAGAATTTAGTCTCGCTCAGTCAATAAGTATTTACTAAGTGCCCACTAGGTGCCAGGCATTGTGTTAAACAACAAGGATGGGGGAAAAAAAAAAAAGGCCAAAAAAAGACCTTGCCCGCAAGGAGCTCACAATTTAATAGGGGAAGCACTAGAATAAGATTGTAGAGGTTAGGATTTTAGCTGGTGCTTGAAGAAAACCAAGGAAATCAGGAGGTGGAGATGAGGAAACAGGGTGTTCTAGGAATGGGGAAAAGCCAAATAAAATGCCAGAAGCCAAGAGATGGAGCTTCTTGTTAAAAGGAAAGAAAGAAGGTCAGTGCCGCTGGAACAAAGAGTATGTGGAGAGGTGAAAGAAGGCTGGAAAGGTCAGTGGGGAGGGCTTAATTCATTAAAGGCTCTGAATGTCAAATAGAAGATTCTGTATTTGATCCTGGAGGTAATAAGGAAACACTACAGTTTACTCAGAATAGGCATGATATGCTCAAACATATCCTTTATGAAAATAATTTTGATTCCAAGACCGAAGGTACGGGTTTTATTAAAAAATGATAATAATAATAAAAAAGAAACAAAAGAATAATAGTGAAGATGGATAGAGATTTCCTTGGTTTTCTTCAAGCACCAGCTAAAATCCTAACCTCTACAATCTTATTCTAGTGCTTCCCCTATTAAATTGTGAGCTCCTTGCGGGCAAGGTCTTTTTTTGGCCTTTTTTTTTTTCCCCCATCCTTGATGGAGGATGGCCTGTGATGGATAGAGATGGGTCAGGCAGACCAAACACTGAATAGTCCAGTAATGAAGTGATGAGGATCTATAACAGTTGAGAGTTTAAGAGACAAGGGAGCATATCAGGAAGATGGTGTAAATGTGCAAGCAACAGGTCTTGGCAACAGATTAAATTTGGGAGTGGAAATGAGAGTGAGGAGCTGAAGATGACACCTAGGTAGTAAATCTGGGCAACTAGGAGATGGTGATGCCCTCAGGAATAATAGTGAAGGGTACAGCTGAGTAGCTCAATGGATTGAGAGCCAGGCCTAGAGACAGGAGGTCCTAGGTTCAAATCTGGCCTCAGATACTTCCCAGCTGTGTGACCCTGGGCAATGTGACCCCACTGCCTAGCCCTTACCACTCTTCCGCCTTAGAGCTAATACACAGTATTGATTCCAAGACCGAAGGTACGGGTTTAATTAAAAAATGATAATAATAATAAAAAAGAAAAAAAAATACTAGTGAAGTAGGTGCAGCTAGGTGGCTCAGTAAATTGAGAGCCAGACCTAGAGAGAGGAGGTCCTAGGTTCAAATCTGACCTCAGACACTTCCTAGCTGTGTGACCTGGGGAAAGTCACTTAACTCCCATTGCCTAGCCCTTACTGCTCTTCTGCCTTGGAAAGTAAGGGTTTTTATTTAAAAACAAAACAAAATAATAATAATAATAATTACTATGAAGTATTGGGGGTGGAGGTAAACAATAAGTTTAGTTTTGGACATGTTGAGTTTAAGATGTCTATAGGACATCCATTATGAGATGTTCAATAGGCATTTGGAGATGGGGTTAGCAGATAGGGTATGCTTTAGAAGATCTGAGAATCGTCAATATAGAGATCATTAAATCCATGAAAGCTGATGAGATCACCAATTAAAGTAAAATAGGGGGAGAAGACCTAGGACTGAAGCCTGTGGAAGAACCAAGATTAGTGGGCATGACCTAGATAAAGATCCATCAAAGGAGACTGAGTAGGAATGGTCAGAGAAGCAGGAGAGGCAAGAGACTAGTGTCTCAAAAACCTAGAGATTCCTAGCAATGTGATCCTGGGTAAGTCACTTAATCCCAACTATCTAAAGTTAAAATAAAACAAGAACAATAAAAAACCTAGAGACTAAAAAGGATCAAGGTGATCAATAGTTAGCAAGAAGGATGGGGATTAGGAAAAGGCCATGGGAGTCAGCAATTAAGAGATTATTGGTAACTTTAGATATGGCAGTTTGAGTTGAATGGGGTCTACTATTTTTAATAGTCAAAAGTTTTCTTTTGGACTATGCCTATGAAAACACATTTAAAGTAAAATTGTCCTGATTTGTTTAACACATCAGAACAAGGGTCAGATATAGCAACGGTTATAAGCCCCCCAAATTGTCCAGGAACTCAGTATTTGGAAAATGTGAAAATGCAATTAGTTATTTTCTTCGCTATCTATAGAACTTGCAAAACTTCTTTGTACCTTTAAGAGTAGCTAAAGCAAATAAGTGATGTTCCACCAAACCAATATGGGCCACAACCATATCAAATACATCTTTACAGAGGGTTTTGATATCACAGGTCAGCTCTAATCGTTGCCCACTCAAAAGCATGATGTTTATTTTTCTCCGTGTATCTTCATTCTTCCCTTTCTTGGTCTGCAATGGGAAGAATATAGCATTGTTAAAGAAAAATGATAGTAGAACATTGGCTACATATAGTCATAGGGCTTTTGAAGTTATTTCCTTGGAATAATGCAAATTATATATTTTTTTAAAATACTTACAAGGATAGATCTTGGCAGATCCAAAGATACAAATGGTTCAACTGTCATCTTTACGAATTCAGGTCCAAAGAAATTCTGCAAATCAAATAAATGAAGTTGAGGATGAAGTATTTATTCAATAATGAGCAATCATTGAGGTTCTTGCAGAGGGCATGGAAATAAGATTGGTAATTTATCCTCAAGCATATTGGTTCTCATATAGAGCTCATTTTCTTCCAAGATGTTTACTGTCACATTTCAGGTAATGGTTCTTTTCACTAATCAAGAAATTTATTTTAAAAAACTCTTTTAATGACAAATTCAGATTTGAAAGGTTATGGCACTAGAGATGAAAATATGGCCTATTTTTATATTCTTCATATTAACTTTTAAGTTTGCAAAATGAACAAAACTTTTTAACGGTATAAATCATAACTGATTTCTTAATTTTGCTCACAAAACAACCCCAAGAGAATTCTGACAAACTTCTTGCAATTGTTATAAATGAAAACACTTGAGGAGACATAAAAGAAATGTTGTCAACATTTCACTATATGAAATGTTCAAAGAATCTAATATATTACAAATGAAGTTTCATTCTTTTTAAATTTTTATTTTCAGTTCCAAATTCTCTTCTTTCTTCCACCCACTCCTAGTTTCATGTTTGTAGAAATGGAAAGATATTTCTGTATAACGTAGGGCCTTGTTAAAGGCTACACTAAAAATAATTTTTTTGAGCTTTTATAAGTAAGGGATGAAAACTTCACATAAGAAATTTCAACAAGTTAGATTATTAAAGGGTGCAAAACAATACACACACAAAAAAAGCTAAAACAATTTAGATAAAAATGCAAAAAAAAATTAAATAGAATACAATACAATTACTTGCAATGAAGCCAAGCTCCAAATAATAGATGAGAAAATACACGTTTGTCTTTTCTTGCCTGCACCTCCCCTGCCTCAAAAAGGAGGTAGGAAATACATAAGTATTGATAACTGCATAAACTATGGGGCTTGGCTAACATATTGGCTAGTTTTCCTGAATTGTAGTTATCATCTTTTTATAAGAGATGGTGCTTTGGGGAGGAGTTCTTTACATCTATTTTGAAATGAAAATGATATAAAAACAAAAGACCAGTTAAAAAAAGTCTAACCTTCCATCTTAGAATCAATACTGTTTCAAGTCAGAAGAGCGGTAAGGAGAAGGCAATTGGGATTAAGTGACTTGCTCTGGCCACACTTAGGAAGAATCTGAAATTAAATTTGAACCTAGGACTGTCTTTGTTTAAGTCTGGTGCTCTATCCACTGATCCTCTTAGCTGCCCCAACAGGTTAATATTTAAAACAGAATCATTAAATTAACATATTGATTTAAAGTCTGAGAAGTACTTAGAAGTACTTTATCAACATAATCTTGCTTTCTCCACAAAATAATCCTATGAGATAGGTGCTATATAAATGAATACAGGTTTGGTCCATTTAAATAGTTCTAATATAAGCTATGTATGCTAATGTCACAGACTTTATTGTGTAGAAGTGATCTAAGGTTTCCTACCTCAAAGTATAGTAGTGCTTACTTTGCTAAGCCAGTCTAAGGTACAACTTGGTTCTACCTCTTTCTAAAAGTGCCCAAGTCATATGTATTGTCCTACCTAGTACTGAGGCTACATTGAAGGCTTAAAAGAATGTAGCAAAATAAGAACAAAGAAGATACTCTTGGATTCTGATGCAAAGTGGTGAGAGCAGAGGGAGGGAGATAATTACAGAACCCAACTTTTGGGATGAAAAAGACTTCAAGTCTTGAGTTGGCTCTATGGGGTGATCTGGGAGAAAAAAGTATAAATAGGGGAGTAGGAGAATTAATAAAAACAGTAAACATTTCAGAGGCTGCAGAATGACAAGAACATTGCTATAAAGGTGTGAATTGGTTCAATCCTTTTTGAGAGCAATTTGGAATTATATTTTTAAAATTGCTAAAATTGTCCATACACTGAACCAGAAATTCAGCTGCTAAGCAAATGCCCCAAAGAGATTAAAGGAGATAAAGGTCTCATAAAAAAGAAAACACTAAAAGAAGGATGTGGGAGTAGAAACAAAGAATTCTAAACAAAGCAGAAACTTATCAATAAAGGGAACAGTTTAAAAAATTATAGACTAAACAAAACAAAACAAAATTATAGACTATTACTATGCCAGAAGAAATGAATATGATAAATACAGAGAAGCATGGGAAGATTTAAATGATCAGATGCAGAGTAAATTAAGCAGAGCCAAGAATATCTATATGATTATAGTAAAGTCAATGCAAAGAACAACAATCAAAATTTCATGAACCTGAATACCAAGTCATTATAATGAACAAAGTTTATCCTAAAGAGGAGTTAAAGAAATATCTCTGGGGTTCACTTGCAGAGTAGGGAGGAGATAAAAGTGTGACAATAAGTGTATGCACAACAATTACAGAATATGTACTGTCAAACTCATGTACTGATTAGTTTTGCTGAACTGATTTTTCATCCCTCTTCTTTATTTTTTGGTGTATGGGATGGCTTGCTGGAGGAGGAGCAGAAACATATACTTGGAAATAAGAGTAACATTAATAAAAATGAAGAAAGAATATGGATAATTTTTAAGATATTTGAATGCAGTCAGCAAAACTAACATAGATCCCTGTCTAATACTATAAGAAGCATTCAATGCCATAGCTCTCCATCTCTGTAAAGAGGCAAGGAATCAAAATTATTTTTCTTTGGGATCAAGATTATTATATCTTTACACCATTCGCTTTCCAATATTGTTATCTTTCCATTTCTATCACTAGTAGTCTTGAGATAGAAAAATTTCTGGAAACATCGCAATTTGTTTAGTCATTCTACAATGGAAAGACATCCTAGTTTGGGTCTTCTACAAAAAGTGACGCTATAAATATTTTAGTATATATGGGGTCTTTCTTTTAGTCATTGACCTTTTCATGGTATATCAGTTCAAAAGCATGTAGCACCCCACTCTAACACTCTTCCACCTCCCACCTAAACTTGAATTCCTGTCTATGAGAATTCATGGACTCTGATGGATGGGTTGGGATTTTTTTTAACCATATCTTGCCAAAACCACTTCCCAGAGTGCTCCAACCATAACTGTGGACACTTGGCTGATTTGCTTGCTTATAATTGTACCTTCAGGATGCCTAATGTTATAAACAATTAATAAATGCCTCCTTCAATAATTTTTTTCCTTATCCTTAGTGATGGAATCTTGTATCAACAGGTATGGACAGTTTTGCTATTTTTTTTTGTATAATTCTAAACTGCTTTACAGAATAGTTTGATAAATTTATAATGTGACATTATAAAGCTCAAGGGGGGAAAAGTCATTGTATAATTCCTCCAAGAGGATAGTGGATACAACAAGAAACCTGAATGGAGACTAGTTAAAGAGAACTGGGGATATTTATGCTCAAAAGAATGGAGTTAGGAAATGAAGCCTTGTGAAGGGTAAGCATTCAAGAGAAGCTTGGTGAAATGATCTACACTTAAGGAGGGAAATTAAATGGAAGCTTGTTTATTATAAGGAAGAATCTTTTCCATGGCATTATTTATCTCCTGAACTGTGACATTCATAATCCTAAGTGAAATTATATTTTGCTTTATATTATTTTCAAAATATGATGTGTAGAAAACACTATTGTATTTTGCTAACAGTTTCAGCGTTTTCAAAAACAGTTAAAATTTGTTTATAACCATAACATAATCTGGTTTTGATTATCATTAACCTTTGGTAATGGAGTAATTAAAATTATAGACACAGAAGGAGAAGTGAATTCAATATTAGGGGTTACATGACATTAGATCAAAAAAAAAAAAAAAAAAAAAAAAAGCAATGGGCCATGTGGGGTAGTTGCTAGGGAATCTAAAGATGGATTCCAGCAGGACAAGGTCAGATATACCCATTTATTTAGAATAGTATAGAGGAGAACAATCATATTCAGGCACAAAATGAACTATGTAGTCTTAGAAACCCCTTCTAATTTTGTGAATAGAGATATATATTTAAAAATGTATCACTCTTGTAAAATGATCAAATGAAATCTTACTATTCTTTGGAAAAATAAGTAATTTTATTCTAATAAAGGTAACATACTTAACTAAATTACCTTTTTTTGGACTTGACAATGTATATTAAATATTCTAAACTATGTGGAGAGAGGAGAGAATATCTTTTCGACAATGAACATTTATTTCAGTACTTTAAGGGTCTATGTTTTTTTTCTGTGACTTGGAGATTCTGACTCCTCTATAATTCAGAGAAGGTCTTCAAGAATGGCTGTAATTGAAAACTTTGGGAGTTGCTATGGTTGCCCCTACAGCCAAATTGAGGATGTTTCACCACATTTGGTTGAATTTTGGGTAACAATCTCATACTGGCCCATGACCTATTGGCAAAGCTTTATTTTTTTCTTTTAAGTTAATCTTTTCTTGATTATATGTAATAAAAATCTTTTACACAAGTATTCTGAAATTATAATGTCCAAATTATCTTTCTCCTTCTATTCACTCCCTCCCAGAGATGGTAAAAAATTTGATCTTGCAAAACATATTTCCACATTGGTGGTATTGTGACAGAATACTCATATAAAACCAAAATTATTGGCAAAGCTTCTGATAATTAAAGGACACTTTAATGCCATAAAAAGTTTTTAGATTATGACTTTTAAGAAGGAAAATGAAACATTTAGAATTGTTCTCTTTGCCCTGAAAAAGGAAGGTTTTTCAGAGACAGCTGGATTGCAGTAATGGCAGGAATGGGGCAAGAGAAAAGACAATGAAAGTGAGGATGATGCTAAAAACCTCCACTAATTTTCTTAATATTCAAAGTCATGAGAGAACAATAGTACATAGATGGCCCAAGGGAAGATGACTCTAGTTGGTAGCAAGGATCAGAAAAGATAGATCTGGATTTGAAAGCAAATACAGGGGTAGCTAAGTAGCACTGTGGAAGAGTACCAGGCTTAGAGTTGGGAGAACTGGGTTCAAATCTAGTCTCAGACATATTCGAGCTGTGTGACTCTAGCAAGTCACCTAACCCTAATTACCTAGCCCTTACTGCTCTTCTGCCTTAAGAATTATTAGTATCTATTCTAAGACATAAGATAGGGTTTGAAATATAAGTAAATACAAGGAAAGACATAGACAGGTCAACTTTATTCTGAAAACAGGTTTAATATTGTTCTCTTCCTGAGAAGTGAGGATTATTAGGATTTTGTCATGTATTATTGCTCTGTGCCGTTTGCTCTCCATTTCATTCAATTCTATGGTCTGGGAATTTGTTTTCAACTACATAAGAATGGAATGTGACATCATTTGAATTAAAACCTATCATCAAGCTCTTGCTTTATGTTAAAATTTATCAGTAAACTAGTATCAGGCCTTGTGGAAAACACAAAAATAATTGAGGATGGTTTTCTGAGGAATAAATAAAATTAAACAGATATCAAAGGCATCAGAGAGGGAGTAAGGAAAAACAAATCTTCACCAAAAAGAAAAATATGAAGAAAAAAGATGTTTAGCTAAAAATTTTAATGATCATTTGCAGAAAAGTTAAAAAGAGAAAAATTTTATGCAAATTATTTTTAATGTTCAGACATTTTCCCAAAAATGTCATTTCTTTCAAAAAGCAAGAGTAGAGTAAAAGTAGATGCTACTTAACTTTCTTTCTTCCTACCAATCCCCTGGCTTGTTTCTCTCATTAAAAATATATAAAAATAAATGCTTCCTTCCTTTTGGACTTTCGAAAGTTCCTCTGTACTATCCAAAGTTGATTTCTTTTCTGAAAATTTTAAGCTCTCTTCTGTTGTAAGGAAGGAGAGGATTTAAGCATATGAGCAGGATCTGCAGAGAAGATCTGCAGGGAAAAGATTCTAGAATGTGAAGTGTGGAAGAGGAGACAGTTACTGGGTTTGGGGCTGAGTCTTTGACCTGAAGAGACTGGCAATTTTCCTGTGGCTGTTTTTTACCTTGTCTTTCCCATCTAACTGCTTCCCTGCTGATTGGTTGATACAACTTTTGAGCTTCCTGGTGTGATCCTGAATCATCTGGGCCATCGTCTGTTAAGAATTAGGTTGGGGTCCTTCTGGATCCATAACTTCTTCCTGGGCCCTGTCCTGCCTAACTGCCAAAACTCGCTACCTGTATTACAATCAAAGGTGGGTTTTGGGTTAGTGTAGTTTTAGGTAAGGACGAGAGTAGCTCTATCTCTGTGAAGGTTTCCCATGAGGGAACAACTTTAGATCTGTGGGAGGCTTAAGTAGTGAATATTAGTTTAGGTCAGTGATTCCCAAAGTGGGCGCTACCTCCCCCTGGTGGGTGCTGCAGCAGTGATCCAGGGAGGCGGTGATGACCACAGGTGCATTTATCTTTCCTATTAATTGCTATTAAAATTTTTAAAAAATTAATTTCCAGGGGGCTAAGTAATATTTTTTTCTGGAAAGGGGGTGGTAGGCCAAAAAAGTTTGGGAACCATTGGTTTAGGTTATCCAAATTCCCTTTTCCACCTTCCCTTGTTATAATAAACCAAAACACCCCTGTTATATATTGATCTGTGTTTGTTACCTCTGCTTGGAGTGGGTCTGTTAGCCTGTCACCCCACATTCAACCTGCTGACACTGGTTCTGTTGGCTTTCCCAAAACAGTTTAATCTTCTGATACTGGCCCTATCTGAACCATCTTATACCATCCCCCAAACCCACCAACATTATACTTCATAATACTTCTTAAAAAAGTAATTCAACTATTATATTAATCTAAATGTAGATTGCATGTCTAAAATGATATATACTTAGAAAAATATATAGAACACACTGAAAAATATTACTCGGATTCTACATAAGCCATAAGGAAGTTATCTAGTAGAGAATGTTTTTCTTTAATTAACTAGGAAACTTACAGATTTTTAATAGAATTAAAAATCTCTAGACTTTTAAAATCTCAATTTTTAATCTTAGCTCAATCTCTTGAAAGGCAATATGGCATATGGGGATTCCTGGAGGTTGACATGGTGGAACTAGTGATCCAGATCTGTGTATGACTTTCAGCAGTCACTGACAATGGGCTCTTAATTTCTCAGTATCCTGGATAAAGGGGCAAAGAGAGTATGTAGGACAGAAATACAGCCATGCAAATTTATTATTAACTATCCTGGACATGCTTAGTTATAAAAGAGAATCTGAGAAAGTTAGAGGGGATAGGTCTGGCACTGGGAGAACTCCGGTTCACACTTCGCCTCAGAATTTCCTAGCTGTGTCACTCTGGGCAAGTCTTTCTCTTGTCTTTAACTTGTCTTTCTCTTACTACTCTTTTGCCTTAGAATTGACGAAAAGAAAAAAAAAAAGAATAGGAGATGGGTATATGTCTCCTATGGAATGCTTAAGCCAAATGGTGCAGAAGTTAAAATATCTTAACCAATGCCCTTAGAGATACTTATTCTTTACATGGAAAATGAATATACCACAAAAAGAAAAGTTGCTTCTTTTCCCTTGGTTTTAGATCCTCACTCATCAGCCTGTCCTGAGTCAGAGGTGATGGACTCCTCAATACAGAATGAAATATTTTTTTTTGGACTTAATCTATTTTCCTTGATTATGCATATCTCTTAGCAATCGTTTTGCTTTTCTTTATTCTTCAGGAGGAGGTGGGTTAGGAGAGGAAAACAAATTTTTGCTGATTAAACAATTTTAATTGAAAAAAGAACATGAGTAAGGAGCTGACATACTAATGGAAGAATGGGATCACATATTGAAATCTTGTTATAAAGTAAATAAGAAAACATAAAAATAAGGTTCAGTTAAATATGGATTGTTCACATGCCTTCCAAGGAAAGGCAAATAAAGGGTTTGGCAAAATGGGCTTCATGTGATAGTCACACTGTTATTTTGTCTTAGTGTGTTCATAAGAAATGTAAGCAAACAAACCACCATGGAGATAATTGCAGCTTATGTACCATCCACTCTGGTGCATTAAGGACTAAAGAATTTTGGAGCAAATCAAAAGGACATTCGAAAATAAGTAAACATAGGTTTTGACACACAGTGGCTTAGATGAAAAAGTAACTTGGGGAGGGCGGTGAAAACTACTGGAAAATATGGTTTTGGATCAAGAAATGGAAAACACCAAAGGCTCACAGACTACTCAGAAGCCTTTTGTTTATCCATAATAAAAATTTTCTTCCAGAAGAGTTAGTAGTTTCTGTTTTAATGGAACCCAACATAATTCAAACTTAACTGACTCCAGTATAATGGAAAGTAAAGGCCATAAACTTATCACAAATGTGTTTGATTTCTCTTTTTATGTATTCAGATGAACAGTTTAGAACAAATTAAAAAAATGCCAACTTAGAAGAAACAACAGGGATGAGAAGAAACTGTGTATTACTGGATTCATTCAAGATTTATTTAAAAAATGTTAAG
This sequence comes from Gracilinanus agilis, assembly GCF_016433145.1. NCBI lineage: Eukaryota > Metazoa > Chordata > Mammalia > Didelphimorphia > Didelphidae > Gracilinanus > Gracilinanus agilis. The sequence continues at coordinate 42,221,434 of NC_058135.1, read as the reverse complement.
GCCAAAAAATGGGAACAAGAAAAAAATCACTCTGACTCATACTATTTCTTAGAGAAGTTTAATGGACCCAAAACAGCTACCATAATTAGGAGGCTGAGGGAACACACAAATTGCCTTGGCCAACTGCATCAGCTTGTCAAGCAGAAAGGCACTGCAGCCAAAGGTATAATATTTATATTGGTTCCCAGGGATCTATCTTGGATCTGCACTGCTGAAAAATTTTTATGCCAAGGGAAACAGCATGGTCCAATGGAATGAATCCCAGATTTGAAATCAAATCCTGGGTTCAAGAATCATTTTGTAACTATATGACCTTGGGAAAGTGTCCTCACTTCCCTCAAACTTTAGTTCTTCATTTGTGAAAAGGGTGAGGTGACGAGAGGAAGTTTCCTTCCACTTGTAAATCTAGGATTCCATCAAGCATGTGAAAGTCTAAAATGTGGGAGATCCATTCTGTTTGGTCCGAGAAGGCAAAATTAGAAGTGATAGATAAAAGGCATTTTTTAGGCCTAATTGTTAAAAGAAAATGAATAATGAGAGCAGAATAAATGTCCAAATCAGAGCTTCTCCAAAATCAAAGGTGTTCATTTGAAAGGGAATGGAACTACATCCTATAATGAGATCTTTAGTGTTATAAAATGGCTTAGAGATTTATTAGTAATAGGTTGAGTTGGAGCATTTGATGTCCCCGTTCAACACTGAGAAACTCAAAAGCCTGTGGTTTGGTGTACAAATTCATTTATAAAATTGGAACATAAAGACAACCAAAGGACATAAGCCTATTGACCCACAAAACAATAAAAATAAGTTGAGAGAAAAAAAAAGAATCTGGCAAGTGACACTGGTATTGAACTTTCAGTCCAACAAAACAATAGTTTCCTTTCATTTGAATTGTGGCAGAGTAGATGGCAGAGTGGACCAGAGATCGAATACGCCCCCAACCACTTTCTTGCTGTGTGACCAAAGGGAAGTCACTTATCTTCTATTTGCCTCTGTTTCCTCATCTGTTAAATGGTACTTTAAGAAGATAATGTGAGATAAAGACATCTCAGCTGGATTAGATACATACACTAAGAAGTTGTAGTACAGGTAAGACAATATCAAGGGTATTCAGGTGAAGAGTTTTCATGATATTTCAAAGAAAAAAGTTTTAAAACCCTACAAGAGATCATATTTGGTTCTATATTCCACAAACTGAGATTAAGAATACAATAATTATCACAAGAGTCAAAAGGAACAGTAAGTACATAGGGAAGAGTAATGAATTGGCAAAGGGGATAAAGAGCTAGACCTAGAGTCAGGAAGATTGCATAAGTTCAAATCTGACCTCAAAAACTAACAGTCAATGTGTCCCTGGGCAAATCACTTAATCCTACTGTTTGCTTGTTTCTTCATCAATAAAATGAGTTGAAGAAGGATATGATACTTCGGTATTTTGACCAAGAAAGTCCCAAATAGAGTCATAAAAAGTCAGATGACTGAAAAATGACTAAAAATACATACGGAAATGGAAAGATGAATGGAACGAATAAGATTGCCAATGATAACTTGCACTTTAGACATAGTGGGGGGGAAAAATATGTATGATTGGATGTCAGTGACCACTTATTCCCACCAAGATATTGTTACCCTTAAAATACTCTAAGTACTAGGAGGTTTCTTGAATGTTAGAAGTAAAAAGTACTCAGGGGCACTTGGAATGTAAATATTTTGATATTTTAAAAGAATCTAATTCTAAACCTATATTTTAGCAGAATAAGTAGGAACACACTCTCCCTTTTTGGAACTAAAATGTAATTTTTCACTTGGCCAAACAGAGGCTTGTAGATGCTTGTAGGAGCTCTAAAAAAGAACTATTTTACCTGGACCTCAGCTTTAAGAATAAGCAATTCCATATTAGGAATCAATTTACCCTCAGTTTTCTTTGCGTCATAGCTGTTTCTAATGCCATTTCTCTCAGAGGATCTCTGGTGACATCAAGCATGGATGCTTTAATGGTGTCTCCTGGATAAAGGCTTAACCGAGACTGTCTAAGAGCCATCTTTGTCTGGAGCTGCATCAATTCTTCTTCCTGACGTTTGAGCATGATCTCTTGACTAATCAAGTTGCCTTCAAATGATTTTTCATATTGTCTGCTGTATTGAAGAAAAGGGAAGTGATTGTCAATAAAATCATTAAGACAAATCCAGAAAAACACTAGCACACAGAATAATAAAATTTAAAAACTTTCATATTCATTACTCCTTCCATCAATACTACATAGCTAAAATGAGGTGCCAGAGGATTAATTATGCTTGAGCAGAACTAAAAGAAACATAGTAGCTATAATTATTTCAGATAAGGCCATAGTAAGTATAGATATAGTAAAAAGATAATCAGGGAAATTATATTAGGCATCATATATTACAAATGATTATCAACACTTCAGATAATACTTGAGGAAAATAATAATCAAGTTAGAAGGAGAAATAGATAGTAAAATGATACTAATGGAAGACTTTAATGTATTCCTGTCAGATTCAGATAAACCTAATGAAAAAATAAACAATTTATAGACCTAAGCAGAATGTTTAAAAAATTTTACATGATAGACTTTTGGCTATTGTGGATTCAAGTTTTTCTTTTTTGCTTTGTAAACCAAAAATTCTGTTTTCATGATTCGTATTTCTCTCAAACTATTTCTTTCAGTACATCTTGTTGGGGTTCCATGCTTTCTTAAAAATCCATAGGACTAGGGGGCAGCTGGGTAGTTCAGTGGATTGAGAGCCAGGCCTAGAGACGGGAGGTCCTAGGTTCAAATCCAGCCTCAGACACTTCCCAGTTGTGTGACCCTGGGCAAGTAACTTGACCCCCATTGCCCACCCTTACCACTCTTCCACCAATAAGTCAATACATAGAAGTTAAGGGTTTAAAATTTAAAAAAAAAAAAAAATCCATAGGACTGGAGGCAGCTAGGCTCAGTAGAGAGACAGGTCTAGGGACAGGAGGTTCAGGGTTCAAATATGATCTCAGACACTTCCTAACTGTGTGACCGTGGGCAAGTCACTTAACCTCCACTGCCTAGCCCTTACTGCTCTTCTGCCTTAGAACCAATACGTAGTATTGACTCTAAGACAGGAGGTAAGGGTTTCAAAAAATTTATAAAAATTAAAAATAAAAATATCCTCTGCCTTCTTAGGTATTGATTGATTTTCCTTTGTCTTACAGTATATATTCTGAATCTTTTGGCCTTATTTGTCCGAGTTTATGCCCATTCTGTTATTGTCTTCTCTAATGGTTTATCCACTTGTTCTCCAGGCTTTTTTTTTAACCCCTTACCTTCCTTCTTGGAGTCAGAGTGGTAAGGGCTAGGCAAAGGGGGTTAAGTGACTTGTCCAGGGTCACACAGCTGGGAAGAGTCTGAGGTTAGATTTGAACCTAGGACCTCTGTCTCTAGGCCTGGCTCTCAATCCACTGAGCCAACCAGCTGCCCCCGCTTCAGGCTTTTATTTGTCTTTCTCCTCCTGAGATCTTTAGTAATTTCAGTCTTTCCCCCTCACATTGTGACACCTCCCTGAATGAAAGATCTCCCAAGGACTGATTTCAAAGCTATTTTGGTCTCCTACCACAATGGGGAATTCAACCTTCACCATTCCCAATCTCTGCCACAATTTTGGCTGTCTCTTTCAAGAAGCCCCAATTCCATGCTTGGTGACCTATCCCAGTTCTCTCTTCCTCAGTTTTGTGGATAGCACACTACAGTGCAACTGGCCCCAGGCAGAGCATCCTTTATGCTTTCCTACATGCCCATTGCTTGTTGCCTCTGAATGGCAGAATGAGGGTGGTAGAGCATGTAACAGCAAGGGAATGGCTGAATGGATCCCAGGGGTCCAATTTGGGTAGCTTGCCAAAGCTGGTAGGGGAGAATGTGCTGAGGGAGTTCATTAGAAATGAAGGTTCAACTGGTTGTTAACTTTGTTGGGGTTCTTGGTGCCTTATATCAAAGAGAAAGCTGAAATTCTTTCCCTTCATATATAATTCTTATTTTGGAGAAGTATGTGGGGTTCTGAGGATGAGGGAAAAATCTCAAGTCCTGCTTCTTATTGGTCACAATGTAGAAGTCAATATTGATATTCTTTTTATTTATTTATTTTTAAGGGCCCTACCTTCCATCTTAGAATCAATATTATATATTAGTTTCAAAGCAGAAGAGAGCAGTATAAGCTAGGCAATGGGGGTTAAGGGATTTGCCCAGGGTCACACAGACAGCTAGGAAATGTGTAAGGCCCATTTGAACTCAAGACTTCCCATCTCTAGGCCTGGCTCTAAAACCACTGAGCCACTTACACACCCTTTATTCTTTTTATTTTTTAAAAAATCCTTACCTTTTATCTTAGAATCAATACTATGTATTGATTGGTTTCATAGCAGAAGAGCAGTAAGGACTAGGCAAGGGGGGTGAACTAAATATATATATATATATATATATATGGATTAATGATTCCTGAGGTCAGGTTGTATAGGCTTTTGTCTTAATAGGCAGGGCTATTAATAGGCACCACTAAAAAAGTCTCATTCCCTTCTCTCCCTCATCCTAATTAATTCTGGTACCTTCCTTCTGTTGATTATTTCTAATCCGACCTGGATAAAACTTGTTTGTATACAGTTATTTCATGCTGTCTCCCCCATTAGATTGGAATCTTCTTGAGAACAAGGATTATCTTTACCATTTTTGTACTCCCTGAGTTTAGCATGTAATAGGTCCTTAACAAATACTGACCTTCTAAGGAAAGATATTAAAAGTATATGACCTCTTTTTTAGGTAAAAGCAAACTGCCTCTGACTAGTTTCAGGCATAGGAAAAGAAAAAAGTGGGTGAGATGAAGAACTCCATACCACTTGGGGCCTAGATTACTGACAAAAGGAAATGCCACAGAAGTCAGCAAAACAATTTTATTCAATTCCAGTAATGTATCTCATAAATCAACAGATATCATTTACCTTTTTTTGCTGGTCACAGAGGATTATTATAAGGGATGTCTGTATAGCAAAGTACTCTAGACTCATTACTAGGGAGGAAATATTTTTCCCACCCCATCTTTGAAATAAATTTTGCTTAATATTACCAACATGTCATAGTTTGGGCAACTGTAAGGGCTTCCACCTAGGCTGATAAACAGTACAGATATTTCCATAAGTGCCTATATAGAGACTGACTACCAAGAACTCAAATCATTCATGCCCACAATATACATCCATATCTCCTCCTCATTAGCCACAATAAGTATTATTCAAACTGGGAGTCTTTCTCCACCTCTAAATGAGCAGAGCTGCTCCTTCCCTTGGTGGTCTTTAAGCCTAAGCCTCTGAGGAAAACTGGGATCATGTTACATGGGCACAAGGGCAGGATTTCCTTGGTATACCATTATCTGTCTGCTGGTATCTAGCAGTCTCATATATTTGGTGTTTCTCCCTTCCTTAAGCCACCATGACTAGACATTTAGCTTCCAGTTTCCACAAGATTCTCTAGTTAGAACAGCCTGAGACTTTAGAAGCTTAGCCCTTGCCCTCAGTACTTATTATAGTTTCTGACACATAGTATTATTGATTAGGAAACTCATCCCAACAGCCTCTCAAAACTGAATAAAAAGTCTTGGGTGGCTCAAACAACTAGGTGGGGCAGGGGTGGGGGGGGGTTGGGTGAAATTTTGACTGGGATACCTTCATCTTGGATGTCCTCATGCAATAATTATCTTCTTGTCTACTTTGTTTCAGAAACTATATCCAAAGCTCCTTAAAAAAATAGTACTAGGCAGCTGGGTAGCTCAGAGGATTGAGAGTCAGACCTAGAGACAGGAGGTCCTAGGTTCAAATCTGGCCTCAGACACTTCCCAGCTGTGTGACCCTGGGCAAGTCACTTGACCCCCATTGCCCACCATTACCACTCTTCTGCCTTGGAGCCAATACACAGTATTAACTCCAAGATGGAAGGTAAGGGTTTAAAAAAAGAAGAAGAAGAAGAAGAAGTAATGGAGAGGACACATAAAGTAAGTACTCAAAACAAATCTCTTCTAAAAATTTTACCCCTATCATTGCTTTCCCCTACAGAGGAACCAACAAGAAAGGGAATTCATCTTTCTAGGTCAAATATGCAGAACTGTCAACTTTTGCCAATTAAAAGGAGATAAAAGGCAGTGTGTGTGTGTGTGTGTGTGTGTGTGTGTGTGTGTGTGTTTCTCTCACAATGAATCAAAAAACATTAATTAAGTGCTTGCTATATGCTAAAGCCTGTGCTAGGGATAGGAAAAGAGGCAAAAGACAGTCCCTGCCCTCAAGAGGCTTAAAATACTCCCAAGTGTAGCTCAAACTAGATTAAGATATAAAATGGGGAAACATTTAACAAAATAAAAATGCAGTGACTAGATAATATGTTATTTTAAAATTCCAGTCAGTATGTCGACTGAACACAAGGATTTTTATATAAGGATCTTTACAGATGGATTAGTAGCCTCTGTTTCTATTTGACTGAAAACACTGCATTAGGCTATGCCTTCATTAGCCATTATTTTCATAATACACTAGCTTGCTAAGAATTCTAATTTATTTTTTCTGTACCTGCCCAATGTCTGTGGGGGTAAAAGCTTGTCCACTTTCTATCTATCTCCACTATGGAGAAAGCCATTCCCAGGTAGTAAAGAATAGGCTGGAAGGTCCTTTATGATCAGTTTTCAATTTTCATCATCAACTTTTATTCTGTCCTCAGATAGTCCTGATCTTGGTAGGGTTTAAATCATTCTGTGAAACCTCTGGTTGGAAATTCTTGCCTTAAACCCATTAACAATTCCATTTTTAAAAAACCTTACCTTTTGTCTTAGAAACAATGCTAAGTATTGATTCAAAGGTGGTAAGGACTAGGCAAGTAAGGTTAAGTGACTTATTAGGAAGTGTTGGAGGCCAGATTTAAAACTAGGACCTCCATCTATAGGCCTGGCTATCTGCTGAGCCACTTGGTTGCTCCTAAAGATGAGAAAGCATGTAGTTGATAAATTGTTTCAGTCATATCCAACTCTTCATGGGTCCATTTTGGGGTTCTGTTAGGAAAGATACTGGAGCGGTTTGCCATTTTCTTCTCCAGCTCATTTGGCAGATGAGGAAAATGAGAGTGAAGTGACTTGCCCAGGGTCACACAGCCAGTAAGTGTCTAAGGCTAGACTGGAACTCATGAAGATGAATCTCCCTGATTCCAAGCCCAGTGCTCCATAACAATGCCCTTTTCACCTGTGCTGTGCGGTCTTTTAAGTGATTCTTGGTCTTTAAAGTACAGAAATTAAAGATCAAAATCAAATTTCCCTCTGCCTTGAATGGCCTAATATTCAAGGATAATTTATCTTTTTTTCCTTAGGCTTGAGAATCAGCTTTTCCAATGCCACAAATAAGAGTTACTTTGCTTTTTTTTTTTTTTAATTTTATCTATTAAATTCCTCAAAAGAGCCAATTCAGTGATAGTTAGTTTTTTCAGTAAATTAAAGCAAAATCTTTAGCTGAAAGGCAGAGTAGAAAGGGGAGATGTAAGAGCCTAAAGAAATAAGGTATGGGAATAGCTTTTATGGGGAGTGAGACAGGGAATCAATTCAGGAGAAATAAAAGGACCTCCTTGCTAGAGTGAGGGACCAGCTGAAGTGGGACAATATACATTTATAACGTACCCCATCAGCACAGTTATGTGACGCCCTTCAGCTCAGTTCAGCCACATGAGTTAGAGTTGAGGATCATGAATCAGAAAACACTTATGATGTGGCAGGCACCATGCTAAGATAAAAGGGATACCAAAAAAAGGAGAAACATTGTTTCTGACCTCAAGGGACTGATATTCTACGAGAGAAAACATCCATGAAAAACTATGTATAAACAGGATTTGTACATAATATCAGGAAGGTAATCTCAGCAAGAAGATATTTTAGAGGCAGGAACTAGGGAGACGGAGGGGGGTGCTGGAGGGTACAGGAAAGTCTCCCTCAGAAGATGAAATCTGAGCTGAGCCTTGAAAGAAGCCAAAGAAGATGGACATGAGCAGGGAAGTATTCCAAGAACAGGGGTTAACCAGTCCAAAACACAGTTCACCAAAAGCACATTTATATGAGCCTTTTTGAGTCAATAATAACCTTAGCCTATATTTATATAATCCTTTATGTTAACAATGTCCTTTTCTCACAATACACCTGTCACACAACAGAAACACATAGTCATTCTCTTTTTAAAACAAGGAAAGGAAGGCACAGAGAGAGAGACAAAGTAACCAAACCCAAACAAATTATTAATCTTAATATAGCTATAAAAATAGAGAAAGAGAAGATGAAGGAAAAAGTAGAGAGGGAAGTGAAGAGAGGAGGAAAAACTACCTCCTAGTGCAGTAGAACAACTACTAAATGTGAATGGGGAAAAAATTATTCATCTCTTTCCGATACCTTGGTCTCTGTGATTGTCCCTGGTTGGAAGAGGTTTCATCTACCCCCTGCAGTCCACTACTGGAGTCAAATGTTTTTGAAGCTTCACTCCTCCGCACTAATGCATGAACAGAATGAATAGTTATAGAAGTGATTAAGAACATAAAGATAATTTTATTTAACAGCAAAAATTTAAAAAGAAAAATTATTTTAAGGGATTCAGATTTACACTAACCAAAACTAACAAAAGCCATTATGTCATTTAGGAATACTTTAAAGGAAATGAAGTTAACAGACTTCTCTACTAGCAGCAATGTAATGATCCAGAGCAAGGCGGAGGGACTTATGAGAAAGAAAACTAGCCACATTCAGGGGGAGAACTGTGGGAGGAGAAACACAGAAGAAAAACAATTGCTTGAACACATGGGCTGATGGGGATATTATTGGGGATAAAGACACTAAATGATAACTCTAGTCCAACCATCAATAATATGGAATTAGATCTTGATCAATGATACATGTAAAACCCAGTGGAATTGTGCATCGGCTACGGGGAGGAATTAGGGGGGATTGGGGGAAAGGGAAAGAAATTAAACATGTAACTATGGGAAAATATTCGAGATAAAAATTTTTATAATAAATAAAGGAAATGGAGTTTAAAAAAACCCAATATATGTACTGTTTCTAGGGGTGGAGGGGGTATGTGAGTGGGGGGCCAATTAGATGGCTCTCAATGGATTGAAATCCAGGCCTAGAGATGGGAGGTATCTGGGTTCAAAGCTGCCCTAAGACATTTTCTAGTTGTGTAACCCTGGGCAAGCCACTTAACCACCATTGCTTGCCCCTTACTGCTCTTCAGCCTTAGAACCAATATACATACAGTATTGATCCTAAGATAGAAGGTGAGGATTTAAAAAAAGTATTATTTCTTCTGAAATGAAAATAACCATGTAGTCTTAAAAAAAAACAAAACCAAACACCCTTAATTTCTTTTCTTCTTAGAATCAATAGAGTGTATTGATTAATCAATATAGTGTATTGAGTGGTAAAGGCAAGGCAATGGAGGTTAAATGACTTGCCCAGGGTCTCAAAGCCAAGAAATGCCTGAGGCCAGATTTTAGCCCAGGACCTCCCGTCTCTAGGTCTGTATCCCAATCTGCTAAGCCACCTTGCTGCCTCCATGTAGTCTTTAAAGGAAATATGGTACTAGAGTCTTGGAAGTTTTTCAAAAATTGAAACTTCAAAGAACTTTTCTTAAATTTCCGTATTTCTTTTGGTATCATAGCTTTATCAAAGATCTAGATGTCAACTGATTCAACTCATCCATTCTGCAAGTGAGAGAACTTGAGGCCCATGGAGATGCCACCCAACATCACATAGGTGAGTATTATGTGCAAGATCTTCTGCATCCAGATTTTCTGACACCAGGACAAGTGAGTGACCTTCTCTCTACCATTCTATATTTCAGTCAAGTATCATTTTTGTTTCTGACCACAACCTCAGTCTAATCCATTATGTGTGTATGGGGTATCCCCACATGTGATTCATATGAAATCAACAGAAATCTAGGTTCTAATCCAAATTCATACACTAAATAGATGTCTAACCCCCACAAGTAATTTAACTTATCAGAGACTCAGTTACTACTATCTAACATAGTCACGTGGAATCTGTACTATCTCAAAGGGTTGCTATAAATAATGTATTTTATTAACTTTTACATGCCACATAACATGAGCTATTAGTCATTTAGAATCAGTGATAATACTGTATTAAATGCTTCTTACCTTGTCGAAAATCTGGCTCAGAAGAAATAATAGATGGACTTTCACTTGCAGTACTATAGATATCACTGTGGTAAGCTTTGTATCTTCGAATTGGTTCTAAAAGGACAAAAACAAAGAAAGCATTATAGCATGGAGTTCATTTACTGATTTGTAAAAAATCATCATTTTTATCAAGAAATAAAAATATTTCAAGTAATATAAAAAATTTGGAGACTATCATTGTACTGGTGAATTTTGTTATAAAAAGGAATGGATATTCAGATTTAATGGAAAATACATGTTTATAGCAAAAGAAAAATTTGCAAATAAACTAAAAAACACCAATATATTATAAAATTTTTTAATTCTACCAAAAACCTGAAAACAAAAGCAAGCTATTATTTCCAAAGAAAACTACACTCTTTAGTAAAATATTTCCCTTCTTTTGGCTTAAATGAGCATTTTTTTGTGAGTAACTGAGTTTTATAAAATAATTGTAAAAACTTTCAAAAATTAATTTCCTGTAACATCTCTAACAAGTGAATGAGCTATTTAACAAAAAAATGACTTGTGAGTAAAATAGAGCAAGAATTTGCATTTTTGCAAACTAAACCCTAAATGCCTTGGCTTAAGCAAAAGGCATTAGCAAAAGAGAAATCATTACCCAGTTAATGGTCAATTCTTTTTTTTTTCCTTTGGTTTGTTTGTTAAATAAAATTGAGAATTTATGATGGCAGTTGTTAAAATCTCCATCAGGGTAGCAGAGCCAATATAACAAAAATGACAATCTTATGCAAATTAATTTACCCATTTAGTGCTTTACTAATCAAACTATCCCCAAACTTTTCACACATAGATTAGAAAAAACAATAATAAAATTCATCTGGAAGTGGAAATAAAGGCCAAAAATATCAAAGGAATTAATGGAAAAAAAATATGAAAGAAGGTGGCTTGCCTTACTCAGTTTAAAACTATATTATTAGTTGGTAACCATCAAAACAGTCTGATACTGGCCAAGAAATAAGAGTAGTAGATCAATGGAATATATTAGACATATAACAACATGCAATAGTAAATTACTATAATAACATAATGTGTGACATACCCAAAGATCCACGCTTTTGGAAGAACTCACTAATGAACAAAAACTGCTGGGAAAACTGGAAAACAGTATGGCAGAAACTAGGTATAGACTAACATGTCACACCAGGATAAAGTCAAAATGGATAAATGATTTAGAAATGAAGGGTGGGTGTGGCTAGAGCTATCCACTAGCTTAGTGAATAGAATCGGCCTGGAGATGAAAAGTTCTAGGTTCAAATTTAGCCTCAGACACTTCCTAGCTTCCTAGTTGCCCAGACACTGGGCAAGTCATTTAACCCCAATTGCTTATTTCTTACCACTCTTATGCCTTGAAACTGATACCTAGTATCAATCTTAAGGCAGAAAGGAAGGGGAATTTATGACTAACCAAGACATATAGAACATTATGAAATGTAAAATAGACAACTCTGACTACATTCAGTTAAAAGGTTTTACAGAAACAAAACTAATGCAACCAAGATTAGAAGGGAAAAATTAAATAAAGGAAAAAATTTTATAGCAGGTGTCTCTGACAAACGACTCATTTCTCAAATATATATAGAACTGATTCAAATTAATAAGAATACAAAGTTTTCCACAATTGATAAATGGCCAAAAGATTGAACAGGTAGTTCTCAGATGAAGAAATTAAAACTATCTTTAGTCAAATGAAAAAATGTTCCAAATCACTATTAATTAAAACAACTCTGAGGTAATACCTCATAATATGACAGACTGACTAATATGACAAAAAAGGGAAAATGATAAATGTTGGAGGGGATGTGGGAAAATTGGGGCACTGGTAGAGCAGAGCAATTTGGAACCATGCCAAAATGACCAAAAAACTGCATATCCTTTGGCCCAGCAATCTTATTATTATGAGATTTGTATCCCAGAGATCAAGAATAGGGGAAAAGGACCTAATTATACAAAAATATTTATAGCAGCTTTTTTTGTGGTGGTAAAGAACTGGAAGCTGAATGTCTGCCCACCAACTGGGTCTCAATTTAGCCATCTATAATAATATTGATGATAGCTAGCATTTATATATTACTTCATGTTTTATAAAGAACTTTACAAATATTATCTTATTTGATTCTCACGACAACCCTCAGGCATTTCACAGATAATGAAACTGAGGCAAAAGTAATGACTTATCTAAGGTCAAAGAGAGTCTGGGGTATGATTCAAACTCATGTCTTATTGACTCAAACTTCAGGACTCTAATCTACTGAGCTACCTACCTAGTGTTAGGAGGGTCAAATAAATGGGTTGGATTAGATGTCTTCTACAATTCCTTCCAGTTCTAAATCTGTGATCTTATCCTCTTATGGTTCCCATCTCTTCAGGATTCCAAAGTCTTCTCTTACAAGGCATAGAATTCTACTGGCATTGCCAACTATACTGAAAAGCCAGGCCTTATATCCCCAGGCAACAACAATAAGGTGGTGAGAAATTATTCTTTGGTGCCAACTTATATGTCAAAATTGGCTCTCTAAGAGAAGATCTAAACTTCTCTTGGAACCACTTATTTTATATAATTTGTTTTCCCTGAAGAATTCTTAAAATAGACCCACTTCTGTAAGAGTCCCAGAGAGATGCTACAGATTCCAAGTATCTTATAAACATAGCTTAGAAAAGATCCTGATTTCATGAAGAAAACATACAGGAGAAAGTTTGAAAATAACCAAAATCCACAAACCATGCAGTAAGCTAAATGAGATTTGATAGAACTTTTTAAATGTTTCAAAATGCTTAGGAAACAAATTTTCACTGAACTGTTAGAGCCATTGTGCTTTTCTATTAACACATAGGGAATCTCAAATTAACATTTTAGATAAGCATTCTTTTGTTTTTGCTGGGAATCTGTGAAAACAGACAACAGTTAAATTTATCCCAATAGTGACAGGACCTCTCTATTCAAAAAATTAGCAAACAGGGGCAGCTGGGTAGTTCAGTGGATTGAGAGTCAGGAGGTCCTAGGTTCAAATCCAGCCTCAGACACTTCCCAGCTGTGTGACCTTGGGCAAGTCACTTGACCCCCATTGCCCACCCTTACCACTCTTCCACCTAAGAGCCAATACACAGAAGTTAAGGGTTTAAAAATGTACAATAAATAAATAAAAATTTTAAAAAAATCTGAAAAAAAAAATTAGCAAACAAAAAATGCATTCCAAAATCTAGCAGAAGATTAATCTTCAATCAGAGAGTAAGTAGTTCAGAATATAACACAGTTATTTAAGGACCATGACAATAATAATGTATCATAAATCTCAAACTGGAGGGAAACTCACAGGCCATTGAATCCAACCTCTTCTTTTTACAGATGAGAAAACTGAAAGGACCTCCCCAGGATCTGAACCTAGAACCTCTGCTCTTTCCACTGTAACATTTTGCCTCCCTTCTAATGATAATAGATAACATTTCTTTTTTATTATTATTATTTTAAAATATTAATTTAAAAAATTAGAATATTTTTCCATGGTTATATGATTCATCTTCTCCCCCTCACCCCTCTTGGAGCTAACAAACAATTCCACTGGTTTATATATAACATTCTTTATATATAAAATGTTAAGATTTACCAATAACATATGAAGAAAAAACACATAGGTGACCTGTGATTTCATTTTTGTAATATCTTCTTTTTCTTTATATACGAAAATGCTTATTTTGTTTGGATTTATAATCATTTGGAATTCTATGAAAGGCAGATTGCTGGGTTGGGGATAGAGGAGTAATATATCCAGAAAAATGTAATATAAGAACAAAAGATAGGGGCAGCTAGGTGGCTCAGTGGATGGAGAGTCAGGCTCAGAGGTGGGAGGTCCTAGGCTCCAATCTGGCCTCAGATACTTCCTAGCTGTGTGACCTTGGGCAAGTCACTTAACCCCCATTGCCTAGGCTTTACCACTCTTCTGCCTTAGGACCAATACACAGTATTGATTCTAAGCCTGGAAGGTAAGGGTTTAGAAAAAACAAACGATACTCATGTAATTTTACAAAATGATGTACAATATAATTTTACTTAACACATTCCCTGATAATTTTAAAATTAGAATAATAATAAGGAATCTCAAAAATAACAATTTGGTTGACTTCCATGAAACTCACAAAAATCTTCTAAGCATTGAAACACATGCCCTTATTTCACTATTTTTTTCTTTTTCTTAAAAATGAAACTGTTCTCTCAAATGACTTGTCAGGTACAAAGAAATAGTGGTGTTATTTGTCTATTCTTGTTTTTTCTCATTAACCACATTGCAGTGGCCCTAATGTGATAATAATTTAGGTAACTCAGCAGGCATTACTATGATGATAATTATTTCACATTTTTATAAAACTGAACTGTTTATAAGACACTTAAACAATGTCTCATTTGATCCTAACCATCGCCTTTGTGAGTCAGAAGCAACAGACAGTTTTCATGCCTATTTTAATATTAGGAAAACTGACACCAGAAGAGGCAAGTTAATTTGCCTAATATCGCAGCACTAGGAAGTAGATGTAAGTCAGAAGACCTAAGCTGATGAAGAGAAGTAAGACTTGGAGGACCTGAGGTTAGCTCAGATCTTCAGACTTCTCCATTGTGTTATCAGGCAGCCTCTGTTTCATTCTATATTTATAACACTGTTCTCAGAGGCAAATGGTTAGAAAGTATTTAAGTGCTTACTCTATGCCAAGTGCTGAACTAAGGAATAAGGACCCAAAGGAAAGGCAAGAGCACAATCCCTGAGGCCCACTGTTTCCAAGGGCAGACAATGTGCTGACAAGATATAGATATATACAATGTCTACAGAAGGTAATCTCACAGGAAGGCACAAAACTTGGCCCAGGACCATCCCTCCTATCAGAGGCTATCAGTCCTTAACTGATAAGGAGAGAGAATATATTATCTCATTTAATCATCACAGTAGGTGTTATTATTAACATTTCTGAGGGGGTGAAGGAGGATAGGATCCTGGTTCTAAAGAAGGTGAGATTGGAGCAGTTTTTTTTTTAATCCTTTACCTTCTGCTTAGAGTTGACACTATCAGTTCCAAGGTTGAAGAGCGAAAGGGCTAGTAGATTGGGGTTAAGTGACTGGACCAGGGTCACACAGGTAGGAAATGTATGAGGTCAAATCTGAAACAAGGATCTTCTGTCCCCAAGGCCATGCACTCTATCTACTGAGCCACCTAGCTGCCTCTGAAATGGAGTCTTAAGGGAAGTCAGGAATCAGAAGTGAGGAGTGGGGATAAGCCAATGAAAAGGTCTAGATTCAGGAACAACAAAAAGGCAAGTGTTGCTGAATCTTAGAGGATGTGGAAGAGAGAATAAAGATCAAGTAGACTGGACAGGGAGGAAGGAGCCAGCAGCTGTGGAGGGCCAAACAGATTTGCTCCTGGAGGTAAATGCGTAGTTAGCACAATTAGCTCAGTCTAGTAATATTCTTCAACTCCCTTCAACAGCATGGGAAAAGGAGCAAAGGACATGTCAATAATCCAAGAGTTGGGTCTGGCAAACTACGATCACCAGTATGCCAAGAGGACATGGGATTAAAATATAGAAATGGTGTAGGCTTAAGTTGACTCGCCAGGGGATCAAGCTAAGGAATGGAAAATGGTGTAGCCATTGCAAGAGTGATGACCTGGGGAAAAAACTGGGGTGGAGGCATTGTCAGTTATGGGGAGGATGAAGAACAGGTATGAATGTCATAGGGCAAAGAAAAAATGGAATGAGAAAAGATTATGGTTAGATAAAGGCATGTCAAAGTTCACATACATGAAGTAGAAAAGGTGTGGGTGATAATGGCAAGATCAAGGTTATGAATACCTCTGTGTAATTCAATTCAGATTAATAAACATTTATTATAATACATATGTATTATAATAAATGTTAATATATAACATTATTAATATACAATCAATGTTATAATGAATATGACTATTTTATCACAAATCCTAGCATATTATATAATGTGATATGTTTCTATATTTAATGTAGCATGTAATATATTTAGATAAAATGTAATATATGTTAGTTATAATAAATACTAACATATTTATTAAGTGCCTACTATGTGCTAAGTGCTAGGGACACAAATCACAAAGACAGTCCCTGTCCTCAAGGAGCTTATGATTTAATGGGAAAGGACTCCGAAGGATCCCCAGCATTGAAGCATGATGTTCTGTGGAGCTGAAATCAAGCATAAATGCTAATAGAAAGTAGAGAGTTACCTACAAAGTTCAAATTCCAGTGCTCAATAAAGGAAAGTTTTTGAGAGCAATTTAATACTCCAACAGGGGTTAGTGGACCCTTTTGCCCTCCAATTAGAGGAGAGAGGTGACAGGTGACCGAGAGAGCCAAGTATCAAAACTGGGTCAATTAGCATGGTGGCGAGTTTTCACGTGACCAGCCTATCCTGAGTGGGGCATGATGTTTCTTAAGAGTCTAGCTGAGGTAGAGTGGAGGATAAGATCATAGGAATTAGATTACCAGGAAGTTAGGGTATTTGGGGGAGTATTGATATATATATATACTATGGTCTCTCAGTCTGAGGCCAAGAAATGAGGAGAGAAATATAAGTTATACACTGAACTTTCGTTCTTAAGGGAGAAGAATGTTCTGGGGTTGATACTCAACAATCAATAGAGTGTGGATTGAGTAATAAATTTGGAAAGAATGAACCTTGAAGGAGGAAAAAACCATATTAAGAGTGTGTGTTTGGAAATAGTAATGGAGAGCAGGAAGTATTCTAACTCCTCCAACACAACTAGTGAATTGGGGAGGGGGTACAATGTATGTATAAACTTGCAACTAATATTTGAAAGAGAGACCATAGTGGTCTTTAGGGTCATGAGGTGAGATTGAGATCTCAAGTGAATGACAGAAAATTCGAAGCAGTTAAGTTTAAGATGGAAGCAAGTTTGTTAAGTATGACATTCCAGAGAAGTAGATCTTGAATGGTACATTATGGATGATGTTAAGGAGGGAAGGACCATACAGAAGGGCATGAAGAATGGTGTCAAGGTTCAGAATCTCTGAGATGGGGAAAATCAAGTCTTGAGAAATGACTCCAGATAAGAGTATCCATGGTTGGAGAGATGTCTACTAAAAGTGACAGATGTTCAAGGTCTTCCTTTGAGATCCAACTGTGTGTTAAATGATGATACTCTTTTGTGAGGCTCAATAGGCTTACCTCATAGTAGCAGGAGCAACTGAAGGGATGCCCTAGAGAAGTCTGGTCAGGGGACAGGAGGTGGCACTGGATGGATGTGGTGTGGAGATAGTCTCTGGAGTAATGGAGAAAAGCCCCGGGGTAAAGACAGACAAACAACTGGATCTTGGACTAACAGAGATTCCTGAGAAAGCCTGATTGATTTCAACTGGGCAATACTGCTTCTCCCTTGGAATTGAAGGCAGCTAGGTGGTATAGTGGTTAGAGTGCTGGGCATGGAGTCAGGAAACCATCTTCCTCTCAATTTTGACCCCAGACAAGTAATTTCACTGTTTGTTTCAGTTTCCTCATCTGTAAAATGTCTTCAAGAAGGAAATGCCAAATCACTCCAGTATCTTTGTCAAGAAAACCCCAGGGGGCAGCTAGGTAGCTCAGTGGATTGAGATGGCCTAGAGATGGGAGGTCCTAGGTTCAAACCTGGCCTCAGACACTTCCTGGCTGTGTGATCCTGGACAAGTCACTTAACCCCCATTGCCTAACCCTTACCACTTCTGCTTTGGAGCCAATACACAGTATTGGCTCCAAGACAGAAGGTAAGGGTTTACAAACAAACAAACAAACAAACAAACAAACAAACCAACCAACCAACCAACCAACCAATCAAAAGGAGTCATGATGAGTCAGACATGACTAAAAAAAACCAACTAAACAAAAAGGGATTTAATATTTATTTTTAGAAAACTGGTATCATAGCACCAATTTTCCTTTTTTTATTATATTTCAGTGAAATTTTAATATCACTTCCATTTCTTAATGGTTCTTCCTACCCCTGAAAGAATCTTCCATGAAACAAAGAAATATAATAAAGTAAAACAAACCAAGCCACGTCCTTGACTATATAACTCATTCTATACCTGCCACTATCTTTTTTCTACCTTCTCTGAAGTCAAAGTTGGTCACTGAATTGATGGGGATTTAGATGTCATTCAATGTGGTTTTCCTTTAAATTACTGTAATTATTGTTTCCTGTTTTCTTTCTTTCTTTAAAAAGATTTTTTTTAACTATCACTTGTTATCTTAGGATTAATACCACGTATTTGTTCCATGGTGGAAAAGCAGTAAGGGCCGGACAATGGGGGTTAAGTGACTTGCCCAGGGCCACCTAGCTAATGAGTGTCTGAGGTTAGATATAAACTCAGGATTTCCCATCTCCAGGCCTGGTTCTCAATCCATTGAACAAACTAGCTGCCCCACTTTCCTATTTTCTAAATAGCCTATTCTACCTCATTCTGCCATTTATTCTATTAGTCCAGATACCCAGAGCAATAGACAGCTCAGTAAAGACCTTTCTGAAATCCAAAATAATGCTTTTCTTACTTTGGGGATAACTTTTAAAAGAAAACCAACATCATTAAAATTCAAATAAATTTTACTTTCACAAACTTTCCCTTTTCTCAGTCACTAAGTAAAGCCTTAATTACTTCTTACCTAGATTACTACAAGAGTCTCTTAACTGATCACCCCAACTCCAATCATTTCCTTGAGCACTGTATCTCATACCAAGCCGCCAAATTGATATTTATAAAGCACAAGGCTGATCACACAATGCCACTACTCTTAAGACACTTTGGTGGTTACCTTTGGCCTCTAGGTTAAAATGCAGACTCCTCCATTTGGCATTGCAAACCCTTTCTAATTTGGCACTAACCATATCCCGGACTGATTTCTCATGGTTCTCTCCTCAGTCTCTACATCCTTATGCATTTTATTTTCCAGCCAGCCAAACTGGCTTCTTTGGTATAATATTTTCTGTCTGTAAACTTTTGCCCAGGCTGGTCCCATGCCTAGGATGCTTTCCCTGTTTAATATATGATTCATAGAATTCTTTCAAGTTCCATTTCCTGTGGAAGGCCTTTCCTCATCTCCCTAACAGGTAAGGACTTTCTTGCCAAGCACTTCCAATAGAAGATAATCTTCTTAAGGGCAGGGAATATTGTATTTTTATGCCTTCACAGTACTTTGAATTTGAACATAACAGGTGATTATAAGCACTTATTGAATAAATGAATGTGTCTATGACATGTGTGTATATATATATATAGATAGATAGATATAGATAGATAGATATATATAGATATACACAGAGAAGGAAACATAGGAGACCAAAGAATACACATTTCCTATTTATAATTCAAAATGAGGCTTTGAGAAACTACTTCCACATAGTACCTAATGTAAAGATACACCACAAAGGAACTATATTCAAGTTGAATTGTTATATCAAGTTGAATCATTGAATCAAGATTGCTTATCAACATGGTTAACACACCATAACCAAATCCATCCATAAAATAAAAAAAATTTGCTACAGTTATTACACTGACTGACTTTTTAAGCCTTTTATAACATTGTTCTTACGTAACTAACAGAACTACCTCTCAGAACATCAACTCACCTAATATTTTGCTTAGGAGGAATTAATTTGTGATATGAAATACAATACATCAGTAGAGTTATTCAGGTGTCTAGAAAGCACTTTTAGGAGGGCAGTTCTATACTGGCATCACAAGGAAAAAATTAAATGAAGAAGCAATTTTATTCTATAATTTTTAAAAATGTAGCCAACCAAAAAAGACAAAAGTACGTTTTCCATGTAACTGAAACTGATTCCACCATTCTCAAAAGCAATATGGAAATATGCTAAAAAGGTGACTAGAATGTTTAGAGCCCAGTAATTTCAATGTTAAATATATTCCCAAGAAGGCAAATGAGGAAAAGAAAGGCTTTTTACACTGTATGCCAAAATATTAATATAAGCCATTTTCATAGTAGAAAAGAATTAGAAACAAATTAGATGCCCAGGTGAAGAGCTGGGCCAATGGTGGTGAACAGCTAAATAAACTAGGGTATATTAATGTAATGGAAATATCACTGTACTGTAAGAAATGATAAATATGAAGAACCTGGGAAGCATGAGAAACACTTACTGAGTGGATAGAAAGGAAATGGTGTAGACCCAGGAAAAATAACATATACAATGACTACAACTACATACCTGGAGAGAATACCAATAAAATAAAAATTGAATGCTAACAAATTATAATGACCAGGGTTGGTCCCAAAGAAGAGATATCAGAAGTCACCTTTGTGAAGATGAGGGTAGAAAGCTGTATGCATATGTTGTCCAGCTTTTTGATGTGTTGCTTAGTTTGGATGAACTGTCTTTTCCTTTTTTAAGTTCCCTGTCACAAGGGGATGGCTTGGGATGCAGGTAAGGGGGGGGGGGGTAGTTGGGATTGGTACATTGGAAAATGCTAGGTATTGGAAAAAGCAAAGATATCAATAAAAATATGTTTAAAATATGTTACCCAAGATAGGTGTAATTATATTCTGTTGATAGAGTTGTGAAATGGTTTAACAGTTTTGGGAAATGATTTGGTATGTGAGAAAAGTTACTAAATTGTTTTAAACTCTGGAATTCACAATTTCATACATATAAGACAATATTCAGAGCAAGCCTTTTTGTGGTAGCATCAGTCTAGAAACAGAATTGAGGAATTGTATAACACATTATGATAATGTAATGACTGTGCAGGGAAATATAACAAACATGGGAAATTCAGAGAAACATGGAAAACTCTAAATAAATGAATACAAATCACAGCAGGCAGAGCCAGAAAAACAACATATATCATGTATAATGATGTAAATGAAAATGATCACAAAAAGGAAGATGAATTCTAAATACCTGAAAATGCAATAATGGCCTGGGAGAATAGGTAATGAAGCATCCCATTTTCTGGGAGGGCAGGACATGGAGAACTATTAACAGATTGCCATACACATTCAAGGCTGTCACTGTAGTTAGCTATTTTTTTCTTTTCTTTTGTTATGATGATAGATTTAATTCTAGAGATGGGTATTTTCAAAAATAAAATGGAAGGCATCAATGAAACTTGTCTCTTCTCTCCACCATCTTAAAATTAGCTAAGTTCTCTTCACATATAGTAATAACAACTATAATCAGAATAAAACTCTCATAAATCTCACAAAAATAAATTCTTCTTGTGTTCTTCTCTCTCATGCTTTCTTCTATCTTCCTATCATTTCATCTCCTTTCTACCACTACTGAAAAGGACCTTCTGTTTCTCCACATTCTCCTTGCTCCCAGATCCTTGTCTCCCTGTAAGTAGCTACCTTCATTTAAAACCTAATTCAGGTGCCATCTCTTCCCAAGAAGCCTTTCCTGATTTCCTCCCAAAGGATCCCTCCTTCAATATCTCAGAGTACTTTGCCTGGACTGTTCTTTTTTTTGAAACTTAACCACATTATAGTACTGTGTTTATTTCTCCTATATAAAAACATACATTTCTTGAAAGTAAGAGGCTATAATATCATGTCAAACTTTTTAACCACAAAATTTACCAAAGTGATACATAACAAATAATTGTAGATTTGAATAAAAAGGTTATCTAACTCAAGGCCTACCTCCAGGAAAGTGAAATACTAGACAAAACAGACAGCATATAGTCCATTAATTTTTTATACCTCTCAGAAATCATTTTCAGAGCCTTTTCATCTTGACAATCAAAAAGTTCTTCCTTTTATATAGCCACGTATTCTCTTGATGCAATTTAAAGTCATTTCTCTTTTTTTGACCTTTGTGGAAATGGAATATACCAAGTTTATCTGCTTATGATAATCTGAAATACCTGCATACAGTTGATGTGTTTTTAAATGCCCTTATAAGACCCACCTGTCATTCCCTTTATAACTTCTATCATCATGATCATATGTCACTTGTGTGTGTTTTGTTAATATGGAAACCCAAATAATCATTAGACCCAATATTCTTGGAAAAGGTTTAATCAAAACAGGGTGAGTAATGTGAGAATCACTTCATGGTCTCTACATAGCACACTTTTATTAATATTTATAAATAACATCTTTCTGTTTAAAAGTAATTTAAGTACATTGCTATAAAATTTAATCATTCAGTTTGGCAAGTATGATTTCTATGCCATCCTCAACTCTTTTTGAGCTTGAATTTGGGTCATCTGTATCTACATGGCTGTATTGTTTTCAACTATTATGGACTGTAACTAAAAAAAGGACAAAAATGGCTAATCCAGTGAGTTGGTGCCCAATAAGAAAGCATCAAACTGTCATTGAGTCAAGTCACTTAGCTCAAAAAATGAACTGCATCATTTGACATGAAAAGAATTGGCAAACATAAATGCTGAGATACTGTTAGCAATATCTGAAGACTGTGAATAAGAAATGTACCAAAAGGGTAGAGAAGAACAAATATTGATGTGATTTCCAAGAAAGGAAAGAAAATATACAAATCAAGTCAATGAGCTTGATTCTGAGAAGTCTAAAATGGATGATTAAAGGGATAGTTGATAAAGATACAGAAAAGGAGTCTACAGAGTCAGTATGGTTTCATAAAAAATGGGCCATGGCATATTAAGATTACTAATTTTTTTGACAAGACAGTTAAACTAATATTTCAGTGGATTCCACAGTTGAAGTTTATCCAGATTTTGAGAAAATCTTTGATAAAGTATCTCATATTGTTATAATGGAAAAGATCAAGAGATGTAGACATGAATTAAGAAATGGTAGAAGGGCAATAATCAAAATTAATGTTCCAATTTAAATTCTGCAGGATGTATCTAGTAGTGGATTACTCCCAGGTATCTCCTTGGTTCTGTGCAGTTTAACATTTCTAAAAATAAAAAGGAAAAAGTAATAGTTGGTTTGCTTACAAAAATTGAGAGAGGTAGATAATACACTGGATAACAGTTGGGATGCAAAAAGATCTTGCTTGACTACATCACAGGGTTGAATTGCAAAAGATGAAATTCAGTAGAGATAAGTGTGAATTCTGGAATTTGGCTTCAAAAAATAAACTGCAAAAGAACAACGTGAAAGTGGCAAAGTTATAAATAATTTTGCCTGAAAGTTGACTGTAAGCTCAATGAGCTAGCAATACGATACATTAGTCAAAGAAACTAATGCAATCTTGGGTTGCATTAGAAGAGTTATAGTTTCCAGAAATAGGGAAATGATTATCATTTTGTACTCTGTCCTGATCAGACCTCCACTGGAACATCGTGTTTAGTTTTGGGCCACACAACTTAAAAAAGACCTGGAAGTTGAATTCTGGCTTCAAAGCAGAAAAGGCAATCAAACAATGAGAGCAGTCTAAAAGTGCAATGAGCTGCCTCTCTTTGGAAGTTGTCAAATAGAGATCGTTGAGTATGTTATTATGTAGATTTCCTTTTCAATATGAATTGGATTAGTTGATCATTAAGGTCCTTTTCATCTATGAAAATCTTTATGCATCATTTTTCTATAATAAATCAAATAATATGTAGAGGCAGACTGGCATGGTTAAAATCTTGAGCTTGGAGTCTGGAAGACTCAAATCCCACTTTTTTTTTAAAAACCCTTAAACTTCTGTCCTAAAATTAATATTGCATATTGCTTCCAAGGCAGCAGAGTAGTAAGGGCTAGGTAATGGGGAATAAGAGACTTGCCCAGGGTCACACAATTAGGAAGTTTCTGAGGCCAGATTTGACCCCAGAAACTCCCATTTCTAAGCCTGGCTCTCTATTCACTGAGCCACCTGGCTGCCCCCCAAATCTCACTTTTGATACACTGTCTGACCTTAGTTTAAGTTTGTTAATCTCAATGGACTTCTTAAGATTCTTCAATATTTATCTACTAAATTGGATGTGGATTGTAACTGAAGTTATGGGAGGGAATTTCCAAACTAGAAACCTCATCAAAATGGTGAAATAATCAACCCTTTTCACATCCACATTAACCAAAAACAATGGTTGACTTGACTAAGATTTTAACAATACATGCAGCAATGTTATTAAAAAACAACATACATAAAATAAATATGTATCTTGAAGTACTGAATATGCATACATTTGATCTTATTTAGATGACTCAAATTCCTGCTTATGAAAAAATTCCTGTCAAAGATCAAACTGGAGGGAACTTCCGGTCAAGATGGCGCCAGAGTAAGGAGCAGTTGCTCAGTCTCTCCTAACCAAAGCATACAGGACTCCTCAAGGGGGCATAAAAATGAATCCAGACGAACAAAGGAACCCCACAACGGGGTGCAACATTGAAGGTACGTGGAAGTGGGGCATTTCCATGCTGGGA